>NC_057812.1:166652034-166979699 GCF_018294505.1 Triticum aestivum
GATTCAACCGCCCTTCGGCCAACTAGCCAATAATATTCATCAAACTCCCCTCCCCCTGTCCCCCTCCACTCCATTCGCTCCGCTAAAGCCGCCCTCCCCTCCGCACCGATACATCGGCGCCACGGTTCGGCGATCCTCTCGCTCCCACAGTACGTTCTCGTAGACTACCGTCCTCTAGCCGTGCCGCCACCTCTAGCTACGTTCTTGTGGAGGCGCACGGCGGTCAGTGCCGCCATCGCTAGCGACGTTCGTGTGGAGACGCACGGTGGTCAGCTTCTCCCACGGTACGCGCATTCTAGACTAAGGCCCCGTTCATGTCGGTGTAGCGCTGAATGTTAGCTGATAGACGCTGTTAATCTCACTGTTTGCCGAAGTAGTTTACTATCAATATGCTCTGCTTAAGAACCTTCATTGCCCTGTTCTGCACTCAATCTGCTTAGCTGAGATGGCATGCCAAGGCCGATTAGTTGCTAAAATATCCTGCCATATATTTATTGTGACGTAGATTGCCATGGTCTAGTAGCCAATCTGTTAGCTAAAATAGCTCTACACCGTTTTATACTCGATCTTTGTTGGTGCGATGGCCTTCGATAGTTTGATGGTTGTGTGCTCGGCTTCATTGACTGCTGAAACAGCCTGCCATAATTTGGCACTCAAATATGTTTGCTGAATTAGCTTTACATATATTTCGTTACTTAGATCTGCTCGTCCAAATATCTTGCCATAGCTTTAGACATCGACCTAGGTATTTTTTCTAGACTTCATAAAAAGCATATATGTTTTTCCTGTAATATCTAGTAGAAGAACTAATTTGTATGTCTAACAGATGGACACGACTTGGATAACTTCTGCTCGAAGATTCTCCGCTGCATATGTCGAGGGGGTTGAAAACTTCATGAACTTTATCAGAGCTGAGTACGGTAGTCCAAAATTAGATGTGCTCTGCCCGTGTAGCAGTTGTATGAATTCAGTTACAAGACCCCAGTCAACTGTGCAAAATCATCTACACTTGTATGGGATGTGGGTCACATATACTAGGTGGGTTCATCATGGTGAAGCCGTGAACGTCAATGTTATTGACTACGTGGAAGCAGCAGATCACCATCTTGATCTGCCTGATGCTCAGGTGGAAGAGGAGGAGGTGGTGGTGGCGGAGCCAGTGAGTTTGACCAACATTGAAACAATGCTACGAAATGCTCGTGCATTCCGTGAACTTTCACCTGCAGAAGAAAAATTGTGGGCCGCATGTTGGAACAATGCAACGTTGCTGTCACCCCAGGAAATAAGCTGTCAGTATTCTCAACTATGGTCACCTTTCTTTAGGTGAAGACATCTGAGTGGATGACCAACAAATCATTCGATGCGATGTTGGCTGCTTTCCGCGAATCTTTCCCAGATGCGTCTGAGCTGCCACACACCTACAGTAAAATGAAGAATTTCCTTCGTGCAGTTGGAATTGGATATGATATGATCCATGTTTGTAAGAATAATTGTGTTCTGTTCCGGAAGGATTATGCCAACTTAAGTGAATGCCCGAAATGCAAATCATCAAGATGGAAAGATGGTGATGCTGTGAAGAGGATTCCTCATAATGTTCTGAGACATTTTCCAATTACACCAAGATTACAGAGGTTGTTTCATGATGCTGAAACTAGAGAGGATGTACTGTGGCATTCTAGGAACTAGGAGTACAGAGATCAGAATGTAATGAGCCATCCATCTCATGGTAGTGAGTGGAAAAGCTTCAATGATAAACACAAAGAGTTTGCTGCTGACCCGAGAAACATTAGACTTGGCTTTGCTTCAGATGGATTTAACCCATTTGGCCACCAGAGCGCCACATATAGCATGTGGCCAGTGCTAGTTATCCCTTACAACATGCCTCCAAATGTCTGCACCAAAGAATCAAACTACATGATGGCCTTGCTCATCCCAGGTCCAAAATTTCCTGGAAAGGATTCTGATTTGTTCATGGAGCCTCTTGTGGAGGAACTTCAACAGCTATGGAAGGGTATTCTCACTCGAGACCTATATAGCAGCCCACCAGCTGATTTCTTTCTGAGTGTTGTTATAATTTGGTGCATCCATGATTATCAGGGCGAATGACACATGGTTACAATGCATGTGTTCGCTGTGATAGGAATCCGCTGTCATACACAATACTTAGCAAGATCTGTTACATTGGACACCGTCGTTTCCTTGCCAAGGACAAGCCGCATCCTAGAAAATACCGAAGACATGTGTTCAATGCAAAGCATGAAAATTGTGATGCGCCAAAGAGGCTCACCGCCGATGAGTTGCAAGTGGAATTAGAGAAGGTCAGGCATATTACACCAGGAAACCATCCTGCTAATGGTAGCGGGAAAAGGAAGCGTGGCAGGGTAGAAGAGAGATTATTATTTACCCGCAGGTCCACTTTGTGGGACTTGGAGTATTGGAAAGATTTGGATCTAAGGCATAATATTGATGTCATGCACATCAAGAAAAATATATGTGACAACATTATCGGCACACTTCTTAATATTGAAGGCAAGACGAAAGATACCTTAAAATATAGGATTGATTTGACAAACCTGGGTATCAGAAAGGATTTGCAGGTGCAAGATGAAGGTAAACCACGGGATATGGCACCAGCTGTGTACGTCTTGGACAAGGTAAAAAGAAAAGAATTCTGCGAGGTCCTGTCACGTGTGAGATTCCCACATGGATTTGCTTCCAACCCTGAAAGGAGAGTCAGTGCAGATGGAAACAAGGTACAAGGGTTGAAAACTCATGACTGCCACGTCCTACTTCAAAGTGTTTTACCTGTTATCCTTAGAGGATTGGGCCGCCCTGACTTATACAGAGCAGTTGCAGAGTTGGGACAATTCTTCAAGGAACTCTACAGTAGGAATATCAGGATAGATGCTTTGGAGCGTCTTAGAGACAAGATACCAACTGTCCTATGCGACCTTGAGAAGATATATCCTCCAGCCTTCTTTGATGTGATGGTGCATTTGGCTGTTCATCTACCTGATGAGGCACTACTTAGAGGTCCAGTACAGTATGGCTGGATGTACCCTATTGAAAGGCGGCTAGGCACTTTCAAGGGCTATGTTAGGAACAAAGCTAGACCCGAGGGTTCCATTGCAGAGGCCTACATTGCTACAGAAGCATTGACATTCTGCTCAAAATACATTGAAACAGTTGATCAGCTTAGCAAAGAGGTGGGTGAAGACAATCTCGGGCTCAATGTTTTCAATTATTCTGTTCGAGTTACATGGAAGAGTCGACAAGAGGACAAACCTAAAGATTTGGACAAAATGGTTTGGTATGTGTTGAATAACTGTCATGGGATACTACCTTATATCAAGTAAGTGCAGTACTGCAGCTTATACATCGTAATCTACTAAACTTGCAGCACATTCTTATATATTTAGATGTTTGACGCGATCACTATGTTGTGCAGCATCTACAAAGAGGAGTTACTGCCGCAAAATCCAAGAAACATTAACAAACTGGTTATGGCAGGATTTGCAAAATGGTTCAAGAACCATGTAAGCTTTTGAAGTGCACTGTCAGTTTTTTAATATATTGAGTACATAAGATGATCAGCTTGTCTATTTTCTAACCATAGGTTAAGAAGATGCGGGAGGATGGGCAGGCAGTTGATGATGCCCTTTACTCACTAGCAATGGGTCCTGATACTCGGGTAAGACATTATGAATCTTGCGTTGTTGGAGATGTGCACTACAACACCCTTGCACGAGACGAAGGCAGGAAGAGACAAAATAGTGCCATCATGAGCACGGATACGTATGATAAAGAGACAACTGAAATGCATGCTAACATAACAGACATTATTCAGTTGCAGTATATCTCCAGTTTCGAGGATAGTCGGTGTGTGGTTCTGTTGTGCTGTCGTTGGTATAACCTGTTTTCCAGGATCGCAAAGCCCAGAGCTGATGATATTTCAAATCCATCAATGTCAAGGCGGCGTACCAGACCAACGAGCCTTTTATTTTGCAAATCAAGCAACATAGATATTTTTCTTGGAAGACACATTTGCATGTAGCGATGACTGGAGAGTATTGCAAAGGTTTGAGCAGAGGAATTCGTTTAATGAAGTTGCACAACAAGATGATGCTTACACTGCTCCTGATGTACATGATAACACATATGTTCCTAATATCTTTGAGAACCATCACGTCAATGACACCGGCGAAAAGATTACCTGTCGTGCTGTGGACATACAAGAGTTGATCAAGAAGAAGCCAACGTTCGAGGACGTTGAGGACAAAGAAGAAGATGACGCCATGGGGAATTACGATTCAGACTGATACACATGGCGAAGATGTTGACGCTGCTGCTGCGGATGATGATTACATTGCTTTTGTCGTATTTGCCTGTCAGAAGACGTTTTTTATCTACTATGTGAAATTGTGTTTGCTATGACAACTGAAACCTGATGAACATGTTGTTTAGTATTTTGCTGTGAGAACATCACTTGTTATGTATGCTGATTTGTGTTTGGTGATTGTATGACAACTAAAACATGATGACATTGTTGTTTAGTTGTAGTCATATTTGGCTGTGAAACTTGAATTTGATGACATAGTTTGTTGTTGGACTGCAATTTGCTCGACGTCTTCGAATGAGAACAAAGCTCTGCTATTTATTTATTTATATGAGCAAAAGGGGATACCCACTGATTTCCGTTAATAGAAATCATTAGATGTTCACAACACTATGCCCAGCCTGCTACACAGGTTTCATTCATTACTAGTTTCAGCAAAGTGCTCATGTCGTAGCCACTGAATACATCACGAGTGCTACATACACTGCAAATAAAGAGACAATCATCCTACAGAGCACATCGATTTTGCCCATTATCTTCACAAGCTCTTTCATCTCCTCATTGCTGTCAAGGTCGTTCAGCAGCTGTTGCTTGGCCATGATCAGAGGAACTGCATCTTTAAGCTTCTGCTCTGCATCTTCCTCTTCGGTCGTTCCTTCAGTTACTTGTCCAACACCCCAACCTGCTGGTATTGGGATTCCTCGGCTAACCAAATAATCAGCATAGTTGCATTCCCCCACATCAGAAACTTCCCAGAAATACAAATCACACGAATCTTCCCTTTTCTGCACGAATCAAATTGGTAGATCATCAACCAAACTATTAAAAAATCAGCAACTGAAAGCAGCAGAACAACACTTAAACATATTATTACCCCATGATTCGGGCATTTGTAGAAGACTCGGCCAGGGTTGCGGATTGTGGTTGAGACGCGACGGATGACTCTACGTGATTTGCAGCAGTGGCACCACACCAACGGCAGCGGGTTGCGATGAGCAATCGGCTGCGGTGCGCGTGCCGGCGAGGCTGTGATGAGACCCACAGGCGATGGTACAGGTTGCAACTTGGCGCATATCTGGTTGTTTCCTGCTGAAGAGCAGGTGGACGAGCAGCCAGCGGACATGGTTGCTGCGGCCAGAGCTTCTGATGCTAGGCAGAGTAAGTAGAGAAGAGGAGAAGCGAACGTTGGATATGTCAGTTTCATTACTTGCAGAGTAGCATAGCACCATATATATTCATAGTCTAGGTTTGGATTCGAACCAGCTACTAGAGCACGTCTTTGTTTTTTCTAAAACTCGGCAACGTCTCTTTACTGGTACACTAGCTTGTTCTGTATGCCTTCCCAAGTCTTTGATTTTCTTTCCCTTTTTGCGAGGAAGGAAGGAGGACAAAATTGAGAGTTCCTGGGACTCGAACCCAAGACCTCTTGGTTGAAAACCAAGGGTGCTAGTCACTTATGTGGCGAACGTTCCCTGTGAGGAGGACGGCAGACGAACGCATTTTCCTCGCAGTTTTATTCCCATATATAAAAAAGTATGCTACTTGGTGTCTGCTTAGTCAACAAAATGATTGTGCCAACCTTGACCATTTGATTGACATTCAACGTCTGTCGCGTTTCTTCAGTCTCTTCTTCCTTGAGGTGCCAAAGCCAAACCAGCGCCGGCGGGACCGCCTGCTCCCGCCTCCCACGGCTGGCTGTGATCTGCCCTGGCTCCTGTTCATTCCCGTCCAAGGCCTCACCATCATCCTCCGCCTTGGTTCGCTCACCACGGCACCACCCTCCGATGTTGTCAACATGGTCAACAACCGAGAGGAATAAGGAGATGACTGTACATGGTGAGGATGACAGTAGGGACCCAGCAGCGCGCGCATTAATTTTGTTTTTTCGGGATGAAGAAGGGTATCAACTGGGTTGTGCGGGACCCATGGCCCATCTAGCCCAAACTTTTATTTCATATGTTTAGCACATGACCAGCCCAGTTTGTTTTTTTCCTTTCTGAAAATTGCTAGCCAGCTATTTTGTTTTTTGCAGAATAACCAACATAGGCCTACTTTCTTTTCTATGCCCTGCTGGGCCGGAAATCTTTGAAGACGAGGAGGGATGCATTTTGCCCAGAAAATGGGCTATAAGTAATAAGAAATGGGCTATAGCTAATAATAAATGGGCTGTAAAATGAAAAAATACAGCAAATAGACAATTAGTTCCAAAAAATTGTTTTCTTTCGGATTTTGATATTTTAAATTTCATTGTTTTTGTGTGGGTAAAATTTCATTGAATTTAAATTAAGGTATATTTAGATTTAAAATTAATTTGAATCTGGCTAGAAATTTTGGGCTGCATGCTGTTTGGGACAGATTTGGAGGCTGACTTGTGGGTCTACTAGGTTGACGTGTACTTTGACTTTGTCAACTTAGTCCACAAACGATTCTAGCAGCAGTGGCCGTTGGATGTTAATCCAACGGCCGTGCTGCTTCTTCAATATCTGATCTTCTTGCTCCAGCCGCCCAAACCAGCTTCGGTGGGACTGCCTGCTCCCGCCTCCCGTGGCCGGCTATGCTGCCGCACAGGCCGCACCGCCCCACTCTACTTCATTGCTCGCCAGGCCATTCCTCTACTCACGCACACCTCCTGTTGTTTTCCGGCGACAGCAGCCGGACCAATAAACCCTCGTACTCCCCACCGCATGGGCAACCATTGCCGAGTCTTCCCTGGCTCCGCGTCGTTCCCTTCCTAGGCCTCGCCGTCGTCCACCACCATGGTGCTCTCGGCGCGGCCTGGTCAACTTGGTCAACGAACGACATCCATCGGCCGTGGACTGTACGCGCAAAATAATGATTCCTCCACCTGACAGCTGGGACCCACCGGAAGGGCCTCTTTATTTCACAAAGAAAATGTTCCCCCCGCTGACATGTCGGACCCACCAGCTATATCTTCGCACGCAAAGAAGTGCCTCCTTATTACGCACAAAAAATGAATACCCCCTACTAGCTGGGACCCACCATAGTGGGAGGATGACTTGTGGGCCAAAAAAGTTG
The DNA here is from genome assembly GCF_018294505.1 of Triticum aestivum. Taxonomy (NCBI): domain Eukaryota; kingdom Viridiplantae; phylum Streptophyta; class Magnoliopsida; order Poales; family Poaceae; genus Triticum; species Triticum aestivum. Next base: position 166,659,407 of record NC_057812.1, read on the forward strand.
ACGGGGACAGAGGGCTTTGTCAACTTAGTCAATATGAACGATTCTAGCTCCAGTGACCGTACGATGTCCATCCCACGGCCGTAGTGCTTCTTCAACCTCTGGTCTTCTTGCTCCAGCCGCCCAAAAGCAGCGCCGGTTGTGCTACATGCTCCTGCCTCCCGTGGCCGGCTGTGCTGTAACGGAGGCCTCACCGCCCCCTACTATTCCCACCGCTGGCCAGGCCCTGCGGCGAAGGCAGCCTCACACCGCAGCCGAACCAGTGAACCCTCGTACTCCTCTCCGCGCGGGCTTCCACTACCGCGTCTTCCCCGGCTTCGCGTCGTCCCCTTCCTAGGCCTCGCCGTCATCCACCGCCGTGGTGCTCTCCGTGCGGCGTGGTCAACGTGGTCAAGGAACGACTTCCATCGGAAGAGTACTGTACGTGGAGAGGCTGACAGCTGGGTCCACGGCCACAGCCCAGTTTTTTGTGATTTGCCAAGTAAGTCGCTTTGTCAGGCCTGTTGGGCTGCAAATCTTTCAAGACGAGGAGAGCTTTCATTCGGCTGGCCGAGAAAATGGCCCATCAGTAATGAGAAATGGGTTGTACATTTTTAAAACACATCAAACCGGCAATTAGTTTCAAATATCTTTTTTTCATTTCAAGATTTTAAATTACATTAATTTTTATGCGTGGAGAATTTGTTGGATTTTATATTGATATACATTTTTTTTTAAAATCAGTTTGAATGTGATTCGAAATTTCGGGATTAAAAACAGTTCGGACTGCACCGAAATATGCAAAATTTCGTATAATTTTTTAACCGTGGCCACAATTTGGGCTGTAATGCTACCAAAAAGAATATGGGCTCCAAAAAACCTTAAGAATTAGGAAATGGGCTGAAAATTATTAGAAATAATGGCAGATGGGTTGTATGTTGTTTTCCACAGATTTGAGGCTTTCCTAAAAAAAGATTGATGCACAAGCAGTGACTGTTGGATGTCCATTCAACGGCCATCGTGCTTCTTCAATCTCTGCTCTTCCCGCTCCAGCCGCTCAAACAAGCGCCGGTGGGACTGCCTACTCCCTCCTCCCCGCGGTCGGCTGTGCTGCCGCGCAGGCCTCACCGCCCCACCGTACTCCCGTTGCTGGCCTAGCCATCCCTCTAGTCATCCACACCTACTGTTATTCTCCGGCGACGGCAGACGAACTAGTAAGCCCTTGTACAGTCGTACTCCTCTCCGCGTGGGAAACAACTGCCGAGTCTTCCCTGCCTCTGTGTTGTTCCCTTCCTAGGCCTCGCCGTCATCCACCGCCCTGGTGCTCTCGGCGTGGCCTAGTCAACGTGGTCAACGACCGACATGCATCTGAAGTGGACTGTACGTGGAGAGGCCGACAGTTGGGTCCACGGCCGCACGCAAGGAAATGCCTCCTTATTACGCGCAAAATAATGATTCCTCCACCTGACATCAGGGACCCACCGAAAGGGCCTCTGTATTTCATGAAAAAAATGTTACCGCTGCTGACAGCTTGGACCCACCAGCTATATCTTCTCACGCAAGGAAGTGCCTCCTTATTACGCACAAAAAAATGAATACTCTCCCTGTTAGCTGGGACCCAACATAGTGGCAGGCTGACTTGTGGGCCTACTAAGTTGACGGGGACGGAGGGATTTGTCAACTTAGTCAATATGCATGATTCTAGCTCCAGTAACCGTACGATGTCCATCCAACGGCCGTAGTGCTTCTTCAACCTCTGGTCTTCTTGCTCCAGCCGCCCAAACCAACGCCGGTCGTGCCTCGTGCTCCTGCCTCTCGTGGCCGGCTGCGATGCGACGGAGGCCTCACTGCACCCTACTACTCCCACCGCTGGCCAGGCCATCCCTCTACTCAACCACACCCCCTGTTACTCTACGGTGACGGCAGCCTCACACCGCAGCAAACCAGTGCCCTCGTACTCCTCTACGCGTGGGCATCCACTGCTGCGTCTTCCCCGGCTCCGCATCGTCCCCTTCCTAGGCCTCGCCGTCGTCCACCGCCCTGGTGCTCTCGGCGCGGCGTGGTCAACGTGGTCAAGGAACGGCTTCCATCGGACGTGGACTGTATGCGGAGAGGCTGACAACTGGGTCCACGGCCGCAGGAAGGAAGTGCCTCCTTATTACGTGCAAAATAATTATTCCTCCACTTGACAGCGGGGACCCACCGGACGGGCCATCGTATTTCACCCCCCTGACTACTGGGACCCACCAGCTACATCTTCGCACGCAAGAAAGTGTCTGACAGTCGGGACCCACCTGGTTGAAGCGTACGTAGCGTTGTCATTCTGGTCGCGAACGTGTATGTACATATATACTAGTGGATGTAGAGGCACGCACGTTTCATAGTAGAGGCGGCCAGGGTACAAGAAAGAAAATACAGCCATGTATGTGTACATACGGGTGAGGTCTCGAACGCCTACTCGCGCATACGTACGGCGAGGGCTCGTTGACATGGTTGTGTCGGAACGGAGAAAGAGCGTCATCGTCATGTTCATGGGGAGGCAAAGGAATGCATCTTGTTAATGGGGAGGCAACGGAATGCGTCGTCTTCATCCGGAGGCAACGAAACGCGTGGGAGCCAACCGGCTGGGTCGGAACGGAATGCGTGGTCGTGTTCATCGGGAGGGCTTGGACGGAACAGGCGATGGAAACGAGGCCTGGCGTACCGCACAACGGAGGAAACGGACCTCCTACGTTCGGAACGGGGTCCTGTTGATCGGGAGGGGTCTGGCGTACCGCAAAACAGAGGAAACGGACCTCCTACGGTCGAAACGGGGGTCCTGTTGATCGGGAGGGGTGTGGCGTATCACAAAACAGATGAAACGGACTTGTGTTGGAGCGCTATGGTCGAAACTGGGGTCCTGTTCATCGAGAAGGGCGTGGCGTACCGCAAAACGGGACTCCACGAGATACTGTTCATCTCCACCGTCGACCCCCTCAAGCCTCCACGAGCTACTGTTCATCTACCGTCGACCTCCTCCAGCCTCCACCTGCGACTGTTCATCCATGGGCTCCTGTTCATCGAGCCTCCACCACGCGCTACTCCACCAGCTACTGTTCAACTAGACCTCTCCACGGGCTCCTATTCAACCACCCCTCCACGGACTACTGTTCATCCTGCCCTCCACCGTCCACTATTCATCCTGCCCTCCACGGGGTGGTCCTGTTCATCCAGCCCTCCACTGGGTCATGTTCATCCAGCCCCAACCGGCTCGATCGATCGGGGTCCTATTCATCCAGTGGCAACACCACGGGGTCCTGTTCATCCACCCCCATCGGGAACTGTTCATCCAAACCCCCACCCCCCCGGCAACGCTCACTGTTCATCCAGAGGCAGCATCGATCGGCTTCAGTTAGCAGCAGTAGCGAAGGAATCGCTCGATCGGGTTCAGTTAACAGCCATCAATTGATCACTCGGGTTCAGTAACGCGTAGCCTGCAGTGCAATTGCTCAGGTTCAGTTAGAGCCCAACGCCTCGCTCGGGTTCAGTTAGAGCCAACGCCTCGCACACACGCGCGTACGTGTACGAGAGAAACGCGCATCACTCGGCCCCCGACCTCCCACCGTAACCGGGAACTCCTCGAAATTTTCCTCGCCCTCACTTCTACCATGGTTTTTTCCGTCATGGACGGCCCAAAGAATGTCATGCAGCTGCGTCTCCGGCCCGCCCAGGACGAAAAGCCCATTTTCTATCATGATTTTTTGTCATAGAAGTAGGAGCCCACCACATCTATGATGATACTTGGTTTTGTCACAATTATCATCATAGAAGTGTCATATGTATGACAGAAAAAAAATTCGTTCGGCCCAAATGTCACGAATGTGTCTTTTTTTTGTAGTGCAACTGCGTGTGTAGCCGTGATGGTCTCTTTTCGACGGAGTCCGGGAAGTGAAAACGGTTCTTGTGTTATGCTTGAACGTAAGTAGTTTTAGGATCACTTCTTGATCACTTCTAGTTCACGACTGTTGCGTTGCTTCTCTTCTCGCTCTTATTTGCGTATGTTAGCCACCATATATGCTAGTGCTTGCTGCAGCCCCACCTCATTACCCTTTCCTACCCATAAGGTTAAATAGTCTTGATCTCGCGGGTGTGAGATTGCTGAGTCCTCGTGGCTCACAGATACTTCCAAACAGTTGTAGGTGCCGATGATACCAGTGCAGATGACGCAACTGATCTCAAGTGGGAGCTCAATGAAGATCGTGTTCGTTCTGTGTTTTTGTTTCCAGTTGATCAGTAGTGGAGCCCAGTTGGGACGATCGGGGATCTAGCATTTGGGGTTGTCTTCTTTTATTTTGGTTCCGTGGTTGGACCTTGATTGTATTCTGGATGATGTATTTTTAACTTGTATTTGTGTGAAGTGGCGATTGTAAGCCAACTCTTTATCCCTTTCTTATTCAGTACATGGGATTGTGCGAAGATTACCCCTCTTGCGACAAACCTACCAGGCGGCTATGCCTCTAAGTCATGCCCTGACACGTGGGAGATATAGCCGCATCGTGGGTGTTACAATTTTCGTCTTTGCCTAAAAATAGTATTGATTCTTGGAACAAGTGCAAAGATGCTTTTATCTCTAAGTATTTTCCTCCCGCTAAGATCATCTCTCTTAGAAACGATATTATGAACTTTAAGTAACTAGATCATGAGCATGTTGCACAATCTTGGGAGAGGATGAAATTAATGATTCGCAATTTCCCTACACGTGGTTTGAATTTGTGGATGATCATACAAAAAATTTATGCTGGATTGAATTTTGCTTCTAGAAATCTTTTAGATTCAGCCGCGGGAGGCAGTATTATGGAAATCACTTTAGGAGAAGCTACCAAACAACTAGATAATATTATGGTTAATTATTCTCAATGGCACGCTGAAAGATCTACTTGTAAAAAGGTTCATGCTATAGAAGAAATTAATGTTTTGAGTGGAAAGATGGATGAACTTATGAAATTGTCTGCTAATAAGAGTGTTTCTTCTGATCCTAATGATATGCCTTTGTGTACTTTGATTGAGAATAATAATGAATCTATGGATGTGAATTTTGTTGGTAAGAACAATTTTGGTAACAACGCGTATAGAGGAAACTTTAATCCTAGGTCGTTTCCTAGTAATTCCTCTAATAGTTATGGTAATTCCTACAATAATTCTTATGGAAATTATAATAATACGCCCTATGATTTTGAATCTAGCATTAAAGAATTTATTAGTTCGCAAAAGAGTTTCAATGCTTTGATTGAAGAAAAATTGTCTAAGATTGATGAGTTGGCTAGGAATGTGGATAGAATTTCTCTTTATGTTGATTCTTTGAAACTTAGATCTATTCCACCTAAGCATGATATCAATGAGTCTCTCAAAGCCATGAGAATTTCCATTGACGAGTGCAAAGAAAGAACCACTAGGATGCGTGCTAAAAAAGATTGCTTTATAAAAGCATGTTCTTCTAGTTTTGATGATAATAAGGATGAAGATCTAAAAGTGATTGATGTGTCTCCTATTAAATCTTTGTTTTGCAATATGAATCTTGATAATGATGGGACTGGAGATGAGTCAACTTTAGTTAAAAGGCGTCCCAATGATTCGGAGTTTTTAGATCTTGATGCAAAAATTGGTAAAAGTGGGATTGGAGAGGTCAAAACTTTACATAGCAATGAGCCCACTATTTTGGATTACAAGGAATTTAATTATGATAATTGCTCTTTTATAGATTGTATTTCCTTGTTTCAATCCGTGCTAAATTCTCCGCATGCTTATAGTCAAAATAAAGCTTTTACCAAACATATCGTTGATGCTTTAATGCAATCTTATGAAGAAAAGCTTGAAATTAGAAGTTTCTATTCCTAGAAAACTTCATGATGAGTGGGAACCTACTATTAAAATTAAATTAAAGATCATGAATTCTATGCTCTATGTGATTTGGGTGCTAGCGTTTCCATGATTCCAAAAACTTTGTGTGATGTGTTAGGTTTCCGTGAATTTGATGATTGTTCTCTAAATTTGCACCTCGCGGATTCCACTATTAAGAAACATATGGGAAGGATTAATGATGTTCTTATTGTTTCAAGTAGGAATTATGTGCCCATAGATTTCATTGTTCTTGAGATAGATTGCAATCCTACATGTCCTATTATTCTTGGTAGACCTTTCCTTAGAACGATTGGTGCAATTATTGATATGAAAGAAGGGAATATTAGATTCCAATTTCCGTTAAGGAAAGGCATGCAACACTTCCCTAGAAAGAAAATTAAATTACCTTATGAATCTATTATGAGAGCCACTTATGGATTGCATACAAAAGATTATAATACCTAGATCTATTCTTGTTTTTATGCCTAGCTAGGGGCGTTAAACGATAGCGCTTGTTGGGAGGCAACCCAATTTTATTTTTGTTTCTTGATTTTTGGTTCTGTTTAGTAATAACTAATTCATATAGCCTCTGTTTATATGTGGTTTTATTCTTTTAATTAGTGTTTGTGCCAAGTAGAACCTTTGGGAAGACTTGGGGGAAGTTTTTGCAATCTTGTTGTAAAAAACAGAAACTTTAGCGCTCACGAGATTTGCTGCCATTTTTCACTGGAGAGTGCGATTAGGTTGATTCTTTTTTAATATGATTACCAGACAAATTCCTCACGTCCACCAATTTATTTCATAATTTTGGGGGTTACATAAGTATTTGAAACCTACAAATTACTACAGACAGTTCTGTTTTTGATAGATTATGTTTTTCGTGTGTTGTTTGCTTATTTTGATGCATCTATGGCTAGTATCGGAGGGTATGAACCATATAGAAGTTGGAATACAGTAGGTTTAACACCAATATAAATAAATAATGAGTTAATTATAGTACCTTAAGTGGTGGATAGTTTTCTTATACTAACGGAGCTCATGAGATTTTCTATTGAGGTTTGTGCTGTGAAGTTTTCATGTTTTGGGTAAAGATTTGATGGATTATGGAATAAGAAGTGGCAAGAGCCTAAGATTGGGGATCCCCAATGCACCCCAAGGTAAAATTCAAGTACAACCAAAATCCTAAGCTTGGGGATGCCCCGAAAGGCATCCCCTCTTTCGTCTTCTTCCATCGGTAACTTTACTTGAAGCTATATTTTTATTCACCACATGATTTGTGTTTTGCTTGGAGCGTCTTGTATGATTTGAGTCTTTGCTTTTTAGTTTACTGTTGGGGAACGTAGAAGAATTTTAAAATTTTCTACGCATCACCAAGATCAATCTATGGAGTCATCTAGCAACAAGGGAGAGGGGAATGCATCTACATACCCTTGTAGATCGCGCGCGGAAGCGTTCAAGAGAACAGGGTTGATGGAGTCGTACTCGTCGTGATCCAAATCACCGATGACCTAGCGCCGAACGGACGGCACCTCCGCGTTCAACACACGTACGGTTTGGAATACGTCTCCTCCAACTTGATCCAGCAAGGGGGAAGGAGAGGTTGATGAAGATCCAGCAGCACGACGGCGTGGTGGTGGAAGCAACGGTGATCTCGGCAGGGCATCGCCAAGCACAGGGAGAAGGAGTAGTGTCACGGGAGGGAGAGGGAGAGGCTAGGGGCTAGGGTGCGGCTGCCCTCCCTCCCCCCCCCACTATTTATAGGACCCCTAAGGGGGGGCGCCGGCCCTAGGAGATGCCATCTCCAAGGGGAGGCGGCGGCCAAGGGGGTGGCTTGCCCCCCAAGCCAAGTGGGGCGCCCCCCACCCCTAGGGTTTCCAACCCTAGGCGCAGGGGAGGCCCAAGGGGGGCGCACCAGACCACTAGGGGATGGTTCCCCTCCCACTTCAGCCCATGGGGCCCTCCGGATAGGTGTCCCCACCCGGTGGACCCCCGAGACCCTTCCGGTGGTCCCGGTACAATACCGAGTACCCCCGAAACTTTCCCGATGGCCGAAACTTGACTTCCTATATATAAATCTTCACCTCCGGACCATTCCGGAACTCCTCGTGACATCCGGGATCTCATCCGGGACTCCGAAAAACTTTCGGGTTACCGTATACTAATATCTCAACAACCCTAGCGTCACCGAACCTTAAGTGTGTAGACCCTACGGGTTCGGGAGACACGCAGACATGACCGAGACGACTCTCCGGTCAATAACCAACAGAGGGATCTGGATACCCATGTTGGCTCCCACATGCACCTCTATGATCTCATCAGATGAACCACAATGTCTAGGATTCAATCAATCCGTATACAATTCCCTTTGTCAATCGGTACGTTACTTGCCCGAGACTCGATTGTCGGTATCCCAATACCTCGTTCAATCTTGTTACCAGAAAGTCACTTTACTCATACCGTAATGCATGATCCCGTGATCAACCACTTGGTCACATTGAGCTCATTATGATGATGCATTACCGAGTGGGCCCAGAGATACCTCTCCGTCATACGGAGTGACAAATCCCAGTCTCTATTCGTGCCAACCCAACAGACACTTTCGGAGATACCTGTAGTGTACCTTTATAGTCACCCAGTTACATTGTGATGTTTGGCACACCCAAAGCACTCCTACGGTATCCGGGAGTTGCACAATCTCATGGTCTAAGGAAATGATACTTGACATTCGGAAAAGCTACAGCAAACGAACTACACGATCTTTGAGCTATGCTTAGGATTGGGTCTTGTCCATCACATCATTCTCCTAATGATGTGATCCCGTTATCAATGATATCCAATGTCCATAGTCAGGAAACCATGACTATCTTTTGATCAACGAGCTAGTCAACTAGAGGCTCACTAGGGACGTGTTGTGGTCTCTGTATTCACACATGTATTACGATTTCCGGATAACACAGTTATAGCATGAACAATAGACAATTATCATGAACAAAGAAATATAATAATAACCATTTTATTATTGCTTCTAGGGCATATTTCCAACAGTCTCCCACTTGCACTAGAGTCAATAGTCTATTTACATTGTGATGAATCGAACACCCATGCAGTTCTGGTGTTGATCATGTTTTGCTCTAGGGAGAGGTTTAGTCAATGGATCTTCCACATTCAGGTCCGTATGTACTTTACAAATCTCTATGTCTCCATTTTGAACACTTTCACGAATGGAGTTGAAGCGACGCTTGATATGCCTGGTCTTCCTATGAAACCTGGGCTCCTTGGCAAGGGCAGTAGCTCCAGTGTTGTCACAGAAGAGAGTCATCGGGCCCGATGCATTGGATATGACTCCTAGGTCGGTAATGAACTCCTTCACCCAGATTGCCTCTTGTACTGCCTCCGAGGCTTCCATGTACTCCGCTTCACATGTAGATCCCGCCACAACGCTTTGCTTGCAACTGCACTAGCTTACTGCCCCACCATTCAAAATATACACGTATCCGGTTTGTGACTTGGAGTCATCCAGATCTGTGTCGAAGCTAGCATCGACGTAACCCTTTACGACGAGCTCTTCGTCACCTCCATAAACGAGAAACATATCCTTAGTCCTCTTTAGGTACTTCAGGATATTCTTGACCGTTGTCCAGTGTTCCATGCCGGGATTACTTTGGTACCTTCCTACCAAACTTACGGCAAGGTTTACATCAGGTCTGGTACACAGATAGCATACATGATAGACCCTATGGCCGAGGCATAGGGGACGACACTCATCTTTTCTCTATCTTCTGTCGTGGTCGGGCATTGAGTCGTGCTCAATCTCGTACCTTGCAATACAAGCAAGAACCCCTTCTTTGACTGATCCATTTTGAACTTCTTCAATATCTTGTCAAGGTACGTACTCTATGAAAGACCAATGAGGCGTCTCGATCTATCTCTATAGATCTTGATGCCTAATGTAGAAGCAGCTTCTCCAAGATCCTTCATTGAAAAACACTTGTTCAAGTAGGCCTTTATGATTTCCAAGAATTCTATATCATTTCCCATCAACAGTATGTCATCCACATACAATATGAGAAATGCTACAAAGCTCCCACTCACTTTCTTGTAAATGTAGGCTTCTCCATAAGTCTGCGTAAACCCAAATGCTTTGATCATATCATCAAAATGAATGTTCCAACTCCGAGATGCTTGCACCAGCCCATAAATCGAGCGTTGGAGCTTGCACACCTTGTCAGCATTCTTAGGATCGACAAAACCTTCCGGCTGCATCATATACAATTCTTCCTTAAGGTAACCATTAAGGAATGCCGTTTTGACATCCATTTGCCATATCTCATAATCATAGAATGCGTCAATTGCTAACATGATTCGAACGGACTTCAGCTTCGCTACGGGTGAAAAAGTCTCATCATAGTCAACCCCTTGAACTTGTCGATAACCCTTAGCGACAAGCCAAGCTTTATAGATGGTTACATTACCATCCGCGTCTGTCTTCTTCTTAAAGATCCATTTATTTTCTATGGCTCGCCGATCATCGGGCAAGTCAGTCAAAGTCCATAATTCGTTTTCATACATGGATCCTATCTCGGATTTCATGGCTTCCAGCCATTTGTCGGAATCTGGGCCCGCCATCGCTTCTTCATAGTTCAAAGGTTCACCGTTGTCTAACAACATGATTTCCAAGATAGGGTTGCCATACCACTCTGGTGCGGAACGTGTCCTTGTGGACCTACGAAGTTCAGTAGCAACTTGATCTGAAGTTTCATGATCATCATCATTAACTTCCTCTCTAGTCGGTGCAGGCACCTCAGGAACATTTTCTTGAGCTGCGCCACTTACCGGTTCAAGAGGTAATACTTCATCAAGTTCTACTTTCCTCCCACTTATTTCTTTTGAGAGAAACTCTTTCTCTAGAAAGGACCCATTCTTGGCAACAAAGATCTTGCCTTCGGATCTGAGGTAGAAGGTATACCCAATAGTTTCTTTAGGGTATCCTATGAAGACGCATTTTTCCGATTTGGGTTCGAGCTTTTCAGGTTGAAGTTTCTTGACATAAGCATCGCATCCCCAAACTTTTAGAAACGACACCTTAGGTTTCTTCCCAAACCATAATTCATACGGTGTTGTCTCAACGGATTTTGACGGAGCCCTATTTAAAGTGAATGCGGCAGTCTCTAAAGCATAGCCCCAAAATGACAGCGGTAGATTGGTAAGAGACATCATAGATCGCACCATATCCAATAGAGTGCGATTACGACATTCGGACACACCATTACGCTGAGGTGTTCCAGGCGGCGTGAGTTGTGAAACTATTCCACATTTTCTTAAGTGTGTGCCAAATTCGTGACTCAAGTATTCTCCCCCATGACCTAATCACAAGAACTTGATTTTCCTGTCACGTTGATTCTCAACCTCGCTCTGAAATTCCTTGAACTTTTCAAAGGTCTCAGACTTGTGTTTCATTAAGTAGACATACCCATATCTACTCAAGTCATCAGTGAGGGTGAGAACATAACGATAGCCCCCGCGAGCCTCAACACTCATTGGACCGCACACATCAGTATGTATGATTTCCAATAAGTTGGTTGCTCGCTCCATTGTTCCTGAGAACGGAGTCTTGGTCATTTTACCCATGAGGCATGGTTCGCATGTGTCAAATGATTCATAATCAAGAGACTCCAAAAGTCCATCGGCATGGAGCTTCTTCATGCGTTTGACACCTATGTGACCAAGGCGGCAGTGCCACAAGTATGTGGGACTATCATTATCAACCTTACATCTTTTGGTATTCACACTATGAATATGTGTAACATTACACTCGAGATTCATTAAGAATAAACCATTCACCAGCGGAGCATGACCATAAAACATATCTCTCATATAAATAGAACAACCATTATTATCGGATTTAAATGAGTAGCCATCTCGAATTAAACGAGATCCTGATACAATGTTCATGCTCAAAGCTGGCACTAAATAACAATTATTGAGGTTTAAAACTAATCCAGTAGGTAAATGTAGAGGCAGCGTGGAGACGGCGATCACATTGACCTTGGAACCATTCCCAATGCGCATCGTCACCTCGTCCTTCGCTAGTCTCCGCTTATTCTGCAGCTCCTGCTTTGAGTTACAAATGTGAGCAACCGCACCGGTATCAAATACCCAGGAGCTACTACGAGTACTGGTAAGGTACACATGAATTACATGTATATCACATATACCTTTAGTGTTGCCGGCCTTCTTGTCCGCTAAGTATTTGGGGCAGTTCCGTTTCCAGTGACCACTTCCCTTGCAAGAAAAACACTCAGTCTCGGGCTTGGGTCCATTCTTTGGCTTCTTCCCGGCAGCTTGCTTACCGGGCGTGGCAACTCCCTTGCCGTCCTTCTTGAAGTTCTTCTTACCCTTGCCTTTCTTGAACTTAGTGGTTTTATTCACCATCAACACTTGATGTTCCTTTTTGATTTCCAGCTCTGCTGATTTCAGCATTGAATATACCTCAGGAATGGTCTTTTCCATCCCCTGCATATTGAAGTTCATCACAAAGCTCTTGTAGCTCGGTGGAAGCGACTGAAGGATTCTGTCAATGACCGCGTCATCCGGGAGATTAACTCCCAGCTGAGTCAAGCGGTTATGCAACCCAGACATTTTGAGTATTTGCTCACTGACAGAACTATTTTCCTCCACCTTACAGCTGAAGAACTTGTCGGAGACTTCATATCTCTCGACCCGGGCATGAGCTTGGAAAACCATTTTCAGCTCTTCAAACATCTCATATGCTCTGTGTCTCTTAAAACACTTTTGGAGCCCCAGTTCTAAGTTGTAAAGCATGCCGCACTGAACGAGGGAGTAATCATCAGCACATGACTGCCAAGCGTTCATAACGTCTTAGTTCTCTGGGATGGGTGCGTCACATAGCGGTGCTTCTAGGACATAATCTTTCTTGGCAGCTATGAGGATAATCCTCAGGTTCCGGACCCAGTCCGTATAGTTACTGCCATCATCTTTCAGCTTGGTTTTCTCTAGGAACGCGTTGAAGTTGAGGGCAACATTAGCGTGGGCCATTTGATCTACAAGACATAGTGTAAAGATTTTAGACTAAGTTCATGATAATTAAGTTCATCTAATCAAATTATTCAATGAAATCCCACTCAGATAGACATCCCTCTAGTCATCTAAGTGAAACATGATCCGAGTTAACTAGGCTGTGTATGATCATCACGTGAGACGGACTAGTCAACATCGGTGAACATCTTCATGTTGATCGTATCTTCTATACGACTCATGCTCGACCTTTCGGTCTTCCGTGTTCCGAGGCCATGTCTGTACATGCTAGGCTCGTCAAGTCAACCTAAGTGTATTGTGTGTGTAAATCTGGCTTACACCCGTTGTATTCGAACATTAGAATCTATCACACCCGATCATCACGTGGTGCTTCGAAACAAAGAACCTTCGCAACGGTGCACAGTTAGGGGGAACACTTTCTTGAAATTATTACGAGGGATCATCTTATTTAAGCTATCGTCGTTCTAAGCAAATAAGATGTAAAACATGATAAACATCACATGCAATCAAATAGTGACATGATATGGCCAATATCATTTGCTCCTTTTGATCTCCATCTTCGGGGCTCCATGATCATCGTTGTCACCGGCATGACACCATGATCTCCATCATCATGATCTCCATCATCGTGTCTTCTTGAAGTTGTCTCGTCATCTATTACTTCTACTACTATGGCTAACGCTTTAGCAATAAAGTAAAGTAATTACATGACGTTTATGTTGACACGCGGGTCATAAATAAATAAAGACAACTCCTATGGCTCCTGCCGGTTGTCATACTCATCGACATGCAAGTCGTGATTCCTATTACAAGAACATGATCAATCTCATACATCACATATATCATTCATCACATCCTTTTGGCCATATCACATCACATGGCACATGCTGCAAAAACAAGTTAGACGTCCTCTAACTGTTGTTGCAAGTTTTTACGTGGCTGCTATAGGTTTCTAGCAAGAACGTTTCTTACCTACGCCAAAACCACAACGTGATATGCCAATTTCTATTTACCCTTCATAAGGACCCTTTTCATCGAATCCGATCCGACTAAAGTGGGAGAGACAGACACCCGCCAGCCACCTTATGCAACTAGTGCATGTCAATCGGTGGAACCAGTCTCACATAAGCGTACGTGTAAGGTCGGTCCGGGCCGCTTCATCCCACGATGCCGCCAAATCAAGATAAGACTATTAACGGCAAGCAAATTGACAATATCGACGCCCACAACTGCTTTGTGTTCTACTCGTGCATAGAAACTACGCATAGACTTAGCTCATGATGCCACTGTTGGGGAACGTAGCAGAATTTTAAAATTTTCTATGCATCACCAAGATCAATCTATGGAGTCATCTAGCAACGAGGGAGAGGGGAGTGCATCTACATAACCTTGTAGATCACGCGTGGAAGCGTTCAAGAGAACGGGGTTGATGGAGTCGTACTTGTCGTGATCCAAATCACCGATGACCTAGCGCCGAACGGACGGCACCTCCACGTTCAACACGCGTACGATTGGGAAGACGTCTCCTCCAACTTGATCCAGCAAGGGGGAAGAAGAGGTTGATGAAGATCCAGCAGCACGACGGCGTGGTGGTGGAAGCAACGGTGATCTCGGCAGGGCTTCGCCAAGCACAGGGAGAGGGAGGAGTGTCACGGGAAGGAGAGGGAGAGGCCAGGGGCTAGGGTGCGGCTGCCCTCCCTCCCCCCCACTATTTATAGGAACCCTAAGGGGGGGGCGCCGGCCCTAGGAGATGCCATATCCAAGGGGAGGCGGCGGCCAAGGGGGTGGCTTGCCCCCCAAACCAACTGGGGCGCCCCCCCACCCCTAGGGTTTCCAACCCTAGGCACAGGGGAGGCCCAAGGGGGGCGCACCAGCCCACTAGGGGATGGTTCCCCTCCCACTTCAGCCCATGGGGCCCTCTGGGATAGGTGGCCCCACCTGGTGGACCCCTGGGACCCTTCCGGTGGTCCCGGTACAATACCGAGTACCCCCGAAACTTTCCCAATGGCCGAAACTTGACTTCCTTTATATAAATCTTCACCTCCGGACCATTCCGGAACTCCTCGTGACGTCCGGGATCTCATCCGGGACTCTGAACAACTTTCAGGTTACCGTATACTAATATCTCAACGACCCTAGCGTCACCGAACCTTAAGTGTGTAGACCCTACGGGTTTGGGACACACGCAGACATGACCGAGACGACTCTCCGGTCAATAACCAACAGCGGGATCTGGATACCCATGTTGTCTCCCACATGCTCCTCGATGATCTCATCGGATGAACCACGATGTCGAGGATTCAATCAATCCGTATACAATTCCCTTTGTCAATCGGTACGTTACTTGCCCGAGATTCGATCGTCGGTATCCCAATACCTCGTTCAATCTCGTTACCGGCAAGTCACTTTAATCGTACCGTAATGCATGATCCCGTGATCAACCACTTGGTCACATTGAGCTCATTATGATGATGCATTACCGAGTGGGCCCAGAGATACCTCTCTGTCATACGGAGTGACAAATCCCAGTCTCTATTCGTGCCAACCCAACAGACACTTTCGGAGATACCTGTAGTGTACCTTTATAGTCACCTAGTTATGTTGTGATGTTTGGCACACCCAAAGCACTCCTACGGTATCCGGGAGTTGCACAATCTCATGGTCTAAGGAAATGATACTTGACATTTGGAAAAGCTACAACAAACGAACTAGACGATCTTTGAGCTATGCTTAGGATTGGGTCTTGTCCATCACATCATTCTCCTAATGATGTGATCCCGTTATCAATGACATCCAATGTCCATAGTCAGGAAACCATGACTATCTTTTGATCAACAAGCTAGTCAACTAGAGGCTCACTAGGGACCTGTTGTGGTCTATGTATTCACACATGTATTACGATTTCTGGATAACACAATTATAGCATGAACAATAGACAATTATCATGAACAAAGAAATATAATAATAACCATTTTATTATTGCCTCTAGGGAATATTTCCAACATTTACCACAATCATCCTTGCTGTACACACCTTTTGGGAGAGACACACATGAATTAGAATTTATTAGAATACTCTATGTGCTTCACTTATATCTTTTGAGCTTGATAATTTTGTTCTAGTACTTCACTTATATCTTTTAGAGCACGGTGGTGGTTTTATTTCATAAAACTTATTGATCTCTCATGCTTCACTTATATTATTTTGAGAGTCCTTTAGAACATCATGGTAATTTGCTTTGGTTATAAAATTAGTCCTAATATGATAGGCATCCAAGATTGGTATAAGAAAAACTATCATAAAAAGTGCATTGAATACTATGAGAAGTTTGATACTTGATGATTGTTTTGAGATATAAAGATGGTGATATTAGAGTGTGCTAGTTGAGTAGTTGTGAATTTGAGAAATACTTGTGTTGAATATTGCAAGTCCCGTAGCATGCACGTATGGTAACCATTGTGTAACAAATTTGAACCATGAGGTGTTCTTTGATTGTCTTCCTTAGGAGTGGCGGTCGGGGACGAGCGATGGACTTTTCCTACCAATCTATCCCCCTAGTAGCATGCGCGTAATGCTTGGGTTTTGATGACTTGTAGATTTTTGCAATAAGTATGTGAGTTCTTTATGACTAATGTTGAGTCCATGGATTATATGCACTCTCACCTTTCCTTCATTGCTAGCCTCTTCGGTACCGTGCATTGCCCATTCTCACCTTGAGAGTTGGTGCAAACTTCGCCGGTGCATCCAAACCCTGTGATATGATAAGCTCTATCACACATAAAACTCCTTATATCTTCCTCAAAACATCCACCATACCTACTATTATGGCATTTTCATAGCCATTCCGAGATATATTGCCATGCAACTTTCCACCGTTTCATTTATGACACGATTCATCATTGTCATATTGCTTTGCATGATCATGTAGTTGACATTGTATTTGTGGCAAAGCCACCATGCATAATTTATCATACATGTCACTCTTGATTCATTGCCCTTCCCGATACTCCACCGGAGGCATTCATATAGAGTTATATTTTGTTCTAGTATCGAGTTGTAATCATTGAGTTGTAAATAAATAAAAGTGTGATGATCATCATTAATAGAGCATTGTCCCAAATAAAAAAGGAGAAAGTCCAAATAAAAAAAAGGCCCAAAAAAGAGAAATAAAAAGGGACAATGCTACTATCCTTTTTTCCCACAATTGTGCTTCAAAGTAGCACCATTATCTTTATGATAGAGAGTATCTTGTTTTGTCACTTTCATATACTAGTGGGAATTTTTCTTATAGAACTTGGCTTGTATATTCCAACAATGGGCTTCCTCAAAAGCCCTAGGTCTTCGTGAGCAAGAAAATTGGATGCACACCCACTTAGTTTCTTTTGTCAAGCTTTCATACATTTATAGCTCTAGTGCATCCGTTGCATCGCAATCCCTACTCCTTGCATTGACATCAATTGATGGGCATCTCCCTAGCCCGTTCATTAGCCGCGTCGATGTGAGACTATCTCCTTTTTTTGTCTGCTCCACATAACCCCCATCATCATATTCTATTCCACCCATAGTGCTATATCCATGGCTCACGCTCATGTATTGCGTGAAAGTTGAAAAAAGTTTGAGATTACTAAAGTATGAAACAATTGCTTGGCTTGTCATCGGGGTTGTGCGTGATGAGAGCATTCTTGTGTGACGAAAATGGAGCATGACCAAACTATATGATTTTGTAGGGATGAACTTTCTTTTGCCATGTTATTTTGAGAAGACATGATTTCTTAGTTAGTATGCTTGAAGTATTATTATTTTTATGTCAATATTAAACTTTTGTCTTGAATCTCTTGGATCTGAATATTCATGCAACAATAAATAAAATTACATTGAGCATTATACTAGGTAGTTTTCCACATCAAAAATTCTGTTTTTATCATTTACCTACTTGAGGACGAGCAAGAATTAAGCTTGGGGATGCTTGATACGTCTCCAATGTATCTATAATTTTTGATTGTTCCATGCTATTATATTATCTGTTTTGGATGTTTAATGGGCTTTATTATACACTTTTATATTATTTTTGGGACTAACCTACTAACCCAAGGCCCAGTGCAAATTGCTGTTTTTTGCCTATTTCAATGTTCCGCAAAAAAAGGAATATCAAACGGAATTCGAACGGAATGAAACCTTCGGGACAGTTATTTTTGGAACAAAAGTGATCCAGGGGACTTGGAGTAGATGTCAAGAAAGAAGCGAGGTGGCCACGAGGCAGGGAGGCACGCCTGCCCCCTGGGCGCGCCCCCACCCTAGTGGGCCCTTCGCAGCTCCACCGACTTACTTCTTCCTCCTATATATATCCATATACCCCAAAAACATCCAGGAGCACCACGAAACCCTATTTCCACCGCGACAACCTTCTGTACCCAAGAGATCCCATCTTGGGGCCTTTCCCGAAACTCCGCCGGAGGGGGAATCGATCATAGAGGGCTTCTACATCAACACCATAGCCTCTCCGATGATGTGTGAGTAGTTTACCACAAACCTTCGGGTCCATAGTTATTAGCCAGATGGCTTCTTCTCTCTCTTTGGATCTCAATACAATGTTCTCCTCGATCTTCTTGGAGATGTATTTGATGTTATTCTTTTTGCGGTGTGTTTGTCGAGATCCGATGAATTGTGGGTTTATGATCAAGTTTATCTATGAACAATATTTGATTCTTCTCTGAAATCTTTTATGTATGATTGGTTATCTTCGCAAGTCTCTTCAAATTATAAGTTTGGTTTGGCCTACTTGATTGATCATTCTTGCAATGGGAGAAGTTCTTAGCTTTGGGTGCAAACTTGTGGTGTCCTTTCCTAGTGACAGCAGGGGCAGCAAGGCATGTATTCTATTGTTGCCATCGAGGATAAAAAGATGGGTTTTATATCATATTGCTTGAGTTTATCCCTCTACATCATGTCATCTTGCCTAATGTGTTACTCTGTTCTTATGAACTTAATACTCTAGATGCATGCTGGATAGCGGTCGATGTGTGGAGTAATAGTAGTAGATGCAGAATCGTTTTGTTCTACTTGTCGCGAATGTGATGCCTATATACATGATCATGCCTAGATATTCTCATAATTATGCACTTTCCTATCAATTGTTCGACAGTAATTTGTTCACCCACCGTAATACTTATGCTATCTTGAGAGAAGCCACTAGTGAAACCTATGGCCCCCGGGTCTATCTTTTATCATATAAGTTTCCAATCTACTTTACTTTGCAATCTTTACTTTCAATCTATATCATAAAAATAACAAAAATATTTATCTTATTATCTCTATCAGATCTCACTCTCGTAACTGACCGTGAAGGGATTGACAAACCCTTTATCGCGTTGGTTGTGAGGTTCTTATTTGTTTGTGTAGGTACGAGGGACTTGCATGTAGTCTCCTACTGGATTGATACCTTGGTTCTCAAAAGCTGAGGGAAATACTTACGCTACTTTGCTGCACCACCCTTTCCTCTTCAAGGTAAAACCAACACAGTGCTCAAGAGGTAGCAATATTAGAGTCATGCTAGTTGAGTAGTTGTGAATTTGAGAGATACTTGTGTTAAAGTTTGTGATTCCCGTAGCATGCACATATGGTGAACCGTTATGTGATGAAGTCAGATCATGATTTATTTATTGATTGTCTTCCTTATGAGTGGCGGTCGGGGATGAGTGATGGTATTTTCCTACGAATCTATCCCCCTAGGAGCATGTGTGTAGTACTTTGTTTCAATAACTAATAGATTTCTGCAATAAGTATGTGAGTTCTTTATGACTAATGTTGAGTCCATGGATTATACGCACTCTCACCCTTCCACCATTGCTAGCCTCTCTTGTGTCGCGCAACTTTTGTCGATACCATACTCCCACCATTACCTTCCTCAAAACAGCCACCATGCCTACCTATTATGGCATTCCATAGCCATTCCGAGATATATTGCCATGCAACTTTCCACCGTTCCGATTATTATGACACGCTTCATCATTGTCATATTGCTTTGCATGATCATGTAGTTGACATCATATTTCTGGCAAAGCCACCATTCATAATTCTTTCATACATGTCACACTTGATTCATGCACATCCCGGTACACTGCCGGAGGCATTCACATAGAGTCATATTTTGTTCTAAGTATCGAGTTGTAATTCTTTAGTTGTAAGTAAATAAAAGTGTGATGACCATCATTATTAGAGCATTGTCCCATGTGAGGAAAGCATGATGGAGGCTATGATTCCCCCACAAGTTGGGATGAGACTCCGGAAAAAAAAGAGAAAAAAGAGGCCATAAAAAAAGAAGGCCCAAAAAAACAAAATATGAGAGAAAAAGAGAGAAGGGGTAATGCTACTATCCTTTTACCACACTTGTGCTTCAAAGTAGCACCATGATCTTCATGATAGAGAGTCTCCTATGTTGTCACTTTCATATACTAGTCGGAATCTTTCATTGTAGTACTTGGCTTGTATATTCCAATGATGGGCTTCCTCAAAATGCCCTAGGTCTTTGTGAGCAAGCGAGTTGGATGCACACCCACTTAGTTTCTTTTTGAGCTTTCATACACTTATAGTTCTAGTGCATCTGTTGCATGGAAATCCCTACTCACTCACATTGATATCTATTGGTGGGCATCTCCATAGCCCATTAATATGCCTAGTTGATGTGAGACTATCTTCTCCTTTTTGTCTTCTCCACAACCACCATTCTATTCCACCTATAGTGCTATGTCCATGGCTGACGCTCATGTATTGCGTGAAAGTTGAAAAGGCGTGAGAACATCAAAAGTATGAAACAATTGCTTGGCTTTTCATCGGGGTTGTGAATGATTTAAATATATATATTGTGTGATGAAGATAGAGCATAGCCGGAATATATGATTTTGTAGGGATAGCTTTCTTTGTCCATGTTATTTTGAGAAGAAATAATTGCTTGGTTAGTATGCTTGAAGTATTATTATTTTTATGTCAATATTAAACTTTTGTCTTGAATCTTATGGATATGAATATTCTTACCACAATAAAGAATATTACATTGATAAATATGTTAGGTAGCATTCCACATCAAAAATTCTGTTTTTATCATTTACCTACTCGAGGATGAGCAGGAATTAAGCTTGGGGATGCTTGATACATCTCCAACGTATCTATAATTTTTGATTGTTCCATGCTATTATATTATCAACCTTGGATGTTTTATATGCATTTATATGCTATTTTATATGATTTATGGGACTAACCTATTAACCTAGAGCCCAGTGGCAGCTTTTCTTTTTTCCTTGTTTTTGAGTATCCCGGAAAAGGAAAACCAAACGGAGTCCAATTGACCTGAAACTTCACGAAACTTATTATTGGACTAGAAGATGGCCATGGAGTAAAAGAGTAGGGCCAGAAGAGTCCCGGGCTGCCCACAAGGGTAGGGGCACGCCCACCCCCCCTGGGCGTGCCCCTACCTCGTGGCCGCCTCGGGGATCCCCCTAACTTGTTCCCGACTCCAACACCTCTTATATAATCCAAAACTTCTAGAAAGAAACCTAGATCAGGAGTTCCGCCGCCAGAAGCCTCTGCAGCCACCAAAAACCAATCTAGACCCGTTCTGGCACCCTGCCGGAGGGGGTAATCCCTCTCCGGTGGCCATCTTCATCATCCCGGCGCTCTCCATGATGAGGAGGGAGTAGTTCACCCTCGGGGCTGAGGGTATGTACCAGTAGCTATGTGTTTGATCTCTCTCTCTCTCTCTCGTGTTCTTGATTCGGAATGATCTTGATGTATCACAAGCTTTGCTATTATAGTTGGATCTTATGATGTTTCTCCCTCCTCTACTCTCTTGTGATGGATTGAATTTTCCCTTTGAAGTTATCTTACCGGATTGAGTCTTTAAGGAATTGAGAACACTTGATGTATGTCTTGCATGTGCTTATCTGTGGTGACAATGGGATATCACATGATCCACTTAATGTATGCTTTGGTGATCAACTTGCGAGTTCCGTGACCTCGTGAACTTATGCATAGGGGTTGGCACACGTTTTCATCTTGACTCTCTGGTAGAAACTTTGGGGCACTCTTTGAAGTTCTTTGTGTTGGTTGAATAGATGAATCTGAGATGTGTGATGCATATCGTATAATCATACCCACGGATACTTGAGGTGACATTGGAGTATCTAGGTGACATTAGGGTTTTGGTTGATTTGTGTCTTAAGGTGTTATTCTAGTATGAACTCTTGAATAGATCAATCAGAAAGAATAACTTTGAGGTGGTTTCGTACCGTACCATAATCTCTTCGTTTGTTCTCCGCTATTAGTGACTTTGGAGTGACTTTTGTTGCATGTTGAGGGATAGTTATATGATCCAGTTATGTTATTATTGTCGAGATAACTTGCACTAGTGAAAGTATGAGCCTTAGGCCTTGTTTCCTAGTATTGCAATACCGTTTACGCTCACTTTTATCATCATTTACCTTGCTGTTTTTTATTTTCACATTACAAAAACCTATATCTATCATCCATATTGCACTTGTATCACCATCTCTTCGCCGAACTAGTGCACCTACACAATTTACCATTGTATTGGGTGTGTTGGGGACACAAGAGACTCTTTGTGATTTGGTTGTAGGGTTGTTTGAGAGAGACCATCTTCATCCTACGCCTCCCACGGATTGATAAACCTTAGGTCGTCCACTTGAGGGATATTTGTTGTTCTCCTAAAAACCTCTGCACTTGGAGGCCCAACAACGTCTACAAGAAGAAGGTTGTGTAGTAGACATCAGTGAGCAAAAGTTAAGAGCGTGGGGATAAATGAGTACAGCTAAGGAACCAGTGGCACAGATGTAAAAATCCTGGGAACAAACTACACAATAAATTTTTATCGCTACAATCATGACCAAGATCACTATGACGATGACAGGATGGATCCAATCTCACCAGCAAAAGCACAACAAAGAGGAAGAAGATGTGGGCAATGACTCGCCGATTCCGATAGTGTTGGGGAACGTAGCAGAAATTCAAAATTTCTTCCTACGAATCACCAAGATCTATCTATGGAGAGACCAGCAACGAGTAGAAGGAGAGTGCATCTACATACCCTTGTAGATCGCTAAGCGGAAGCTTTCAAGTGAACGGGGTTGATGGAGTCGTACTCGTCGTGATTCAGATCACCGATAATCAAGTGCCGAACGGACGGCACCTCCGCGTTCAACACACGTACAGCCCGGTGACGTCTCCCACGCCTTGATCCAGCAAGGAGAGAGGGAGAGGTTGAGGAAGACTCCATCCAACAGCAGCACAACGGCGTGGTGGTGGTGGTGGAGGAGCGTGGCAATCCCGCAGGGCTTCGCCAAGCACCATGGGAGAAGAGGAGGAGGGAGAGGGGCAGGGCTGCACCAACGAGAGATCAAATCGCGTGTTATGGGCAGCCCCATGCCTCAATATATATAGGGGGAAGGGGCTGCGCCCCCTTTAGGGTTTTCCCACCCCCTAGGGGCGGCGGCCAGCCCTAGATGGGTTTTGGGGTGCGGCCAAGAGGGGGGGGAGGAGTCCATCCTCCCCAAGGCACCTCGGAGGTGCCTTCCCCCTTGAGGACTCTTCCCTCTAGGGTTCCCTAGGCGCATGGGCCTCTTGGGGCTGGTGCCCTTGGCCCATGTAGGGCAAGGCGCACCCCCTACAGCCCATGTGGCCCCCCGGGGCAGGTGGCCCCACCCGGTGGGCCCCCGGGACCCTTCCGGTGGTCCCGGTACAATACCGATGACCCCGAAACTTGTCCCGATGGCCGAAACAGGACTTCCTATATATAAATCTTTACCTCCGGACCATTCCGGAGCTCCTCGTGACGTCCGGGATCTCATCCGGGACTCCGAACAACATTCGGTAACCACATACAAGCTTCCTTTATAACCCTAGCGTCATCGAACCTTAAGTGTGTAGACCCTACGGGTTCGGGAGACATGCAGACATGACCGAGACGTTCTCCGGTCAATAACCAACAGCGGG
Source organism: Triticum aestivum (assembly GCF_018294505.1). Classification (NCBI taxonomy): domain Eukaryota; kingdom Viridiplantae; phylum Streptophyta; class Magnoliopsida; order Poales; family Poaceae; genus Triticum; species Triticum aestivum. The sequence continues at coordinate 166,683,317 of NC_057812.1, forward strand.
ATCTGGATACCCATGTTGGCTCCCACATGTTCCACGATGATCTCATCGGATGAACCACGATGTCAAGGACTTAATCAATCCCGTATACAATTCCCTTTGTCTAGCGGTATTTTACTTGCCCGAGATTCGATCGTCGGTATACTGATACCTTGTTCAATCTCGTTACCGGCAAGTCACTTTACTCATTCCGTAACACATCATCCCGTGATCAACTCCTTGGTCACATTGCGCATATGATGATGTCCTACCGAGTGGGCCCAGAGATACCTCTCCGTTTACACGGAGTGACAAATCCCAGTCTCGATCCGCATAAAACAATAGATACTTTCGGAGATACCTGTAGTGCACCTTTATAGTCACCCAGTTACGTTGTGACGTTTGATACACCCAAAGCACTCCTACGGTATCTAGGAGTTACACGATCTCATGGTCAAAGGAAGAGATACTTGACATTGGCAAAGCTCTAGCAAACGAACTACACGATCTTTGTGCTATGCTTAGGATTGGGTCTTGTCCATCACATCATTCTCCTAATGATGTGATCCCGTTATCAACGACATCCAATGTCCATAGCCAGGAAACCATGACTATCTGTTGATCACAACGAGCTAGTCAACTAGAGGCTCACTAGGGACATATTGTGGTCTATGTATTCACACGTGTATTACGATTTCCGGATAATACAGTTATAGCATGAATAAAAGACAATTATCATGAACAAGGAAATATAATAATAATACTTTTATTATTGCCTCTAGGGCATATTTCCAACAGTCTCCCACTTGCACTAGAGTCAATAATCTAGTTCACATCGCCATGTGATTAACACTCACAGGTCACATCGCCATGTGACTAATACCCAAGAGTTTACTAGAGTCAGTAGTCTAGTTCACATCACTATGTGATTAACACTCAATGAGTTTTATGTTTGATCATGTTGCTTGTGAGAGAGGTTTTAGTCAACGGGTCTGAACCTTTCAGATCCGTGTGTGCTTTACAAATCTCTATGTCATCTCCTAGATGCAGCTACCACGCTCTATTTGGAGCTATTCCAAATAACTGTTCTACTTGGAGCTATTCTAAATTATTGCTCCATTATATGTATCCGGTCTCTCTACTCAGAGCTATCCGGATAGGTGTCAAGCTTGCATCGTCGTAACCTTTACGACGAACTCTTTTACCACCTCCATAATCGAGAAAATTCCTTAGTCCACTAGTTACTAAGGATAACTTTGACCGCTGTCCTGTGAGCCATTCTTGGATCACTCTTGTACCCCTTGACTGACTCATGGCAAGGCACACTTCAGGTGCGGTACACAGCATAGCATACTGAAGAGCCTACGTCTTAAGCATAGGGGACGACCTTCGTCCTTTCTCTCTATTCTGCCGTGGTCGAGCTTTAAGTCTTAACTTCGTACCTTACAACTCAGGCAAGAACTCCTTCTTTGACTGGTCCATCTTGAACACCTTCAAGATCATGTCAAGGTATGTGCTCATTTGAAAGTATTATTAAGCATTTTGATCTATCCTTATAGATCTTGATGCTCAATGTTCAAGTAGCTTAATCCAGGCTTTCCATTGAAAAACACTTTCAAAATAACCCTATATGCTTTCTAGAAATTCTACATCATCTCTGATCATCAATATGTCAACAACATATACTCATCACAAATTTTATAGTGCTCCCACTCACTTCTTTGGAAATACAAGTTTCTTATAAACTTTGTATAAATCCAAAATCTTTGATCATCTCATCAAAGCGTACATTCCAACTCCGAGATGCTTACTCCAGTCCTTAAAAGGATCGCTGGAGCTAGCATACCTTTTAGCATCCTTAGGATCGACAAAAACTTTCTGATTGTATTACATACAACCTTTCCTTACGAAAAACTTGGTAAGGAAACTCGTTTTGACATCCGTCTGCCAGATTTCATAAATGCAGCTAATGCTAACATGATTCCAACGGACTTTAAGCATCGCTACGAGTGAGAAAATCTCATCGTAGTCAACTCCTTGAACTTGTCGGAAAACACTTCGCCACAAGTCGAGCTTCATAGATGGTGACATTTCCATCCATGTCCGTCTTCTTCTTAAAAGATCCATTTATCTCAATGGATTGCCGATCATCGGGCAAGTCCATCAAAGTCCATGCTTTGTTCTGATATATGGATACTATCTCGGATTTCATGGCTTCTAACCATTTGTCGGAATTCGGGCCCACCATCGCTTCTCCATAGCTCGTAGGTTCATTGTTGTCTAGCAACATGACCTTCAAGACAGGATCACCTTACCACTCCGAAGTAGTACGTGTCCTTGTCGTCCTACGAGGTTTGGTAGTGACTTGATCCGAAGTTTCATGATCAATATCATAAGCTTCCACTTCAATTGGTGTAGGTGCCACAGGAACAACTTCCTGTGCCCTGCCACACACTAGTTGAAGAGACGGTTCAATAACCTCATCAAGTCTCCACCATCCTCCCACTCAACTCTTTCGAGAGAAACCTTTCCTCGAGAAAGGACCCGATTCAAGAAACAATCCATATTGCTTTCGGATCTGAATTAGGAGGTATACCCAACTGTTTTGGTTGTCCTATGAAGATGCATTTTATCCGCTTTGGGTTCGAGCTTAATCCTGAAACTTTTTCACATAAGCGTCGCAGCCCCAAACCTTTAAGAAACGACAACTTAGGTTTCTCTAAACCATAATTCATACGGTGTCATCTCATCGGAATTACGTGGTGCCCTATTTAAAGTGAGTGTGGTTGTCTCTAATGCCTAACCCATGAACGATAGTGGTAATTCGATAAGAGACATCACGGTATGCACCACATCCAATAGGGTGCAGTTATGATGTTCGGACACACCCTCACTATGGTGTTCCAGGTGGTATTAATTGTGAAACAATTTCCACAATGTCTTAATTGTGTGCCAAAACTCGTAACTCAGATACTCATCTCTATGATCTTATCATAGACATTTTATCCTCTTGTCACGATGATCTTCAACTTTACTCTGAAATTACTTGAACCATTCAATAATTCAGACTTGTGTTTCATCAAGTAAATATTTCAACATCTACTCGAATCATCTGTGAAGTAAGAACATAATGATATTCACTGCATGCCTCAGCACTCATTGGACTACACACATCAAAATGTGTTACTTCCAACAAGTTGCTATCTTGTTCCATCTTACTGAAACCGAGGCTTTTCAGTCATCTTGCCCATGTGGTATGATTTGCATATCTCAAGTGATTCAAAATCAAGTGAGTTCAAACGGTCCATTTGCATGGAGTTTCTTCATGCATATACACCAATAGACATGGTTCGCATGTCTCACACTTTTCAAAAACGAGTGAGTCCAAAGATCCATCAACATGGAGCTTCTTCATGCGTTTTATTCCAATATGACTTACATGGCAGTGCCACAAGCAAGTGGTACTATCATTACTATCTTATATCTTTTGGCATGAAAATGTGTATCACTACGATCAAGATTCAATAAACCATTCCTTTAGGTGCAAGACCATTGAAGGTATTATTCAAAAATTAGAGTAACCATTATTCTCCTTAAATGAATAACCGTATTGCGATAGACATAATCCAATCATGTCTATGCTCAACGCAAACACCAAAACTCGATGGTAGAGGGAGCGTGCGATGCTTGATCATATCAACATTGGAAACACTTCCAACACATATCGTCAGCTCACCTTTAGCTAGTCTCCGTTTATGCCGTAGCTTTTATTTCGAGTTACTAACACTTAGCAACCGAACCGGTATCTAATACCCTGGTGCTACTAGGAGTACTAGTAAAGTACACATTAACATAATGTATATCCAATATACTTCTATCGACTTTGCCAGCCTTCTCATCTACCAAGTATCTAGGGTAATTCTGCTCCAGCGGCTATTCCCCTTATCACAGAAGCACTTAGTCTTGGGTTTGGGTTCAACCTCGGGTTTCTTCACTGGTCAGCAGCTGATTTTCCGTTTCATGAAGTATCCCTTCTTGCCCTTGCCCTTCTTGAAACTAGTGGTTTCACCAACCATCAACAATTGATGCTCCTTCTCGATTTCTACTTTCGCGGTGTCAAACAACGCGAATATTTCAAGGATCATCATATCTATCCCTGATATGTTATAGTTCATCACGAAGCTCTAGCAGCTTGGTGGTAATGACTTCGGAGAAACTATCACTATTTCATCTGGAAGATCAACTCCCACTTGATTCAAGTGATTGTTGTACTCAGACAATCTGAGAACAAGCTCAACAATTGAGCTTCTCTCCTTAGTTTGCAGGCTAAGAAAATCGTCGGAGGTCTCAAACCTCTTGACGTGGGCACGAGCCTAAAATCCCAATTTCAGCCCTCGAAACATCTCATATGTTCCGCGATGTTTCGAAAACGTCTTTGGTGCCTCAACTCTAAACCGTTTAACTGAACTATCACGTAGTTATCAAAACGTGTATGTCCGATGTTCACAACATCCACAGACGAGGTTTGGGGTTCAGCACACTGAGCGGTGCATTAAGGACATAAGCTTTCTACTGTCTGCATAATCGCTACTGTCAACTTTCAACTATATTTTCTCTAGGAACATAACTAAACAGTAGAACTAAAGCGCGAGCTACGACATAATTTGCAAAGAGTCTTTTGACTATGTTCAAGATAATTAAGTTCATCTTATGAACTCCCACTTAGATAGACATCCCTCTGGTCATCTAAGTGATTACATGATCCGAGTCAACTAGGCCGTGTCCGATCATCACGTGAGACGGACTAGTCAACGTCGGTGAACATCTTCATGTTGATCGTATCTACTATACGACTCATGCTCGACCTTTCGGTCTCCGTGTTCCGAGGCCATGTCTGTACATGCTAGGCTCGTCAAGTTAACCCTAAGTGTTTTCGCTGTGTAAAACTGTCTTACACCCGTTGTATGTGAACGTAAGAATCCATCACACCCGATCATCACGTGGTGCTTAGAAGCGACGAACTGTAGCAACGGTGCACAGTTAGGGGAGAACACTTCTTGAAATTTTGTAAGGGATCATCTTATTTACTACCGTCGTCCTAAGTAAACAAGATGCATAAACATGATAAACATCACATGCAATCAAATAGTGACATGATATGGCCAATATCATTTTGCTCCTTTTGATCTTCATCTTCGGGGCTCCATGATCATCATCGTCACCGGCATGACACCATGATCTCCATCATCATGATCTCCATCATCGTGTCTTCATGAAGTTGTCACGCCAACGACTACTTCTACTTCTATGGCTAACGCGTTTAGCAATAAAGTAAAGTAAGTTACATGGCGTTCTTCAATGACACGCAGGTCATACAAAAAATAAAGACAACTCCTATGGCTCCTGCCGATTGTCATACTCATTGACATGCAAGTCGTGAATTCTATTACAAGAACATGATCAATCTCATACATCACATATCATTCATCACATTCTTCTTGGCCATATCACATCACATAGCATACCCTGCAAAAACAAGTTAGACGTCCTCTAATTGTTGTTTGCATGTTTTACGTGGCTGCTACGGGTTTCTAGCAAGAACGTTTCTTACCTACGCAAAACCACAACGTGATATGCCAATTGATATTTACCCTTCATAAGGACCCTTTTCATCGAATCCGTTCCGACTAAAGTGGGAGAGACTGGCACCCACTAGCCACCTTATGCACCAAGTGCATGTCAATCGGTGGAACCTGTCTCACGTAAGAGTACATGTAAGGTCGGTCCGGGCCGCTTCATCCCACAATACCGTCGAAACAAGATTGGACTAGTAACGGTAAGCATATTGAACAACATCAATGCCCACAACTACTTTGTGTTCTACTCGTGCAAAGAATCTACGCAATAGACCTAGCTCATGATGCCACTGTTGGGGAACGTAGCAGAAATTCAAAATTTTTTCCTACGAATCACCAAGATCTATCTATGGAGAGACCAGCAACGAGTAGAAGGAGAGTGCATCTACATACCCTTGTAGATCGCTAAGCGGAAGCGTTCAAGTGAACGGGGTTGATGGAGTCGTACTCGTCGTGATTCAGATCACCGATGATCAAGTGCCGAACGGACGGCACCTCCGCGTTCAACACACGTACAGCCCGGTGACGTCTCCCACGCCTTGATCCAGCAAGGAGAGAGGGAGAGGTTGAGGAAGACTCCATCCAACAGCAGCACAACGGCGTGGTGGTGGTGGAGGAGCGTGGCAATCCCGCAGGGCTTCGCCAAGCACCATGGGAGAAGAGGAGGAGGGAGAGGGGCAGGGCTGCACCAACGAGAGATCAAATCGCGTGTTATGGGCAGCCCCATGCCTCAATATATATAGGGGGAAGGGGCTGCGCCCCCTTTAGGGTTTTCCCACCCCCTAGGGGCGGCGGCCAGCCCTAGATGGGTTTTGGGGTGCGGCCAAGAGGGGGGGGAGGAGTCCGTCCTCCCCAAGGCACCTCGGAGGTGCCTTCCCCCTTGAGGACTCTTCCCTCTAGGGTTCCCTAGGCGCATGGGCCTCTTGGGGCTGGTGCCCTTGGCCCATGTAGGCCAAGGCGCACCCCCTACAGCCCATGTGGCCCCCCGGGGCAGGTGGCCCCACCCGGTGGGCCCCCGGGACCCTTCCGGTGGTCCCGGTACAATACCGATGACCCCGAAACTTGTCCCGATGGCCGAAACAGGACTTCCTATATATAAATCTTTACCTCCGGACCATTCCGGAGCTCCTCGTGACGTCCGGGATCTCATCCGGGACTCCGAACAACATTCGGTAACCACATACAAGCTTCCTTTATAACCCTAGCGTCATCGAACCTTAAGTGTGTAGACCCTACGGGTTCGGGAGACATGCAGACATGACCGAGACGTTCTCCGGTCAATAACCAACAGCGGGATCTGGATACCCATGTTGGCTCCCACATGTTCCACGATGATCTCATCGGATGAACCACGATGTCAAGGACTTAATCAATCCCGTATACAATTCCCTTTGTCTAGCGGTATTTTACTTGCCCGAGATTCGATCGTCGGTATACCGATACCTTGTTCAATCTCGTTACCGGCAAGTCACTTTACTCGTTCCGTAACACATCATCCCGTGATCAACTCCTTGGTCACATTGCGCATATGATGATGTCCTACTGAGTGGGCCCAGAGATACCTCTCCGTTTACACGGAGTGACAAATCCCAGTCTCGATCCGCATAAAACAATAGATACTTTCGGAGATACCTGTAGTGCACCTTTATAGTCACCCAGTTACGTTGTGACGTTTGATACACCCAAAGCACTCCTACGGTATCCAGGAGTTACACGATCTCATGGTCAAAGGAAGAGATACTTGACATTGGCAAAGCTCTAGCAAACGAACTACACGATCTTTGTGCTATGCTTAGGATTGGGTCTTGTCCATCACATCATTCTCCTAATGATGTGATCCCATTATCAACGACATCCAATGTCCATAGCCAGGAAACCATGACTATCTGTTGATCACAACGAGCTAGTCAACTAGAGGCTCACTAGGGACATATTGTGGTCTATGTATTCACACGTGTATTACGATTTCCGGATAATACAGTTATAGCATGAATAAAAGACAATTATCATGAACAAGGAAATATAATAATAATACTTTTATTATTGCCTCTAGGGCATATTTCCAACAGATAGCTAGGTCAAACCTCCTAGCTGTGAGAATATCTCCATCGATCGATATTCGGAGTAGATGACCCTCAGCGGTATCGATGTGTACCAAATTAGAGGTTTGGCAACACTTCATTGTCCAGGAAAAGATGGTCAAGAGGACTAGAGGGAGGAGGAGCCTAGCTGCTTATCGGTCACACAGTGGGAAAGAGAAATTTTACACAGAAGGGTGTAGTTGTCATGACTTCACTCGTAGAAAATAGGCCTTTCCTCTGGTCCATTAGTCCCAGTCAGGTTTTGGCCCCGGACTAATGATACAGTTAGTCCCGGTTCCAATGGCTAGGATTTAGTCCCGATTCATTTTCTACCTATAGTCCCGATTTGTGATACAAACCGGGACTAAAGGGGTTGTGATGCCTAGAGACCGTTGCACCAGGTGTCTTCCAGCTATTCGCCGTTGTTGCCATGTCTTTCGCTTGCGTGTTGCATCTTGCCATGTCATCATCGGCATTGCATCTACATGTTTTCGAAAACTTGCATCTGTCCAGGTTCCCCCAGTTCTGTCTGTTGTCCGTTCTGAACCGAAACACACTTGCACGCACCTGCGGAACGTCCAAAATATTATTTCATAAGTGGCCGAAAAATGTTCTCAGAATGGGATGAGAGTTGGCATGCGGTCTTATTATAGTGTAGGTAGGCCGCCTGCCAAGTTTCATCGCATTTGCAGTCCGTCTGACGCCCCAACGTTTAACTATAGCGGCAGTATAGCCGGTCAAACGTCGGACGTTTTCGGTCTCCGGAAACGATTGCCGGGCTGCCTACTTTCCTCTCCTCTCAGCCCAAGCCTCTCAACACATTTCACTACCGACCGCCATGCCAGCCTACCCCTCTTTACACAGTGCATCGACCCCTCGCACGTGTCCGAAACTCACTCGAACCCGACTCGGACTGTCAATACCGTTGTGTCCGGATCATCCCCAAACATCTACAAAACGTCTTTGTTTTCTTATTTAATCTCCCTAGCATATTTATCCGAGACCGTCCGATTAAGATCGGAGGGTCCAAATGCCCCTAAACTTAGCCCTTTTGCTATTTATAGATGAACCAATAGCCTATTTTGGGCAAACCCTAAAATCTAGGGACTTGTCCCTGCCGCCGCCGCACTCATCTCCCAAATCCCCATTGGGATCCACCCCGATCCACCAGCCAACCGAAGCCGCCTCCTCCTTCCTCGTTTTCCCCATCGGGCCAACCAGCATCCCCTTCCTCGATCTCCTTCTCCAGCATCCCCTCCTCCATCGTCCCGCACGGCACCTGCCAGCTCACCGGAGATGAGTACCACCACCAGGCCGGACTCCCACCTCGCGCCCTCTTTTCTTCCCTCTATCTTCTCCTGTCTCAGCTCTCTCTCTCTCTCTCTCTCTCTCGCTATAACGAGCCATGGCCTCCGCACCTTGCAGGAGCACATCTAGGAGCACAGCGGCGCCATGGATGCCTACCCGAGCTCCAGTTCACCTCGCCGCCGTCGGGAATTGGTGTCCCGCGGCCCGATCCGTCAAGTCCGCGACCTCACTGGAGTTCCCGCTTCGTCATCCGCCGTCCCCTCCTTCAGGAATGAGTTCTAGTGCGCCGAGCCACCCAGCGCTGTTCCGCCACCCCGTCCACGCCTTGCCGGAGATGCCCCGCCAGATCCGCGTTGCCGGCCCTCACGGAGTCATGCCAAGTCCCTCGCCGGCCTTCCCTGCTTCTTCGTGCGAGAACGACGTCGATCGTGCCTGCTGCCTACCCCTGCTTTGCGTCGAAACACTCCAGTGCCGTTGCTTCTCTGCTTTTCTGTCGAACAGAGGGTGCCGCGCCTGCATCCTCCCCGCCTCGCGAGTCTGGGCTGGCCAGCGCCAAGCCAGGCCCAGTCAAGCAAGATCAGTGCCGCCCTTGCTGGCCTTCCTCTTCACCAACGGGCCAAGCCCATGGGTGAGCAGCCCCAGCCCTCTCCTATGGACTATGGGCCCAGTCATTTACATCCCATGTTGTTTTTTTCTTGAACAAATCTGTCTAATATCCAGTGTAAAACAGTTTTTACAGAAAAGCCCTTGCATTTCATGCATATCCTAACTAATTAACCGTGCATCGGATTAAAACAAACTTTCTATGTAATACGTCTAGAATTTTGTCTAGTTTAATAACATCCAACTTTCATCTATGTTTAGAATGTTCAAAACGATGTTTGCTTTAATTTGCATAAATAACACGCTAAAATGATTTATTTCATAACTAATTAACTGTAGCTCCAAATTTAATAAACTTTATATGTAAATGGGGTAGAAAAATGCGTAGTTTAACATGGTGTACTTGCTTTGTATGTTTAACAAATCTAAAATTGTGTTTAGGGCAGAACAGTACCAAGCCTAAAATATGCACATGAGGAGTTTTCGGACTTGTTGTTTTGTTGTTCCGGCCTCATTTAAACTTTCCTAGATAGGTAGTTTTTCATATGCTTCACCCCTTTTCATGTTAAACAACATTTAATATTGTTGGGTATATAAACGAGATCGAACTAAATAACTTGAATGTGGTGTTCCGTCAATATGCAACTCGTTGTATATTGGGCTCCACTTAATTTGTAGGATTGTTTGTGCATTTTGCCATGCCATGCCTCATTAAACCGGACATGCATCATACTTGGTTGTGCATCATGCCATGTTTATGTGGTGGTTGTTTACAATGTTGTTTGCTTCATTCCGATGTTGCTTCTTTGGGTTAGTTCCGATAACGTCGCGTTTGTGAGGATCCGTTCGACTACGTCCGTTTGTCTTCTTCATGGACTCGTTCTTCTTCCTTGCGGGATTTCTGGCAAGATGACCATACCCTCAAAATCACTTCTATCTTTGCTTGCTAGTTGATCGCTCTATTCCCATGCCGCGATACCAACCACTTGCTATATCATGCCTCCCATATTGCCATGTCAAGCCTCTAACCCACCTTTCCTAGCAAACCGTTGTTTGGCTATGTTACCGCTTTGCTCAGCCCCTCTTTTAGAATTGCTAGTTGCAGGTGAAGATGAAGTTTGTTCCATGTTAGAACATGGATATGTTGGGATATCACAATATCTTTTATGTTAATTAATGCATATATATACTTGGTAAAGGGTGGAAGGCTCGGCCTTATGCCTGGTGTTTTATTCCACTCTTGCCGCCCTAGTTTCCGTCATACCGGTGTTATGTTCCTTGATTTTGTGTTCCTTACACGGTTGGGTGTTATGGGGACCCCTTGGCACTTTGCTTTGAATAAAACTCCTCTAGCAAGGCCCAACCTTGGTTTTACCATTTGCCTCACCACCACCTACTTTTCCCTTGGGAGTCACGCTCCCGAGGGTCATCTTTATTTTAGCCCCCCCCCCCCGGGCCAGTGCTTGTCTAAGTGTTGGTCCGAACCGAGCTGCCTGCGGGGCCACCTCGGGGAAACTTGAGATTTGGTTTTACTCGTAGCTAGTCTCATCCTGTGTTGCCCTGAGAACAAGATACGTGTGACTCCTATCGGGATTGTCGGCACATCGGGTGGCTTTGATGGTCTTGTTTTACCATTGTCGAAATGTCTTGTAACCAGGATTCTGAGTCTGATCGGGTCGTCCTGGGAGAAGGAATATCCTTCGTTGACCGTGAGAGCTTGTGATGGGCTAAGTTGGGACACCCTTGCAGGGTTTTGAACTTTCGAAAGCCGTGCCCGCGGTTATGGGCAGATGGGAATTTGTTAATATCCGGTTGTAGATAACTTGAAACTTAACTTAATTAAAATGCATCAACAGCGTGTGTAACCGTGATGGTCTCTTTCCGGTGGAGTCCGGGAAGTGAACACGGTTCTTGTGTTATGCTTGAACATGAGTAGTTTCAGGATCACTTCTTGATCACTCCTAGTTCACGACCGTGCTTTGCTTCTCTTCTCGCTCTTATTTGCGTAAGTTAGCTACCATATATGCTAGTGCTTGCTGCAGCTCCACCTCACTACCCTTTCCTACCCATAAGCTTAAATAGTTTTGATCTCGCAGGTGTGAGATTGCTGAGTCCTCGTGACTCACAGATTCTTCCAAAACCAGTTATAGGTGCCGATGATACCAATGCAGGTGACGCAACCCAGCTCAAGTGGGAGCTTGATGAAGATCGTGTTTGTTGTGTTGTTTCATTTCCTTTCGATCAGTAGTGGAGCCCAGTTGGGGCGATCAGGGATCTAGCATTAGGGGTGAGCTTCTTTTATTTTGGTTCCGTAGTCGAACCTTGATTGTATTCTAGATGATGTAATGCTATATTTATGTATTGTGTGAAGTGGTGATTGTAAGACAACTCTTTATCCCTCTCTTATTCAGTACATGGGATGTGTAAAGATTACCCCTCTTGCGACATGCCTACTATGCGGTTATGCCTCTAAGTCGTGCTCCAACATGTGGGAGATATAGCCGCATCATGGGTGTTACAAGTTGGTAATCAGAGTTGTCGGTGTACTAGAGTAGGGGTACCCTAGTATCCCGAACTCGTGCACGGACAGTTGCAGCACCCCGCGGCAAGGCTTCACGGGTGACCGCCAAGACCCTCCGTGGTTCCCTCGAAGACCATTCAAGAACAAAGTACTCAAACCAAGGCCCCGGCAAGAGGAGCTTGCCGGGAGGGCCAACCAAGGCCCCGGCAAGAGGAGCTTGCCGGGAAGGCCAACCAAGACCCCGGCAAGAGGATCTTGCCGGGAAGGGACAAGACCCCGGCAAGAGGAGCTTGCCGGGAAGGCTATTCAAGGCATACCAAGAAAGCTTGCCGCGACGCGCCCTGCGTCCCGGCAAGATCCGGCGAGCGACAAGCTTCCGGACGCGACAAGACGACGGTCGCGGCAAGGGGCTTGCCGCGGGAAACCCCCACTTCATACCCGCGCTCCAGCACACCTGCTAACGTGTCACTCTGGGACTCTCCCAAGCACACGTGGCAGGAGGCCGTGCAGTTAGGGGTACGTGGTGGCAAGTGGAGATGAAGAGAAGCCCATCGTGGCGAACGGTGGCGCTCCTAACGGTCACCTTTTGCACTGTTTAGGAGACTCAGACAGGCATTTAATGCCCTTGTCCCCTGCCATCAGAGTTAGGTAGGGCGCACTGTATCCACAGTAGCGGTAGCTGCACCTACCGCATCCTTTTCCATTTTTACCCTTCTAGTCTACGTTGCCACCTGTGGGTAACCCCTTGAGAGTATAAAAGGAGGCCCAAGCGCAACGTAGACGAGGGTTCGGCCAGTTCGGCTCATTCAACAGCAGGAACACTCTCACGCTCAGTCTGGCAGCGTCCATCGCTCCTGAGCAAGAATCCAATATACACAAACAAGCAGCAGTAGGGTTTTACGCATCCGTGCGGCCCGAAGCTGGGTAAAAATCCCCCGCGTGCACCGCCTCGATCCGCTCTTTGTGCGCTCTCCGCCCCCCACCGAACCGAAAGGGGCCCTGTCCCCATAGGTGTTGGTGGAATCAGCACGCCCCGACATCTCTGGCGCGCCAGGTAGGGGGCGTCGAGATTGTGCGAACCCGATCCGGCGTGCACGCAAGCTAAATCTTCATCATCATGGCTCCTAAGGAGCGAGCGAGCAAAAGAACGTCGCCAGTGAGGCAACAGAAAAAGCTAAGTCATGCGAAACTTTAGATATTTCCTTTCTATATAAAGTTATCCGCCTCGGAGATCTTGTTCTTTGTACGGAAAACCTGTGCGCGAAGGAATCAACTCGTAGCTAGTTGCGCCCTTACTTTGTTTCGAGTCCGCTCAACAACTTAAGTGAGCTGCTAGCGCCCTTACTTTGCTTCGAGTCCGCTCAGCAACTTAAGTGAGCCGCTAGCGCCCTTACTTTGTTTCGAGTCCTCTCAACAACTTAAGCGAGCTGCAACTAGTTGCGACAAGATTGCTTGTCGGTAGCGACCCCGCCAGCAGGCTGCTGAAGTTCCGCACTAGGCGCTCGCGGCAAGGGTGCCTGCACCGGCAAGTTTCCCTAGAAAGCGTAGGGTGGACGTACAAAGAGAGGTTGAACAGGAAGATAGCATGCGCTATTTATTTGAGATTTCTGCATAGACCTGTATGCCGAGGAGCCTTCTCGGGGCTAGTTGCGCTCCATGTTGCCTCGAGTCCGCTCAGCAACTTGTGCGGTTGCGCTAGAACCAAGAAGGTAAACCTTTCCGGGAGGCGATATTCCCGAATAGCCGCTAAGGGCCCGTTCCCTCAAGTGCTGCTGGCTGGATCACACGCACCGGAAAGCATTCCAGCAGGCATAGGGAATATGTAGCAGAAGTCAAAATTCGCAAGCGAGTTAAGTGCACTTCGGATGCTAATCACTTGCATGTTTGAACGCAGTTATGGCCCGGGGGCTGGCAACGCCCTTAGGGCCAATCTTTTTGGCGTCAAGAACGACGAAGTTCTTCGCCATAAGCCTTTCCGGCAACGATCTTGCCGGGAGCCGGCGTCAAGAACGACGAAGTTCTTCGCCATAAGCCTTTCCGGCAACGATCTTGCCGGGAGCCGGTCAAGAACGACGAAGTTCTTCGCCATAAGCCTTTCCGGCAACGATCTTGCCGGGAGCCGGCGTCAAGAACGACGAAGTTCTTCGCCATAAGCCTTTCCGGCAACGATCTTGCCGGGAGCCGGCGTCAAGAACGACGAAGTTCTTCGCCATAAGCCTTTCCGGCAACGATCTTGCCGGGAGCCGGTCAAGAACGACGAAGTTCTTCGCCATAAGCCTTCCGGCAACGCTTGCCGGAGCCGGTGTCAAGAACGAACGAAGTTCTTCCCATAAGCCTTCCTGGCAAGCTTGCCGGAAGCCGGCATCGAGAACGTCAAAGTTCTCTCGCCATAAAAGCCTTCCTGGCAACAAGCTTGCCGGAAGCCGGCATCGAGAACGTCAAAGTTCTCTGCCGAAGATAAAAGCCTTCCTGGCAACAAGCTTGCCGGAAGCCGGCATCGAGAACGTCAAAGTTCTCTGCTGAAGATAAAAGCCTTCCTGGCAACAAGCTTGCCGGAAGCCGGCATCGAGAACGTCAAAGTTCTCTGCTGAAGATAAAAGCCTTCCTGGCAACAAGCTTGCCGGAAGCCGGCATCGAGAACGTCAAAGTTCTCTGCTGAAGATAAAAGCCTTCCTGGCAACGAGCTTGCCGGAAGCCGGCATCGAGAACGTCAAAGTTCTCTGCTGAAGATAAAAGCCTTCCTGGCAACAAGCTTGCCGGAAGCCGGCATCGAGAACGACAAAGTTCTCTGCTGAAGATAAAAGCCTTCCCGGCAAGCCAATATCGCTGGGGGCTGCGAGTGCCAAGAATCGTCCACGGCAAACCAGAGTTGCCGGGGGCTGCAATATCAGATAAGTTTTTCATCCCTCATCATGCATCCTCTTATGGACTGGGGAATGCGAAACCACGTTTCTTCCCAGAAACTGCCGTGCTCCCTCGACTCTAGGCCCTGGGGCTCGTTCTCGGGGCCAAGTTTGGTCGTAGTCGCGGCAGCAAAGGGAATGAAACGAGGAGACCGCACCCACCTCGTTCCTGCCTCCGTCAAAAGCGTGAGAAAGGTTGAGCGACGTGGGAAGGCGGCAGGGCCTGTTGCCGGGAGATGAAATGTCTGTCCGAGGGATACCAAGGATTTGCTCCTTGGCGTGGGTTTAACTCACGAGACAAATAACCCGGCAAGCATCCCCTTTTCATTAAAAAAACATCCCACTCAGGTACAGTCCATAGAGGATGAAAAACATGAAAGAGAGGATTACAAGTTTTAGATACAGCTAAGGCCCGAAGGCTTACAAATTAAAAAGATAAGATGCCCGTAATCCCTTTCCTGTCCCTCTCTTCAGGAGGCAGGTCAAGGAGGCGAAAAGGGCAAAAGGAGCGCCTAGGCGAGCTACGGGTGCCAGAAGACACCAAGGGAACATCCCGGGGGTCGTCCGAAGGCTGGACGGCGACGGCGGCGCTGGAAGCGGGGCTCGAAGACGGGGCGGCAGGACGTCAGCACGCTGTCGAGGGCACCACGCCCTCGTACTCCGACCTGACGGCCTTGTCGCCAGCCCTCTTCCCCTTCCGCAGCCTCCCTACGCCAGCCGCCCAAGGAGACGACCCCGGGGAGTTCAAGAAGCCGGCGACGCGGATGATGGGGTCGCCGGTGCCGCGCAAAGCGGCGCCCGACGCCTAGTCGGACCCGCCCCGCCGCCCGCTACCCTCGTCGTCGCTGTCGCTCCCCTCCTCGTCGCTCTCGCTCGAGGAGGAGCCTTCGCTGTCGGAGGAGCTGTCCACGCAGCACTTCGCCCGAGTGCCGAAGCACCCGAAGGCCTTGACGGAGAGGAGATCGCCCTCCATCAACTTAAAATGGAGGGTAAACCCCTCCGTCAAGCTGTGGATGCGGGCGAACATCTTCCACCCTCGATCAAGATACATCACATTAGGGGCTGGGAATGCAACGCGGACTCGCGTGCCGTTGATCCCACAGCCCCTCATGTGCAATCTCAGTGTCTCGGGCGGGTCCAACTCCATCGCGCGCGCAAACGGAGCTGGAAGCCGGAGGCGACGACGAGGCGCCCGGCGCAGCCTGACGAAGAACTCGCAAGGGTCGTCCCCTATATGGACCGCCGTGGGGGGAGGAGCCGCCGGCGGAGGTGAAGCTGACGCGCCGCCCCGTCCACCTCTTCCCCGAGCGCCTCGACCTCGTCCTCGACCTCGTCCTCGACCTCGTCCGCGACCTCGCCCCCTCCCTCTTCCCCTTATGGCTGGCTCTGCCACCACGGGCACGGAAGAGGGAGAGATGCGCTGTCTGGCGGCGACCCTCGCCGCCACCGATGAAGGGCCTGGTTTCCCTTTCTCCATGGCAGAGGAGAGAAAGGGGCGCAGAAGCTGAAGAAAAGAGAAGATGCGAGAGTGCGGGTCTCCCATCCCGCTCTTTATAAAGGAGCGAGGTGGGGGCTCGGCCGCCCCGCTCAGCGAATCAAGGCACGGGAAGGGCAGGGAGTCAGGGCCAACCCGCTGCCTCTGCTCGCGACGGCCCAGTTTCCCACTCCACTGTCCGTGACCCCAAGCGCATGGGAGCCGCGTGGCGGGGATGCAGAACCAAGGCGACAGATGAGGCGGCCTCGCTCCGCCCCGTGAACGCGGGGAGTGGACGTCCCGAAAACCGCGCACCGGCCCCGTCCAGTAAATGCATCACGCCCCCACACCTACCTCCGTTTAGAGAGGAGGGCGTGAACCGTCCCCATCATCGTGGCCTGGCGCATGCTTGAGGGGCTTAGCCCCGCGCACACCGCCCGCGTCACCTACGATGCCGCGTTTGACGCGTGCCGTTCTGGGCGTGCGCGGTGGGAGCGGAGAGATATGCGGCGTGACCTAGGCCGCGCGTGCCCGTGCACTGTTTTGGGCCTGGCCCAACAGCGCTCGGCACCGTGTATGGCCCAGGCCCGGGGGCTCCTGTCGGTGTACTAGAGTAGGGGTACCCTAGTATCCCGAACTCGTGCACGGGACAGTTGCAGCACCCCGCGGCAAGGCTTGCCGGGTGACCGCCAAGACCCTCCGTGGTTCCCTCGAAGACCATTCAAGAACAAAGTACTCAAACCAAGGCCCCGGCAAGAGGAGCTTGCCGGGAGGGCCAACCAAGGCCCCGGCAAGAGGAGCTTGCCGGGAAGGCCAACCAAGGCCCCGGCAAGAGGATCTTGCCGGGAAGAGACAAGACCCCGGCAAGAGGAGCTTGCCGGGAAGGCTACTCAAGGCATACCAAGAAAGCTTGCCGCGACGCGCCCTGCGTCCCGGCAAGATCCGGCGAGCGACAAGCTTCCGGACGCGACAAGACGACGGCCGCGGCAAGGAGCTTGCCGCGGGAAACCCCCACTTCGTGCCCGCGCTCCAGCACACCTGCTAACGTGTCGCTCTGGGACTCTCCCAAGCACACGTGGCAGGAGGCCGTGCAGCTAGGGGTACGTGGTGGCAAGCGGAGATGAAGAGAAGCCCATCGTGGCAAACGGTGGCGCTCCTAACGGTCACCTTTTGCACTGTTTAGGAGACTCAGACAGGCATTTAATGCCCTTGTCCCTTGCCGTCAGAGTTAGGTAGGGCGCACTGTATCCACAGTAGCGGTAGCTGCACCTACCGCATCCTTTTCTATTTTTACCCTTCTAGTCTACGTTGCCACCTGTGGGTAACCCCTTGAGAGTATAAAAGGAGGCCCAAGCGCAACGTAGACGAGGGTTCGGCCAGTTCGGCTCATTCAACACCAGGAACACTCTCACGCTCAGTCTGGCAGCGTCCATCGCTCCTGAGCAAGAATCCAATATACACAAACAAGCAGCAGTAGGGTTTTATGCATCCGTGCGGCCCGAAGCTGGGTAAAAATCCCCCGCGTGCACCGCCTCGATCCGCTCTTTGTGCGCTCTCAGCCCCCCATCGAACCGAAAGGGGCCCTGTCCCCATAGGTGTTGGTGGAATCAGCACGCCCCGACAAGAGCCTTCCCCGACTTAGGAGCCCCCTGCTTGATCGAATCGCTGGCGTTGTAGAGTCTAGAAAAATGTTTTGAGTCTTATAGGATTATATATATCGGAGAGTAGGATTCTTTTACTCCTCAGTCCCTTCATCGCTCTGGTGAGGCCTCCTGGCGTAGAGTTTTGACTCTTCTCTCCTCAAATTTCACGAATTTTTTTAGGATCACGCGGGTATCTTGGAATTGTTCTGATAGTCTTGTGACAAGAACATTGTTCTTGGTGCCTCCTGACATTTAGGGGTTGTGGCAGTGTCCCGGGGAGTTAAGCTCCAAGGTGTTGTCATCACAATTTTATCGTTGTAGTTCTGGAATACCTGAGTTTCACTGACATAAAAAATCTCCTTTATGCAGTTGTTGGTGAGATAACCTCAACGCCACCCAGTACTGGGGCGGGAGTTCGGGAGTATTGCCATAACTCGTATAACGGAAGCTTTTCGAAGGTTGAGGTAAATGATTTCCAAAGGTTTCTTGGTTATGTGTTGAAGGATGGATACAGCTGGATGTAGGGTTTGTTAGTTTTGGGTGAGATATTATGCTTCCCTTGTATCCCCAACAACTGATTGTATAACCAGAAAGTTTCGGGAGTTTATAAGTTGGAATTCAAGTAGCTCCTAGGATATCTTTCCGATAGATGCATGATATGAAATTGGGGTTCGACGTCTAGTGGTCCGCCTATCCACGGTTGGTTTTACAGTGGTCTCGTTGTGTCATAAAGAGTCCTTGGCTATGCTGACTCGGGGATGCTTCGTATGTCATGTGCACTGCCTTGTACATGATGGTGTTGTACGATCGAGCCCGTGTGGGCCCCACCATGAAAACTTCGGACGAAATCTCTATCTTATGTTTGTTCTGTCTTATTTTGCTAGCTAATCCTTTGTTTTGTTTTGAGTTGTGGTATTCAAGTTGCTTCAATGTCAAGTGTTGATTCCATACTTTCCCCAATCGGTGTTCTCATATTTCCATGTGAATACCAATCCTTCATGATAATCGAGATTGTGATGTCAATCCTTTTCAACCGGCGTGTTTCTCTTCAAGTGGATCCGATCATTTTCAACATCTATAAGACTCAACTCAAGTTTTTTCTCAACGGTGTTTGTTTCATCCGTCCCAAGTTGCCTTTGTTTACCCGCCCTCCCACCCTTTTCCTTCAAGAAATCAAATTTCTTAATCAAGTATCCATTTTATTCATGAGAAGTCTCTTCATTCTTTTCTTTCAATGTTCTTATCCGGTGATTCTCATGAAGATTCTAGCGGAGCCTCAAGTTCATCATTATTCGCTCTTTTTATTCTCTGGTGGATTCAAGTCAAGCTTTGTTGATCATATCCTTTCCTTTTTTCAATGCTTTCCCATGCCGTTGCACCTCTTAATATTTCACTTCTCGCTGTTCAATTGTTCCGGAGTGCTGAAGATATCTCAGAAGATTCGTGTGTCCACTCTACATTCGTTCAACCTATTCCAAGGGTGTTATCTCATTCAAGCCTTTTAATTCAGCCGGCGCAATCTCTCTTTCCACAGGTTTTTTCCCAGGATCTTACATGACTCTTCTAATTCTTTCCAGAGTGATTTTTTCAAATTCACTCAAATGTCTTTCTCCAAGATCTTTAAAATTGTTATCATCGTTTGGTTCAACCTTTCTATTCTTCATCCCGGAGTGCCTCAACAATTCAAGGTGGTGTTTCTCATCGTCATTCTCAACATTTGAAGATCGAGTAAGAGTTTCTCTTAAATCTTGCTCTATTCTCTTCAAGATTCATGGTTATAGCTTTATGCCATCCTCTCATAATTGTTTTCGATTGTGAGAATTCCTTTCACCCATCCGAAGTAATTCAGAAGTATTTTCAGTTTGATTCTCCGGAGGCTATCATTTCAGAAGATTTATTCATTCCAGCTTTCAGCTCTCATTCTTGAAATCATACCAGTGCATCATTCAAGTTTTCTCTAATCAGCCCGTGATCTATTCATTCTCATGTATCTAAATTCCTTCAAGTAACTTCATTCATTTTCCAATTCTTCCCGGTGAATTTGTGCTTTTGCTATTTTCATGTTCAATTCTTACGGTGGTCCATTCAAGATTACTGTTCTCTGGGTTTATTATCAATTCATTCGTTCTTTCCAATCCCGACTGGTGATTCGTTGAAGACCTTTCTCAAGTTTGTGCTATATCTCTCTTAATACTTTCTACGAGAATAAGTAGTATGCCAAATCCATTGTGTGCCATCAATTTAATTGATGAAGGATAAGCATAATGTAATTCTTATTCTTGTTTCATCGAGTATATTCAACTCCTTATTCCGGAAGCTCATCAAATTCTTGGTTTAAATTGTTTCATCTTTTCTTTTCCCGGATTCCCAAGCTCTCTCAATTATATCATCACGAAGCTCCATTTAATCATTGCTAGGCTTCTCCTGGAGTCCTTTTCAACATTCCTTTTGTTTGATCATT
Source organism: Triticum aestivum (assembly GCF_018294505.1). NCBI lineage: Eukaryota > Viridiplantae > Streptophyta > Magnoliopsida > Poales > Poaceae > Triticum > Triticum aestivum. Next base: position 166,703,923 of record NC_057812.1, read on the forward strand.
CTTTTATTACCGGAGTTCTTCACGGAGGATCTACCTGGTGCTTCGTCAAGGATTCCTTTCATTCTTCAATTGTCCTCAGGTTTTCTCTCGAAGTTATGATCCGCCAAGCTATACTTCAAGCTTTCTTCATCTTGCATTCTGAAGCGCAATTCTTTCATATCTCATCTTTTGAGATGGTGTTATGTCATTGTTGATAATTTCCCTTCGTGTTTCATGATTCACAAGTTTTCAAGAGTGACATATCTTAAATCCATCATTTTCAGTTCATTCGGGACATCTTTTCAATACATCAATCTCTTCATTGGAGTATATTGGGTTATATTTCACCTAAAGCCTTCCATAAGGATTGTCGCTATTTATGGTGCTTATAAATGACCCAAGTTCTTCATTTATCCTCTCGGTGAAATAAGCTTCTCGTCTCCTTGCTCATATAAAATCCAAGCTATTGTTTTCGTTAGTGGCAGAATTTCACCTCATAATTTTGAGATGTCTTCCATAAGCCCACATCAAGCGTATCCTTTCGTTGTTGATAATCCAACAACTTCGTTCTAGCATTTGTTGTAGGCGTGCTCTCTCAAGATCTTGTTTTCCATACGTTCATTCCATTCAATTCTTACATTTGTTCCGGAGGCAGTGTGTTGTTGATTTCATCAAGTATCCTCATCTTGTCAAGATCATGTTCGATTCCTTCCATTTACAGTGGGAGTGTTGTCCAAATTATATCATTCTTATTCCTTCTCTATCTTGTTTTAACTGGTGTGTTGTGTCTATCATTCTTTTCTAACCGGAGTCTCATCCATGTGCTTTCATTTTTCCAAGTTCATATTCTATGCCTTCCATTTCCAACCGGAGTGGTGTCGTAATTGATCCTTGTCGTTCCTTGTACATCTCGTTTCAACCAGAGTGCTTGCATCTACCTCTTGTCCATTGTAACATTTTTTCCATGTCTTTCAACCTACAAGGTTCTAGTAATGTTCCTTGTTCCTCTTCTCTAACGAAGTGTTTTCAACCTTGTTCATCTTCGTTGTATTCTTTTCTCGAAATTTGTTCAACCTCACAAGGTTCTTTGGTTTCACTCATTTGTCAAAGAAGCAATTTGTTTTACCTCTTCTCTTCCTCTTCCTTTTCCCTCCGGTGCCATCCTAGATCTCGGGACGAGATCCTCTCGTAGTGGTGGAGTGTTGTGACGCCCCGAGACCGTTGCGCCAGGTGTCTTCCAGTTATTCGCCATCGTTGCCATGTATTTCGCTTACGTGTTGCATCTTGCCATGTCATCATCCGCATTGCATCTGCATGTTTTCGAAAACTTGCATCCGTCCGGGTTCCCCCAGTTCCGTCTGTTGTCCGTTCTGAACCCAAACACACTTGCACGCGCCCGCGGCACGTCCGAAATATTATTTTATAAGTGGCCGGAAAATGTTCTCAGAATGGGATGAGAGTTGGTGTGTGGTCTTATTATAGTGTAGGTAGGCCGCCTGCCAAGTTTCAGCACATTCGGAGTCCGTCTGACGCCCCAACGTTTAATTATAGCGGCAGTATAGCCGGTCAAACGTCAGACGTTTTGGTCTCCGGAAACGGTTGCCCGGCTACCTTCTTTCCTCTCCTCTCAGCCCAAGCCTCTCTACACATTTCACTAACGACCGCCAGGCCAGCCTACCCCTCCTTGCACAGTGCATGGACCCCTCGTGTGTGTCCGAAACTCACCCGAACCCGACTCGGACTGTCACTATTGTTGTGTCCGGATCATCCCCAAACATCTACAAAACGTCTCCGTTTTCTTATTTGATCTCCCTAGCCTATTTATCCCAGACCATTCAATTAACATCGGAGGGTCCAAATGGCCCTAAACTTAGCCCTTTTGATATTTATAGATCAACCAATAGCCTATTTTGGGAAACCCTAAAATCTAGGGACTTGTCCCTGCCGCCGCCGCCGCACTCATCTCCCAAATCCCCATCGGGATCCACCCCGATCCACCAGCAAACCGAAGCCGCCTCCTCCTTCCTCATTTTCCCCATCGGGCCAACCAGCATGCCCTTCCTCGATCTCCTTCTCCAACATCCCCTCCTCCATCGTCCCCCGCGGCACCTGCCAGCTCACCAGAGGCGAGTACCGCCACCAGGCCGAACTCCCACCTCGCGCCCTCTTTTTCTTCCCTCTGTCTTCTCCCGTCTCAGCTCTCTCTCTCTCTCTCTCTCTCTCTCTCTCTCTCGCTATAATGAGCCATGGCCTCTGCACCTTGCAGGAGCACATCCAGGAGAACACCAACGCCATGGATGCCTACACGAGCTCCTGCTCACCTCGCCGTCGACGAGAATTGGTGTCCCGCTGCCACATCCGTCAAGTCCGCGACCTCGCCGGAGTTCCTGCTTCGTCAGCCGTTGTCCCCTCCTTCACGAATGAGTTCCAGTGCGCCGAGCCACCCAGCACCGTTCCGCCGCCCCATCCACGCCTTGCCGGAGATGCCCCACCAGATCCGTGTTGCCGGCCCTCACGGAATCACGCCAAGTCCCTCACCGGCCTTCCCTGCTTCTTCGTGCGAGAACGACGTCGACCGCGCCTGCTGCCTCCCCCTGCTTCGTGTCGAACCGCTCCAGCGCCACTGCTCCTCTGCTTTTCTGTCGAGCAGAGGGCGCCGCGCCCGTATCCTCCCCGCCTCGCGAGTCTGGGCTGGCCAGCGCCAAGCCAGGCCCAGTCGGGCTAGATCCACACCGCCCTTGCTGGCGTTCCTCTTCACCAGCGGGCCAAGCCCATGGGTGAGCAGCCTCAGCCCTCTCCTGTGCACTATGGGCCCAGTCAGTTACAACCCATGTTGTTGTTTTTCCTGAACAAATCTGTCTAATATCCAGTGTAAAACAGTTTTACAGAAAGGCCCTTGCACTTCATGCATATCCTAACTAATTAACCGTGCATCGGATTAAAACAAACTTTATATGTAAAATGTCTAGAATTTTTTATAGTTTAATAATATCCAACTTTCATCTAGGTTTAAAATGTTTAAAATGATGTTTACTTTAATTTTCTTAAATAACACGCTAAAATGATTTATTTCATAACTAATTAACCGTAGCTCCAAATTTAATAAACTTTATATGTAAATGGGGTAGAAAAATGCCTAGTTTAACATGGTGTACTTGCTTTGCATGTTTAAAAATTCTAAAATTGTGTTTAGGGCAGAACAGTACCAAGCCTAAAATATGCACATGAGGAGTTTTCGGACTTGTTGTTTTGTTGTTCCGGCCTCATTTAAACTTCCCTAGATAGGTAGTTTTTCATATGCTTCACCCCTTTTCATGTTAAACAACATTTAATATTGTTGGGTATATAAACGAGATCGAACTAAATAACTTGAATGTGGTGTTCCGTCAATATGCAACTCGTTGCATATTGGGCTCCACTTAATTTGTAGGATTGTTTGTGCATTTTGCCATGCCATGCCTCATTAAACCGGACATGCATCATACTTGGTTGTGCATCATGCCATGTTTATGTGGTGGTTGTTTACCATGTTGTTTGCTTCTTTCTGCTGTTGCTTTTTCGGGTTAGTTCCGATAACATTGCGTTTGTGAGGATCCGTTCGACTACGTCTGTTTGTTTTCTTCATGGACTCGTTCTTCTTCCTTGCGGGATTTCAGGCAAGATGACCATACCCTCGAAATCACTTCTATCTTTGCTTGTTAGTTGATCGCTCTATTGCCATGCCGCAATACCTACCACTTGCTATATCATGCCTCCCATATTGCCATGTCAAGCCTCTAACCCACCTTTCCTAGCAAACCGTTGTTTGGCTATGTTACCGCTTTGCTCAGGCCCTCTTTTAGCGTTGCTAGTTGCAGGTGAAGATGAAGTTTGTTCCATGTTGGAACATGGATATGTTGGGATATCACAATATCTTTTATGTTAATTAATGCATCTATATACTTGGTAAAGGGTGGAAGGCTCGGCCTTATGCCTGGTGTTTTATTCCACTCTTGTCGCCCTAGTTTCCGTCATATCGGTGTTATGTTCCTTGATTTTGCATTCCTTACACGGTTGGGTGTTATGGGGACCCCTTGACAGTTCGCTTTGAATAAAATATCTCCAGCAAGGCACAACCTTGGTTTTACCATTTGCCTCACCACCACCTACTTTTCCCTTGGGAGTCGCGCTCCCGAGGGTCATCTTTATTTTAGCCCCCCCGGGCCAGTGCTTGTCTAAGTGTTGGTCCGAACCGAGCTGCCTGGGGGGCCACCTCGGGGAAACTTGAGGTTTTGTTTTACTCGTAGCTAGTCTCATCCGGTGTTGCCCTGAGAACGAGATACGTGCAATTCCTATCGGTATTGTCGGCACATCGGGTGGCTTTGCTGGTCTTGTTCTACCATTGTCGAAATGTCTTGTAACCGGGATTCCGAGTCTGATCGGGTCATCCTGGGAGAAGGAATATCCTTCGTTGACCGTGAGAGCTTGTGATGGGCTAAGTTGGGACACCCCTGCAGGGTTTTGAACTTTCTAAAGCCGTGCCCGCGGTTATGGGCAGATGGGAATTTGTTAATATCCAGTTGTAGAGAACTTGAAACTTAACTTAATTAAAATGCATCAACCGCGTGTGTAACCGTGATGGTCTCTTTCCGGTGGAGTCCGGGAAGTGAACACAGTTCTTGTGTTATGCATGAACGTAAGTAGTTTCAGGATCTCTTCTTGATCACTTCTAGTTCACGACCGTGCTTTGCTTCTCTTCTCGCTCTTATTTGCGTAAGTTAGCTACCATATATGCTAGTGCTTGCTGCAGCTCCACCTCACTACCCTTTCCTACCCATAAGCTTAAATAGTCTTGATCTCGTGGGTGTGAGATTGCTGAGTCCTCGTGACTCACAGATTCTTCCAAAACCAGTTACAGGTGACGATGATACCAATGCAGGTGACGCAACCCAGCTCAAGTGGGAGCTCAATGAAGACCGTGTTCGTTGTGTTGTTTCGTTTCCTTTCGATCAGTACTGGAGCCCAGTTGGGGCGATTGGGGATCTAGCATTAGGGGTGATCTTCTTTTATTTTGGTTCCGTAGTCGGTCCTTGATTGTATTCTGGATGATGTAATGCTATATTTATGTATTGTGTGAAGTGGCGATTGTAAGCCAACTCTTTATCCCTTTCTTATTCAGCACATGGGATGTGTAAAGATTACCCCTCTTGCGACATGCCTACTATGTGGTTATGCCTCTAAGTCGTGCTCCGACACATGGGAGATATAGCCGCATCGTGGGCGTTACAGGGGTGGGGCAGGCTGGGGCCCCCACGAGCCCCTTTAGTCCCAGTTTGTATCACAAACCAGGACTAGAGGTAGACCTCTAGTCCTGGTTTTTATAACCAACCGGGACTAAAGATGTCCCTATATAAAGTCTTTGTCCAGCCCGAGCCCATTCTCTGTTTTCTCCTTTCCCCTCTCTGTTCTCCCCCTTAGCTTGAGCTCATCCTCCATTTTTTGCCAAGATTTGAGGCACCCCATCCCTCCAAGTGTTCACAAAGGTTAGAAACTTTGTCCTTTCATCTCTCATTGCTAGATTAATTAGCTCGTGCAATGCTCTATAAGTATAGTGATTTGTGGGTTTTAGTTTGGGAGTAATTATGTGGGACTTTATTTGATGTATATGCAATTTAAGCTCAAATTAACTTCTTAGTTTGCAAATTTACTTAGTGCCTTACTGTCCCCGTCCTAACCACCGTTGACCGCGCGCACTATCCCGTCACCGGCACCACCTTGGTGAGCCTCTTGTTCTTATCTTTTTTATAAAAAAATCTTATTTGTACGATTTAGATAGTTACTTGTATAATTTTCTTACTTGTATGATTGTTTGTTATACATAGTGCCATGGTCTTGATATCCGTCCCCATCAGCCCTCGTCTGGTTTATGATTCAGATGTGGTATATTCTCTTTTATAACTATTTGTTGCATTTCACGTTTATGACAATTATGCCCATCAAGTTGACATAGATATTTTTATCTAGGAGGTATGTGAGCCGGAAATTGCAACCGACCCTCTTGTCGAGAAGTTAAATTTAGTTGAAAAATAAAATGTGTATTTGAAAGAAAAATTGAGAAGAATTGAAGAAGAGAAGATGAAATTGGAGTTGTATGTTGCCTATGTCGTCGATGATCACAACATCAAGATGGATGCAATGCGCTTGAAGATTAGAAAGATTAGAAAATATGCCGTTAATAAAGAGTCTTGGTATCACTATGATGTTGGATCAATTGTTACCTTAGTTGCGATCTTGATCGCATTTGTTGTTGCATTTTAAATGCTTTAGCTAGATATTTGTATGTTGTTTTATGGGAATTAGTGTGTATGAACTTGTATTAATTTGGTCTTTTCGGTGTTGTGTAATGAAGATGAGCCGGCAATGGATGTACGACGACTGATGCTCTCCCTAGTTCATTGATGGCACGCATAGTTTTCTACATGCGGTTGAGGCAAACAAGCGGGGTAGTTTTATGTGTTGCCCATGTGTTGTCTGTAAGAATGATAACAATTACTCTAGCTCAACAGTCATTCACATCCACCTATTTACGTCCGTCTATAATTGTTGGACCAAGCACGGAGAAAGAGGGTTTCTAATAGAAGATAATTAAGAAGAAGAGGATGATTGTAGCTATCTGATGTCTACTACGCAACTTTATTCTTTTAGACACGTGTTGGGCCTCCAAGCGCAGAATTTTGTAGGACAGTAGCAATTTTCCCTCAAGTGTATGAACTAAGGTTTATCGGTCCATGGGAGGCGTAGGATGAAGATGGTCTTTCTCAAGAAACCTTGCAATCAAATACAAGAAATCTCTTGTGTCCCCAACACACACAATACAATGGCAATTTGTATAGGAAAAGGATTAAAAACAGCTGGATGATTTTGGCGCAGCGCAAGCCACCTCTAATGCTTGACACGCGTCCGTGTGAGGGACCGCCATCGCTTGACTCTTCCACACGAGAGAAGCTCATCCACTCATTTTTCTTCCTTCTTGCCTCATCCACTCGTAAACTTCTTCGTCTCCCTCTTGATTTGCTTTTTTCTCTGGCAAGAAGCAAGGTCGCGCACGACGATGACCCCTCCGACACCACGTGCATCAGTGTCGTTGCTGCTGCAAGGTCCGCCATTGCCACCGCATGCTGCATCGTAGCATCTCCGCACGCCGTAGTATGTGCTGCGTCACAGCTTTCGCCGTCATCGTCGCTCTCGCAGGCTTTGTCGCAGGACCTCGTCGGTGTCGCGCAGTGTTGCAGTGAAGCTTCGTCAGTGAGTGCCATGGCGGAGCTTTGATTGGGCAGCCATGCGCTGGTGACATTGCAGTGAAGCGTCGAGGCGGCCGTCGGGGTGCTGTGATAGAGCATCGCCATGCAGGTGGTGACGCCGCAACGAAACATCACCATGGTTGCCATGAAGCACCGTCGGAGCTGCTGTGAAGCGCTGCGAGGGTCATGGAGCTCCGTCGAGATTGCAATGAAGCGCCGTCGAGCATCACCGGAGCTGCAGTGAAGCGCCACGGGGGTCATTGGAGCTCCAGCGAGGTTGCCATGAAGCGTCGCCGGGGGCCGCAAGGGTCGTTGGAGCTCCGCCGAGGTTGCAATGAAGCACAGTTGAGTGTCGCCGCAGCTGCAGTGAAGTGCCACGGGGGTCGTTGGAGCTCTGGCGAGGTTGTAATGAAGCGCAGCCGGGCATGACGGGAGCTGTAGTGAGGCGCCGTGGAGGTCGTTGGAGCTCCGGCGAGGTTGCAGTGAAGTGCCGTCGGGCACCGCCGGAGCTGCAGTGAGGCGTTGTGTGGTCCTTGGAGCTCTGGCGCCGGTCAGTGTTGCGAGGTGTTGCCATGGAACTACTGCGCTGCGTGGTGCTGTCCACGGGGGCTGGCTGATCATACGGATGTGGAGCCTCTGGTTGGACGGCTGTGGAGGCGACTTATTTTTGACTAAAATCATCCGGATGAATTGTAGTAGTCGCCATTTGTATAAGTGCACTAGTTCAGCGAAGAGATGGTGATAAAAGTGTAATATGGATGGTAGAAATATATTTTTATAATCTGAATAAATAAAAACAGCATGGTAGCAAATAGTAAATGGGCACAAAAATGGTGTTGCAATGCTTGAAAATGAGGCCTAGGGTCCGTACTTTCACTAGTGCAATCTCTCAACACTGCTAATATAATTGGATCATATAACCACCCCTCAAAGTGCGACGAAAAATCACTCCAAAGTTCTTATCTAGTCGAGAACATAAGAAGAAATTGTTTGTAGATATTCTTTCCGATCGATCTATCCAAGAGTTCGTACTAAAATAACACCAAGTTATTCTTTCTAATTGATCTATCAAGAGTTCGTACTAAAATAACACTAAGTTATTCTTTCCGATCGATCTATCAAGAGTTCGTACTAAAATAACACCAAAGCAAATTCAGATTCATAATACTCAATCCAACATAAAGAACCTCAAAGAGTGCCCCAAGATTTCTACTGGAGAAACAAAAGACGAGAACGTGCATCAACCCTTGTGCATAAATTACCCCAATGTCACCTCGGGAATCTGCGAGTTGAGTGCCAAAACATATACCTAGTGAATCAATATGATACCCCATTGTCACCATGAGTATTCATTTGCAAGACATATATCAAGTGTTCTCAAATCCCTAAAAGTATTCAATCCGATAACAACGAAATCTCAAAGGGAAATACTCAATTCATCACAACAAGATAGAGAGGGGAAAACACCATATGATCCGACTATATTAAAAAGCCCACGATACATCAAGATCGTGACATCTCAAGAACATGAGAGAGAGAGAGAGGGAGAGAGATTAAACACATAGCTACTGGTACAAACCCTCAACCCCGAGGGTGGACTACTCCCTCCGCATCGTGGTGGCCGCCGAGAAGATGAAGATGGCCATCGGAGACGATTCCCCCCTCCGGCAGGGTGCCGGAATGGGTCTAGATTGGTTTTCGGTGCCTATAGAGTCTTGCGGTGGCGGAACTTCTGATCTAGGTATGTTTCATATGGTTTCTCTATTTATAGGAATTTTTGGCATTGGTTTCATGGTAAGATGGGCCTCGAGGTGAGCACAACCCACCGGGGTAAGTCAGGCCCACCAGGCGCACCCTTGTGGCTTGTGTCCTCCTCGTGGCTCTTCTGGCCCTCCCACGAAGCTTCGAGGGTCTCTTTTGTTCCAAAAAATCGTCAAAAAGTTTTAGCTCATTTGGAGAACTTTCATTTCTGCACAAAAAACAACACCACGGTAGTTCTGCTGAAAATAGCGTCAGTCCGGGTTAGTTCCATGCAAATCATACCAAAACCATATAAAATTCGTGTAAACACGACATGAATACTTCATAAGTTATAGATACGTTGGAGACGTATCAGCATCCCAAGCTTAAATCCTACTCGTCCTTGAGTAGGTAAATGATAAAAGAAATAATTTATGAAGTGTGAATGCTAGCAAAGTGCATAAGTTTGATCAATGATAATTTCAATCACTTTTCCTAGCATCATAACAACAGCACTTTCTCATAAAACTTATCATGATAAAGTAGCAATTGAAAATAGAATTTTTTTTGTGGAATGATACCTATCATATTCATCATATACTCTTTTCTTTTGTAGCATGGACATTTGGAATTGAATGATTCAAAGCAATAGTCTATAATTTGACATGAGGACATCAATACTCAAGCATATCAACAAGCAACCATGTCTTTCAAAATATCAACACTAAGCTATCGCTAGCCCATCATGCTCAATCATTGATCCATTCATGAAACACACTCGCATATTAGCTACATCCAATGCTCAAGTACGATCATAGTGCCCCTTAGTTGGTGCTTTATAAGAGAAGATGGAGACTCAAATAAAAATAAAAATTGCATAAAGTAAATAGATAGGCCCTTCGTAGAGGGAAGTAGGGATTTGTAGAGGTGCTAGAGCTCAAAGCGAAAATTGAGAGATACAAACATTTTGAGAGGCGTACTTTTCCCACCAACGAAAATGACTTAGAGCTCCCAACACTTTCCATGATAGATATATCATAGGCGGTTCCCAAACAGAAAATAAAGTTTATTCCTTTTTCAACCATACTTTCACTTTCCGTGGCTAACCGTATGCACGGGTGCCCTCCATACCAACGTTTTCCAAGGAATTTATTATTTGACAACATAAAGTAAATTCATTTTTCATTTCGGGACTGGGCATCCCTAATACCTTTGCCTTACTCTCGTGCAATGACAAGTGAATAAACACTCATCGTGAGAATAACACATCTAGCATGGAAAATATTGGCCACCCCTCATCGCCTCATGAGTGGTACGAGCACACAAAAGAAAATTTTATTTTGAAAATTAGAGATGGCACATACAAATTTTCTTAGAATGACAAAAGAATACCGCATATAGGTAGGTATGGTGTACTCATGTGGCAAAACTGGTTTAAAGGATTTTGGATGCACAAGTAGTGATCATACTTAGTGCAAAATGAAGGCTAGCAAAAGATTGAGAAGAGACCAACCAAGAAACGAATAATCTCATAACCGAGCATTGAGCATAATTAACAATGAATAATGGACCACAAGTAGGATGTAATTTCATTGCATAACTACTGACTTTCGTGCTTGCATAGGGAATCACAAACCTTAACACCAATATTCTTACTAAAGCATAATTACTCATCAACATGACTCACATATCATATCATCATATCTCACAGCTATCACAAGGAATCAAGTTTATTTTGTCCAATGATCTTCATGAAAGTTTTTATTATATCCTTCTTGGATATCTATCACTTTGGGACAAATTTTCAAGTGTTGCTTTTGATAAGCTCAAAAAAAATAAGTGAAGATCATAAGCATAATATTTATTTCACTCAAATTAATGTAAGTGAAGCAAGAGAGAATTTCTACAAAAATATTAAAGCACACCATGCTCAAAAAGATATAAGTGAAGCTCTATAGCAAATGACAAACTACTCCAAAAAGATATAAGTGAAGATCAAGCGAGTAGTTAAGTAAATAGGTAGCTAATTGTGAACTCTCTGTTATTTAAAAACTTTCAGATCTAAGTATTTTACTAAAATAGCAAGCAAAAACAAAATAAAATGACTATCTAAGAATAGCACACATCATGTGAAGAAGCAAAAAACTTAGGCTCAACCGATACTAACCGATAATTGTTGAAGAAGAAAGGTGGGATGCCTACCGGGGCATCCCCAAGCTTAGATGCTTGAGACTTCTTGAAATATTATCTTGGCATGCCTTGGGCATCCCCAATATTGAGCTTTTGTGTCTCCTTAATTCTTCTCATATCACAGTTTTCCTAAATCTTAAAAGCTTCATCCACACAAAACTCAACAAGAACTCGTGAGATAAGTTAGTATAAACTAATGCAAAAACTTTATCATTCTCTACTGTAGAAAATCACTAAAATTATTATTAAACATTGCATACTAAATTCCTTTGCATATTTAATACTCCTATCCTCAAATAGTATCATTAAACAAGCAAACATAGGCAAACAATGCAAACATAACAACAATCTGCCAAAACGGTACCATTTGTAAAGAATGAAATAGCATCAATACTTCTTAAACTCAAAAGGTTATTAAAATTTACCACAATGTATAAAATTTATCAGAGCTTATTTTGCAAAAAGTTTCAACATTTTATCACATTCTGACTTTTCTAGAGAATTTTTGCAACAGCGATAAACTTTCTGTTTTGAAACAGAAACTCATAAACTTGCAAGATAAGCATGGTAAAGGCTATCCTTGGCATTTTTATTGAAAAGAAACATGCAAAACATTATTCTAAATAACAGAAAGAAGATACAAATAAAATAAAATGACGCTCCAAGCAAAACTCATATCATGTGATGAACGAAAATATAGCTCCAAGTGAGGTTACCGATAATGTTGGAGACTAAAGAGGGGATGCCTTCCGGGGGATCCCCAAGCTTAGTTGCTTGGATCTTACTTGAATATTACATTGGGGTGCCTTGGGAATCCCCAAGCTTAGGGTCTTGTCACTCCTTATTCTTCTCATATCGACATCTCACCCAAAACTTGAAAAATTCAATCACAAAAAACTTAATGGAACTTCGTGAGATATGTTAGTATGATAAAGAGCAAACCATTTCACTTTGGGACTGTCAAAGACAAGATTCATAATTGTTTCGACACAATGCCTACTGTAGAATATCATTTCCACAATTTATATTGAGAAATATAAGCCATAGGAACTAGAAAAAAGCAAACTATGCATTGGAAATAGAATCTATCAAAAATAGAACAGTCTGTAGTAATCTGTACTCCAACCATATTTCTGCTACTCCAAAATTTTTGAAAATTTAGGAAAACCTGTACAATTTGTCTATCAATCTTATGCAGAAATAATCAGCATTTTATCATGCTTCTGTTAAAAAAGAGAATTGTTTTCCTGAGTGCAAAAGTATATGTTTTTCAGCAAGGTCAAATCAACTATCACCGTAAGCCATCCCAAAGGGCTTACTTGGCACTTTATTGAAACAAAAGCAATAAAACATGATTACTACAGTAGCCTAATCATGTGAACACACAAAAATAGTAGGTAAAAGTTTTGGTTTGTCTCCCAAGAAGTTCCTTTTTAATGCCTTTTAGCTAGGCATGATGAATTCAATGATGCTCGCATAAAAGAAAAGGATTGAAACATGAAAAGGAGCATCATGAAGCATATGACTAGCCATTTAAGCCTAACCCACTTACTATGCATATGGATTTTGTGAGAAAACAATTCATGGAAGCAAGAATCAACTAGCATTGGAAGGCAAAACAAGTGCAACTTCAAAACTTTCAACACATAGAGAGGAAACTTGATATTATTGAGATACGTTAAAGCATGTGTTCCTCTCTCATAATAATTTTCGGTAGCATCATGAATGAATTCAACAAAATAGCTATCACATAAAGCATTCTTTTCATGATGCATAAGCATAGAAATTTTATTACTGTCCACATAACCAAAATTATTCTCATGTATAGTAGTGGGAGCAAACACAACAAAATAACTATCATGGGATTGAAAATAAGAATCATGATGACAAGTTTCATGCTTATAATTATTCTCTATAACATATATGTCATCACCATAATCATCATAGATAGAAACTTTGTTGTCACAATCAATTGAAACCTCTTTCAAAATAGTGTATTCATCACTAAATAAAGTCACGACCTCTCCAAATCCAGTTTCATCAATATAATCATCGTAAATAGGAGGCATGCTATCAATATAAAAAATTTGCACATCAAATCTTGGGGGAATAAAAATATCATCTTCATCAAACATAACATCCCCAAGCTTATGGCTTTGCATATCATTAGCATCATGCATATTCAAAGAATTCATACTAACAACATTGCAATCATGTTCATCATTTATACCAAACATTCTATTGAATTCTTCTTCTATCAATTGAGCACAGTTTTCTTTTCCATCATTTTCATGAAAGATATTATAAAGATGATCAATAATATGATGCAACCTCAATTCGTTTTTATGTAGTTTTCTTTTATAATCCAAACTAGTGATAAAACAAGAATCTAAAAGATTCAATTGCAGGATCTAAAGATATACCTTCAAGCACTCACCTCCTTGGCAACGGTGCCAGAAAAGAGCTTCGTTGACAGGATGTGAGTGCCGCTTACCTAAGCTCCCCAGCAACGGCCCCAGAAAAGAGATTGATGTCTACTACGCAACTTTATTCTTGTAGACACGTGTTGGGCCTCCAAGCACAGAGTTTTGTAGGACAGTAGCAATTTTCCCTCTAGTGGACGACCTAAGGTTTATCAATCCGTGGGAGGCGTAGGATGAAGATGGTCTCTCTCAAGCAACCCTGCAATCAAATACAAGAAATCTCTTGTGTCCCCAACACACCCAATACAATGGCAGTTTGTATAGGTGCACTAGTTCGGCGAAGAGATGGTGATAAAAGTGTAATATGGATGGTAGAAATATATTTTTATAATCTGAATAAATAAAAACAGCAAGGTAGCAAATAGTAAACGGGCACAAAAACGGTATTGCAATGCTTGAAAATGAGGCCTAGGGTCCGTACTTTCACTAGTGCAATCTCTCAACAGTGCTAATATAATTGGATTATATAACCACCCCTCAAAGTGCGATGAAGAATCACACCAAATTAAAGTTCTTATCTAGCGGAGAACATAAGAAGAAATTGTTTGTAGCTTTTCTTTTCGATCGATCTATCCAAGGGTTCGTACTAAAATAACACCAAGTTATTCTTTCTGATTGATCAATCAAGAGTTCGTACTAAAATAACACTAAGTTATTCTTTCCGATCGATCTATCCAAGGGTTCATACTAAAATAACACCAAGTTATTCTTTCTGATTGATCAATCAAGAGTTCGTACTAAAATAACACTAAGTTATTCTTTCCGATCGATCTATCAAGAGTTCATACTAAAATAACACCAAAGCAAATTCAGATTCATAATACTCAATCCAACATAAAGAACCCCAAAGAGTGCCCCAGGATTTCTACCGGAGAAACAAAAGACGAGAATGTGCATCAACCCCTATGCATAGATTACCCCAATGTCACCTCGGGAATCCGCGAGTTAAGTGCCAAAACATATACCAAGTGAATCAATATGATACCCCATTGCCACCATGAGTATTCATTTTCAAGACATATATCAAGTGTTCTCAAATCCATGAAAGTATTCAATCCGATAACAACGAAATCTCAAAGGAAAAAACTCAATTCATCACAACAAGATAGAGAGGGGAAAACACCATATGATCCGACTATATTAACAAAGCCCGCGATACATCAAGATCGTGACATCTCAAGAACACGAGAGAGGGAGATTAAACACATAGTTACTAGTTCAAACCCTCAGCCCTGAGGGTGGACTACTCCCTCCTCATCGTGGTGGCCACCGGAATGATGAAGATGGACACCGGAGATGATTCCCCCCTCCGGCAGGGTGCCGGAACGGGTCTAGATTGGTTTTCGGTGGCTACAGAGCCTTGCGGTGGCAGAACTTCTGATCTAGGTTTATTTCTGATGGTTTCTCTATTTATAGGAATTTTTGGTGTTGGTTTCATGCTAAGATGGGCCTCGAGGTGAGCACAACCCACCGGGGCAAGCCAGGCCCACCAGGCGCGCCCTGGTGGTTTGTGCCCTCCTCGTGGCTCTTCCGGCCCTCCCACAAAGCTTCGGGGTTCTCTTTTGTTCCAAAAAAATCATCAAAAAGTTTCATCTCATTTGGAGAACGTCCATTTCTGCACAAAAAAACAACACCACGGTAGTTCTGCTGAAAACTGCGTCAGTCTGGGTTAGTTCCATGCAAATCATACCAAAACCATATAAAATTGTTGTAAACATGGCATGAATACTTCATAAATTATAGATACGTTGGAGACGTATCACTATCCTGGGTTCCTTGAATAGGATGGTATACAATGGGGGCAGAAGTTGAAGAAGAGGCATCAGATGAGCCCGCTGATGATCTTGGTCGGGCCATTGCTGATGCAAAGAGAAACTGTGCAAGTGAAAAGGAGAAGTTGAACTTGCAGCGTATGTTAGAGGATCACAAGAAATTATTGTACCCAAATTGTGAAGATGGCAAGAAAAAGCTGGGTACCCCACTGGAGTTGATGCAATGGAAAGCAGAGAATGGTGTATCTCACAAGGGATTTGAAAAGTTGCTGAAAATGTTAAAGAATATGCTTCCAAAGGACAACAAATTGCCTGACAGTACATATGAAGCAAAGAAGGTTGTCTGCCCTCTAGGATTAGAGGTGCAGAAGATACATGCATGTCCTAATGACTGCATGCTCTACCGCCGTGAGGAGTATGAGAATTTGAATGCATGTTCGGTATGCGGTGCATTGCGCTATAAGATCAGCTGCAATGACCCTGGTGATGTTGAGGCCGAGCGCCCCAGGAAGAGGATTCCTGCCAAGGTGATGTGGTATGCTCCAATAATACCATGGTTGAAACGTTTGTTCCAAAACAAAGAGCATGCCAAGTTGACACGATGGCAAAAAGAAGAGCGTAAGAAAGACGGGAAGTTGAGAGTACCCGCTGATGGGTCGCAGTGGAGAAAAATCGAGAGAAAGTGGCCGGACTTTGCAGGTGATGCAAAGAACTGTTGATTTGATTTAAGTGCAGATGGCATTAATCCTTTTGGAGAGCACAGCAGCAACCATAGCACCTGGCCTATGACTCTATATATCTATAACCTTCCTCCTTGGTTGTGCATGAAGCGGAAGTTCATTATGATGCCAATGCTCATCCAAGGCCCCAAGCAACTCGGCAACGACATTAATGTGTACCTAAGGCCATTAGTTGAAGAACTTTTATAGTTGTGGGATAAAAAAGGTGTATGTGTGTGGGGTGAGCACAAACAGCAGGAATTTGACCTACGAGCGTTGTTGTTTGTAATCATCAATGATTGGCCTGCTCTTAGTAACCTTTCAGGACAGACAAACAAGGGATACCACGCATGCATGCACTATTTAAATGATATCCAAAGTGTATATTTGGATAGATGTAAGAAGAATGTGTACCTGGGACATCGTCGATTTCTTCCGATCAAGCATCTCCTAAGAAAGAAAGGCAAGCATTTCAAAGGTGAGGGAGATCACCAGAAGAAGCCTGACCACCGTACTGGTGACCACATACTTGATATGGTCAAGGATTTAAAAGTAATCTTTGGAAAGGGTCCTGGCAGACAATCTGATATGAATGATGCTGACGGACATGCACTCATGTGAAAGAAGAAATCTATATTTTGGGACCTACCCTATTGGGAAGTCCTAGAGGTCCGCTCTGCAATCAACATGATGCACGTGACGAAGAATCTTTGCGTGAACCTTATAAGATTCTTGGGCGTGTATGGGAAGACAAAAGATACACCAGAGGCACGGGAGGACCAGCAATGTATGCACGAAAAAGACGGCCTGCATCCAAAGCAGTATCAAGGTCCTGCCAGCTACGCTCTAACCATAGAAGAGAAGGAAATCTTCTTTGAATGCCTGCCCAGTATGAAGGCCCCGTCTGGCTACTTGTCGAATATAAAGGGAATAATAAATATGGCAGAGAAAGCATTATAGAACCTAAAGTCTCATGACTGCCACGTGATTATGATGCAATTGCTTCCGGTTGCATTGTGGGGGCTTCTACCGGAAAACATTCGATTATCCATTATGAAGCTATGTGTATTCCTCAATGCAATCTCTCAGAAGGTAATCGATCCAGAAATCCTACCAAGGTTACAGAATGATTTGGTGCAATGTCTTGTCAATTTCGAGTTGGTGTTCCCACCATCCTTCTTCAATATCATGACGCACGTCCTAGTTCACCTAGTCAACGAGATTGCCATTATGGGTCCTGTGTTTCTACACAATATGTTCCCCTTTGAGAGGTTCATGGGAGTTTTAAATAAATATGTTCATAACTATGCTAGGCTAGAATGCCACTGTTGGGGAACGTAGTAATTTCAAAAATTTCCTACGCACACACAAGGATCATGGTGATGCATAGCAACGAGAGGGGAGAGTGTTGTCTACGTACCCTCGTAGACCGTAACAGGAAGCGTTTATCAACGCGGTTGATGTAGTCGTACACCTTCACGATCCATCCTGATCAAGTACCAAACGTACGGTACCTCCACGTTTAGCACGCGTTCAGCTCGATGACGTCCTCGCCTTCTCGATCCAGTAAGAGGGGCAAAGTAGTAGATGAGTTCCGACAGCACGACGGCGTGGTGACGGTGTTGGTGAAGAACAATCTCCGCAGGGCTTCGCCTAAGCACTACAAAAACTATGACAAAGGATAAACTAGAGGGGACTGGGTAGCCGGCACACGGCTTGGTGTTTCTTGATGTGTCTTGGGTGCTAGCCCTACCCCTCTATTTATATGTTGAGCCTTGGGGTCGAAACTTGGAGTAAAAGTCTCCACAAAGTCGGTTTCACTCGAAAGGCAAGAGTCCTTCTCGGACTCCAGGGCCAGACGCCAGGGTTCTAGGCATCTGGACCCAGACGCTAAGGACCCTGGCGTCTGGCCCATGGACTCCACAAAACTTCCTTTTGAGCTTTCCAAAAACCTTGTGGGCTTTCCCCTTTGGCCCAAATAAAGTGTTCTCGTACCCAAACATTTCGGGAAACATCCGGAACCCCTTCCGGTGAATTCCGGAGTCCAAACACTATTATCCCATATATCAATCTTTATCTCTGGACCATTCCGGAGTTCCTCGTCTTGTCCGTGATCTTATCCGGAACTCCGAACAACATTCGGTCACCAACATACATAAATCATAGTACTATATCATCAACAAACGTTAAGCGTGCGGACCCTATGGGTTCGAGAACTATGTAGACATGGCCGAGACACCTCTCTGGTCAATAACCAATAGCGGGACCTGGATGCCCATATTGGCTCCTACATATTCTACGAAGATCTTTATCGGTCAGACCGCATAACAACATACGTTGTTCCCTTTGTCATCGGTATGTTACTTGCCCGAGATTGGATCGTCGGTATCTCAATACCTAGTTCAATCTCGTTACCGGCAAGTCTCTTTACTCATTCCGTAATACATCATCCCGCAACTAACTCATTATTTGCAATGCTTGCAAGGCTTATAGTGATGTGCATTAGCGAGTGGGCCCAGAGATACCTCTCTGACAATCGGAGTGACAAATCCTAATCTCGAAATATGCCAACCCAACAAGTACCTTCGGCGACACCTGTAGAGCACCTTTATAATCACCCAGTTATGTTGTGATGTTTGGTGGCACGCAAAGTGTTCCTCCGGTAAACGGGAGTTGCATAATCTCATAGTCATAGGAACATGTATAAGTCATGAAGAAAGCAATAGCAACAAACTAAACGATCAAGTGCTAAGCTAACGGAATGGGTCAAGTCAATCACATCATTCTTCTAATGATGTGATCCCGTTAATTAAATGACAAATCATGCCTATGGTTAGGAAACTTAACCATCTTTGATCAACGAGCTAGTCAAGTAGAGGCATACTAGTGACACTCTGTTTGTCTATGTATTCACACATGTATTATGTTTCTGGTTAATACAATTCTAGCCTGAATAATAAACATTTATCATGAAATAAGGAAATAAATAATAACTTTATTATTGTCTAGGGAATATTTCCTTCAGAAGCATCTCCAAGGGCCATGAAACAAAGGAGGTCATTGAGTTTTGTGTTGACTTTATTCCTGACCTTAAGCCGATTGGTGTTCCTGAATCACTGCATGAGGGCCAACTGGGTGGAAAAGGCACGCTAGGAAAGGATTAAGTAATATGTATGGACGGGCATTCTTGGGCGCAAGCACACTGCACTGTTCTACAAAATTCCACCTTGGTGGCTCCGTATATCGAGGAACACATGGATATTGTATGCTCCAAGAACCTGGAGCAGTCTAAGCCCTGGATCAAACATACACACATGGTGTCATTCGGCAGTTGGTTGCAAACACGTCTCATGCATGACGACGCTGTTGGAGATGAGTTGTACTTGCTGGCCAAGTCACCATCTTCGGCTATATTGACTTTCAAAGGGTACGAGATAAATGGGAATACATTTTACACGATCGCCCAAGATAAAAAGAGCACCAACAAAAATAGTGGTGTCCGCTTTGATGCAGCAAACACCAATAGGCAAAAGGACACATATTATGGTTACATAGAGGATACATGGGAACTTGACTATGGACGTGATTTGAAGGTGCAAATGGGTCAATCTGACAGGAGGCAGGGTAAAGGAAGACCCGCGATATGGAATGAAAATAGTGGATCTCAACAATCTTGGGTACACAGACGGACCATTCGTCCTAGCCAATGATGTGGCGTGGGTTTTCTATGTGAAGGACATGTCTACCAAGCCGAGAAAAAGAAAAGATAAGGAAGCGAGTACATGATACGATGAGCCAAAGTTCCACATAGTTCTTTCAGGGAAAAGAAACATCGTGGGAGTGGAGGACAAGACAGACATGTCAGAGGATTATGTAAAGTTTCATGAAATTGCTCCCTTCATTGTGAAGACTGACCTAAGCATCTCGTTAAATGGTGAAGAATGTCCATGGTTATGGTGCAAAGGGACACACAGGAAGAAAAAGTTTTATACCCCAAGATCCCACTATGGGATGTGACCGGCTTCACCATCATCGCTTTCTTATCTAGTGAGTTTCCTTACTTATCTAGAAAGTCCCACTTTGGACAACCCGGAGGGAATCTTTGTAATAGTTGGGGTATATATGTATTTTGGCATTTGAAACAGGAAGAAACATTACGTAGGAATTAATAAATACAATTATGTCCAAACAAAATATTTCACTATGTATTTTGCAAGGTTGACCATACGCGGTTAGCCACGTCATCAAATTTCAACCCTTTCTGACTTCATTTGCTATTTTTTGAGCTAAATGACCCTGAAATTGAAAAGCCTACAAATGAACTCTAAAAAGGCTAAAACTTGGCATGGTATCACCATTTCACCCACATAGCATGTGCAAAAAAGTTTAGAGGGTTATGGCAAAAACTGGACGCACTTCGTGTACAAACGGGACAATCTCTTTCGAAGTATCAATGTTTCACACGAAAACTCATCTGTTACAAAGGCATTTCATTTTCTTAAACTTATTTTAATTCCATACTTTTTGTGCATTCAATATGCACCATTCAAAGCCATGTCATCAATTTTCAACCCTTTCTGACTTCATTTGCTATTTTTCATGCATTTATTGATTTTTTTTAGCTATAAAACTAAAAGAGCTAAACAGAATCTGTTTTTGATTAAAACACCTATTTAAAATAACCTAGAATTTACAAAATTGAACATAATGATAAAACACACTAATATTAAATAGCAGGAAAAAGAAACACTCAAAAATCTGTTTTTAAAGTAAAGTTATTCACAAACTAGTGGTTCACACAAATTTCAAAGAATTGAAATTTAAACTATTCAAATTTGAAAACTACTAGCACTAACATATTTTTTATAACTTTTATGACCTAAAACAAAAAGATACACTCAAAAACTCTAAATATTTGGCTGTAAGTAGAAACAAAAGGAAAAGAAGCAAAAAAACAGGAAAAAGACCTTTAGTCTCGGTTGCCACCACCAGCCGGGACTAAAGGGCCTCCTCCTGCGCTGAATTTGGGCCGCCCCAAAAAATCCCTTTAGTCCTGGCCCGTGGCTGAAACCAGGACTAAAGGTTGTTCCTTTAGTCCAGGTTCCAGCCACGCACAGGGACTAAAGGTCCTTTAGTCCCGGTGCGTGGTTGGAACCAGCACTGAAGGTCCATTCTATATAACCTGGCACTTAGCGTTTTTATCCTTGACACGTCTCCAACGTATCTATAATTTTTTTTCTTATTCCATGTTGTTATATTATCATTCTTAGATGTTTTACAATCATTTTATAGCAACTTTATATCATTTTTTGGGACTAAACTATTGACATAGTGTCCGGTGCAAGTTGCTGTTTTTTTGCTTGTTTTTCATTTTGCAGAATATCAGTACCAAACGGATTCCAAACGCAGTGAAACTTTTTGGAGATTTTTTTGGACTAGAAGACATCCAGTGGGCCAAAGAAGTACCAGAGGGGAGGCCCGAGGTGAGCACAAGACACCTGGGCGTGCCATGAGGCCCAGGCACGCCCAGGTGGGTTGTGCCCCACCTCGGTGACCTCCCGCACCGCCTCTTCACCCTAGAAATACCCCAATATTACAAAAACCCTAGGGAAGTCGATGAAACACAATTCCAGCCACCGCAAGTTCCAGAACCACGAGATTCAATCTTGACACCATCATAGAGGGGTTCATCATCCTCATTGATGCCTCTCCGATGATGCGTGAGTAGTTCACCATAGACCTACGGGTCCATAGGCAATAGCTAGATGGCTTCCTCTCTCTTTTTGATTCTAATACAATGTTCTCCTAGAGACCTATTTGATGTAACTCTTTTTTGCAGTGTGTTTGTTGGGATCCGATGAAGTTTGAGTTTATGATCAGATCTATATCCATGAAAGTTATTTGAGTTTTCTTTGATCTCTTATATGCATGATTACTTATAGCCTCATATTTATTCTTTGAATCTTTGGTTTAGTTAGGCCAACTGGATCGATTTTTCTTGCCATGGGAAGATGTTCTTTGTGATGGGTTCGATCGTGCGGTGTTTTTTCCCTATGACAGAAGGGGCAGCAAGACACGCATGTATCGTTGCTATTAAGGATAACAAAATGGGAGATATTCCTACATGAATAGATCTCGTCTACATCATGTCATCATTCTTATTTCATTACTCCATTTCTCTATGAACTTAATACACTAGATGCATGCTGGATATATAGTGGTCGATGTGTGGAGTAATAGTAGTAGGTGCAGGTAGGA
This sequence comes from Triticum aestivum, assembly GCF_018294505.1. Classification (NCBI taxonomy): domain Eukaryota; kingdom Viridiplantae; phylum Streptophyta; class Magnoliopsida; order Poales; family Poaceae; genus Triticum; species Triticum aestivum. The sequence goes on from NC_057812.1 coordinate 166,726,344, forward strand.
GTCGGTCTACTAATCTCGGACATGATGCCTATATAATGATCATTGCCTGGATATCATCATAATTATTTGACCTTCTATCAATTGCCCATCAGTAATTTGTTTACCCACCGTGTGCTATTTTCTCGAGAGAAGCCACTAGTGAAATATACGCCCCCGGGTCTATTCTTTATCATATTTGCTTTGAGATCTATTTTTATTCGCTTTTATTTTTAGATCTATTATTCCAAAACCCCAAAAATACCTTGCTGGACTTTTTATTACTTATTTTATTTCGCGTTTTTCGAGAGCTATTTATCCAATCTACCACAAATTTATCAATCTTTTTCTGTGGAGGGATTGACAACCCTCTTACGCATCGGGTTGCAAGTATTTGTTCTTCGTGTGCAGGTACCGATTATATAGTGTTGCTTGGTTATCCTACTAGATTGATACCTTGGTTTCATAACTGAGGGAAATACCTATGCTCCCTCTTGAGCACTGCGTTGGTTTTCCCTTGAAGAGGAAAGGGTGGTGCAGTAAAGCAGCGTAAATATTTCCCTTGATTTTTGAGAACCAAGGTATCAATCCAGTAGGAGACCACACGCGAGTCACCTCGTACCTACACAAACAAATAAGAACCTCGCAACCAGCGTGATAAAGGGGTTGTCAATTCCTTCACGACCACTTGCAAGAGTGAGATCTGATAGAGATGATAATAATAAGATAAGTATTTTTGGTATTTTTATGATATAGATTGAAAGTAAAGATTGCAAAATAAAATAGATTGGAAACTTGTATGATGGAAAATAGACCCGGGGGCCATAGGTTTCACTAGTGACTTCTCTCAAGATAGCATAAGTATTACGGTGGGTGAACAAATTACTATCGAGCAATTGATAGAAAAGCGAATAATTATGAGAATATCTAGGTATGATCATGTATATAGGCATCACGTCTGAGACAAGTACACCGACTCCTGCCTACATCTACTACTATTACTCCACTCATCGACCGCTATCCAGCATGCATCTAGAGTATTAAGTTCATAAGAACAGAGTAACGCCTTAAGTAAGATGACATGATGTAGAGGGATAAACTCATGCAATGTGATGTAAACCCCATCTTTTTATCCTCGATGGCAACAATACAATATGTGTTGTTTCCCTTTCTATCACTAGGATCGAGCACCGCAAGATTGAACCCAAAGCTAAGCACTTCTCCGTTTGCAAGAAAGATCAATCTAGTAGGCCATACCAAACTGATAATTCGAAGAGACTTGCACAGATAAACCAATCATACATAAAAGAATTCAGAGAAGATTCAAATATTGTTCATAGATAATCTGGATCATAAACCCACAATTCATCGAATCTCGACAAACACACCGCAAAAGAAGATTACATCGAATAGATCTCCAAGAGAATCAAGGAGAACTTTGTATTGAGATCCAAAGAGAGATAAGAAGCCATCTAGCTACTAGCTATGGACCCGAAGGTCTAAAGTAAACTACTCACACATCATCGGAGCGGCCATGGAGTTGATGTAGAGGCCCTCCGTGATCAATGCCCCCTCCGGCGGAGCTCCAGAAAAGGCCCCAAGATGTGATCTCTTGGGTACAGAAGATTGCAGCGGTGGAAATAGGGTTTCGTGGTGCTCCTGGATGTTTGCAGGGTATGTGAACATATATAGGAGGAAGAAGTAGGTCGGTGGAGTTACGAGGGGCCCATGAGGGGGGAGGGCACGCCCTGGGGGCTAGGCTCGCCCCCCTACGTCGTGGCCGCTTTGTTGATTGCTTGACGTCCACTCCAAGTCTTCTGGACCACGTTTGTTCCAAAAATCACGTTCCCAAAGGTTTCATTCCGTTTGGACTCCATTTGATATTCCTTTTCTACGAAACACTAAAATAGACAAAAACACAGCAATTTGGGTTGGGCCTCCAGTTAATAGGTTAGTCCCAAAAATAATATAAAAGTGTAAAATAAAGCCCATTAACATCCAAAACAGATAATATAATAGCATGGAACAATCGAAAATTATAGATACGTTGGAGATGTATCAGCATCCCCAAGCTTAATTCATGCTCGTCCTCGAGTAGGTAAATGATAAAAACAGAATTTTTGATGTGGGGTGCTTTCTAGAATATTCTTCAATGTATTTTTCTCTATTGTGGCATGAATGTTCAGATCTGAAAGATTCAAGATAAAAGTTTATTGTTGACATAAAAATAGTAATACTCCAAGTATGCTGATCAAGCAATTATGTCTTATCAAAATACCATAGCCAAAGAAAACTTATCCCTATAAAGTCATATAGTTTGGCCATGCTTCATTTTCGTCACACAAAATGCTCTCATCATGCACAACCCCGATGACAAGCCAAGCAATTGTTTCATACTTAGCCTTTTCAAACTCTTTCAACTTTTACGCAATATATGAGCGCGAGCCATGGACATAGCACTATGGGTGGAATAGAATATGATGATTGAGGTTGTGTGAGAAGACAAAAAGGGAGAAAGTCTCACATTGACGTGGATAATCAATGGGCTATGGAGATGCCCACCGATTTATGTCAATGCAAGGAGTAGGGATTTCCATGCAACGGATGCACTAGACCTATAAATATATGAAAGCTCATCAAAGAAATTAAGTGGGTGTGCATCCAACTCGCTTGCTCAAGAAGACCTAGGGCATTTGAGGAAGCCTGTCATTGGAATATACAAGCCAAATTCTATAATGAAAAATTCCCACAAGTATATGAAAGTGAAAAAATAAGAGATTCTCTATCATGAAGATCATGGTGCTACTTTGAAGCACAAGTGTGGAAAAAGGATAGTAACATTTTCCCTTCTCTCTTTTTCTCTCATTTTTTATTTGGGCCTTCTTTTTTTGGCCTCTTTTCTTTCTTTCTTTTTTGTCCGGAGTCTCATCCCGACTTGTTGGGGAATCATAGTCTCCATCATCCTTTCCTCACATGGGACAATGCTCTAATGATGATCATCACACTTTTATTTTCTTACAACTCAAGAATTACAATTTGATACTTAGAACAAAATATGACTCTATGTGAATGCCTCCGGCGGTGTACCGGGATTGTGATGAATCAAGAGTGACATGTATGAAAAAATTATGAATGGTGGCTTTGCCACAAATACGATGTCAACTACATGATCATGCAAAGCAATATGACAATGATGATGCGTGTCATAATAAATGGAACGGTGAAAGTTGCATGGCAATATATCTCTGAATGGCTATGGAAATGCCATAATAGGTAGGTATGGTGGCTGCTTTGAGGTAGATATAAGGAGGCTTATGTGTGATAGAGTGTATCAAATCACGGGGTTTGGATGCACTGGCGAAGTTTGCACCAACTCTCAAGGTGAGAAAGGGCAATGCACGGTACCGAAGAGGCTAGCAATGGTGTAAGGGTGAGAGTGCGTATAATCCATGGACTCGACATTAGTCATAAAGAACTCACATACTTATTGCAAAAATCTACAAGTCATCAAAACCAAGCACTACGTGCATGCTCCTAGGGGGATAGATTGGTAGGAAAAGACCATCGCGCGTCCCCGACCGCCACTCATAAGGAAAGCAATCAAAGAACACCCCATGCTTCAAATTTGTCACATAACATTCACCATACGTGCATGCTACGGGACTTTCCAACTTCAACACAAGTATTCATCAATTTCACAATTACTCAACTAGCACACTTCTAATATTACCACCTTTATATCTCAAAACCATCTATCAAGCATCCAACTTCTCTTAGCATTTAAATTTTTTAACCAAAGTGAATTACCATGCTGTTCTAAAGGAATCTCAAAATGATATAAGTGAAGCATGAGAGATCAATTATTTCTATAAAATAGAACCACCGCCGTGCTCTAAAAGATATAAGCGAAGCACTAGAGCAAAAATTATATAGCTCAAAAGATATAAGTGAAGCACATAGAGTGTTCTAATAAATTCCACTTCATGTGAGTCTCTCCCAAAAGGTGTGTACAGCAAGGATGATTCTGATAAACTAAAAATCAAATACTCAAATCATAAAGGACGCTCCAAGAAAAACACATATCATGTGGCAAATAAAAATATAGCTCCAAGTAAAGTTACCGATAGACAAAGACGAAAGAGGGGATGCCTTCCGGGGCATATCCAAGCTTAGGCTTTTTGGTGTCATTGGATTTTACCTTGGGGTGCCTTGGGCATCCCCAAGCTTAGTCTCTTGCCACTCCTTGTTCCATATTCCATCAAATCCTTACCCAAAACTTGAAAACTTCACAACACAAAACTTAAAAGAAAATCTTTGTGAGCTTCGTTAGTAAAAGAAAACAAACCACCACTTCAATGTACAGTAATGAACTCATTATTTATTTATATTGGTGTTAAACCCACTGTATTCCAACTTTTCTATGGTTCATAAACTCTATTATTAGCCATAGATTCATCAAAATAAGCAAACAACACACGAAAAACAGAATCTGTCAAAAACAGAACAGTCTGTAGTAATCTATAGGTTTAGAATACTTATGGAAACCCAAAAATTCTAAAATAACTTTCTGGACGTGAGGAATTTATCTATTAATCATCTGCAAAAAGAATTAACTAAATATCGCTCTCCAGTAAAAAAATGGCAGCAATTCTCGCGAGCGCTAAAGTTTCTGTTTTTTTACAGCAGGATCAAAATGACTTTCCCCAAGTCTTCCCAGCGGTTCTACTTGGCACAAACACTAATTAAACACAAAAAACACAATCAAAACAGAGGCTGATAAATTATTTATTGAATAACAGCAAGGAAAAATATTGGGTTGTCTCCCAACAAGCGCTTTTCTTTAAAGCCTTTTCGCTAGGCATAAGATTTCAGCGATGCTCACATGAAAGACAAGAATTGAAGCACAAAGAGAGCATCATAAAACACGTGACAAACACATCTAAGTCTAACATACTTCCTATGCATAGGCATATTATAGGCAAATAAATTATCATAGCAAGCAAAAACTAGCATATGCAAGGAAGCGGAAAGAAACAATAGCAATCTCAACATGATGAGAGGTAATTTAATAACGTGAAAATTTCTACAATCATATTTTCCTCTCTCATAATAATTACATGTGGGATCATAAGAAAATTCAACAAAATAGCTATTACATAGAATATTTTCAACACGATCCACATGCGCGCAAAGTTGACACTCTTCCAAAATAGTGGGATTAAAGTCTTGACCTCTCCAAACCCACTTTCAATAATATTGCAAAAACTATTATCAATCTCATATTCATCATGGGGCTTAAATAAATTTTCAAGATCATAAGAAAAATCACCTCAATCATGATCATTGCAACAAGTAGAAGACATAGCAGCATCCCCAAGCTTAGGGTTTTGCATATTATTAGCACAATTGACATTAATAGAATTTATAATAACATCATTGCAATCATACTTTTCATCGAAGGAACTATCAAGTATGGGTGCAATAGCAACGATCTCATGTTTAACATAAGGAACTATAGCAAATTCATCTTCAAAATATTTGCATCATGGCCACAAGAATAGCAAGCATCATGTTCATCAAGGGATATTTCAATCAAATCATCGGAATCATAATTATCTATAGATTCATGCATATCATTATTTTCTTTTGAAGCAATGGTCATTTTTTTCAATAAATTCTTTGACATGGACATTATGAGCATAGTTTTCATAGCAATATTTATGTATGTCAAAATTTTCAGATTAGTAGAGATCAACATCATACTTTTCAATCAAAGAAGCAACTTCATAAGCACCCTTAAAAGCAACAAATTCTTCAATTTGTTCGATATCATAGCAACTAAAAACACCCTTTGCATAAGAAGATAAGATTTCATTATCATTAAACTCACATAGGTAGAGGAGGTGTTTTTTAGGGTTCTTAGAACAACAAGTAAAATCACAAATTTCACAAATATTCCAAGCATAACACAACAATCTATTTATTTGATCCCATAAGAGTCTCCCTTTTTCAGGCAAACGGTGATGCACAAAATGAGCATGCTCATACAAAGATTTCCCATCAACTAGGCTAGTTGGGGTTTCAGCACGAGCGCATAAGGATCGAAGATGATCCAAGTAGAACACTTTAAGTGGATCCATATTAATAGATTTTTATCAAGCAAAGATGCAAGCAAATAGAAGTCACATGGAAACACAAAGAAAGATACATATGGGAAGAAGGTGAACGGAAAAAGGGCGAATAAAACGGCAAGGGTGAAGTGGGGGAGAGGAAAATGAGAGGCAAATGGCAAATAATGTAATGCGAAGGATAAGAGTTGTGATGGGTACTTGGTATGTGTTGACTTGGTGTAGATCTCCCCGGCAACGGCGCCAGAAATCCTTCTTGCTACCTCTTGAGCACTGCGTTGGTTTTCCCTTGAAGAGGAAAGGGTGGTGCGGTAAAGCAGCGTAAGTATTTCCCTCAGTTTTTGAGAACCAAGGTATCAATCCAGTAGGAGACCACGCGCGAGTCACCTCGTACCTACAAAACAAATAAGAACCTCGCAACCAACGCGATAAAGGGGTTGTCAATCCCTTCACGGCCACTTGCAAGAGTGAGATCTGATAGAGATGATAATAATAAGATAAGTATTTTTATGATATAGATTGAAAGTAAAGATTGCAAAATAAAATATATTGGAAACGTGTATGATGGAAAATAGACCCGGGGGCCATAGGTTTCACTAGTGGCTTCTCTCAAGATAGCATAAGTATTACGGTGGGTGAACAAATTACTGTCGAGCAATTGATAGAAAAGCGGATAATTATGAGAATATCTAGGTATGATCATGTATATAGGCATCACGTCCGTGACAAGTAGACCGACTCCTGCCTGCATCTATTACTATTAATCCACACATCGACCGCTATCCAGCATGCATCTAGAGTATTAAGTTCATAAGAATAGGGTAACGCCTTAAGCAAGATGACATGATGTAGAGGGATAAACTCATGCAATATGATGTAAACCCCATCTTTTTATCCTCGATGGCAACAATACAATACATGTCGTTTCCCTTTCTGTCACTGGGATCGAGCACCGCAAGATTGAACCCAAAGCTAAGAACTTCTCCCATTGCAAGAGAGATCAATCTAGTAGGCCAAACCAAACTGGTAATTCGAAGAGACTTGCAAAGATAAACCAATCATACATAAAAGGATCCAGAGAAGATTCAAATATTGTTCATAGATAATCTGGATCATAAACCCACAATTCATCGGATCTCGACAAACACACCGCAAAAGAAGATTACATCGAATAGATCTCCAAGAGAATCGAGGAGAACTTTGTATTGAGATCCAAAGAGAGAGAAGAAGCCATCTAGCTACTTGCTATGGACCTGAAGGTCTGAAGTAAACTACTCACACATCATCGGAGGGGCCATGGAGTTGATGTAGAGGCCCTCCATGATCAATGCCCCCTCCGGCGGAGCTCCGAAAAAGGCCCCAAGATGGGATCTCTTGGGTATAGAAGGTTGCGGCGGTGGAAATAGGGTTTTGTGGTGCTCCTGGATGTTTGCAGGGTATGTGAACATATATAGGAGGAAGAAGTAGGTTGGTGGAGCTACGAGGGGCCTACGAGGGGGGAGGGCGTGCCTAAGGGGGTAGGCACGCCCCCTGCCTTGTGGCCGCCTCGTTGATTGCTTGACGTCCACTCCAAGTCTTCTGGATCATATTTGTTCCAAAAATCATGTTCCCGAAGGTTTCATTCCGTTTGGACTCCGTTTGATATTCCTTTTCTATGAAACACTAAAATAGACAAAAAAACATCAATTTGGGTTGGGCCTCCGGTTAACAGGTTAGTCCCAAAAATAATATAAAAGTGTAAAATAAAGCCCATTAACATCCAAAATAGATAATATAATAGCATGGAACAATCAAAAATTATAGATACGTTGGAGACGTATCAACCCACCATAGTTGTGCTGCATCATCCCTTCCTCTTTGGGGAAATACTGACGTAGTTCAGGCGACATCAAAAGGAATTTCTAGCGCCGTTGCCGGGGAGACATCATCAACATCTATCAGTTTCCTAATCACAAATCTCATCTCCTTTTAATTTACATTATTTTCCATTTGCCTCTCATTTTCATCTCCCCCACTTCACAAAAATTTGCCATTTTATTCGCCTTCTTTTTCTTTCGCCGTTTTCTCGTCAGATCTACCTTTTTGTTTGCAATCTTGTTTGTGTAGCCACGATGTCTCAAGAAAACACCAAGTTGTGTGATTTTCCCAATACCAATAATAATGATTTTATTAGTGCTCTGATTTCTCCTCCTGCCACTAGTGTGAAATCTTGTGAAATTATTGAATCTTGTTATGAAAGATCAATTTTCCAGTACTCCTAATGAGGATGTCATGTGCCATCTAAACACATTCATCGAATTGTGTGATATGCAAAAGAAAAAATATGTGGACAATGATATTGTGAAGTTCAAATTATTTCCTTTCTCTTTGAGGGATCATGCAAAATTTTGGTTTTCTTCTTTGCCTCGCAATAGTATTGATTCTTGGGATAAGTGCAAAGATGCGTTTATTAGTAAGTATTTTCCGCCGGCGAAAACTATTTCCCTTAGAACCCAAATCATGAATTTTAAGCAACTGGAGGATGAACATGTTACACAATCCTGGGAAAGAATGAAATTGATGCTAAGAAATTGTCCTACTCATGGTTTAAATCTTTGGATGATCATACGAAAAATTTATGCAGGATTGAATTTTATTTCTAGAAATCTTTTAGATTACACCGTGGGTGGTACTTTTATGGAAATTATTTTGGGCGAAGCTACCAAATTACTAGATAATATCATGGAAAATTATTCACAATGGCATACCGAAAGAGCACCTACTAGTAAAAAAAGTTAATTCGGTTGAAGAAATAAATTCTTTGAGTGAAAAAGTTGATGCTCTTATGAAATTGGTTTCTAGTAAAAGTGCTCCTACTGATCTTAATGATGTGCCTTTGTCTACTTTGATTCAGAAAAATATTGCTGTCGTAGATGTGGATTTTTTCTCGCGGAATAATTTTAATAACAATGCTTATAGAGATAATTTTAATCACAGGCATTTTCCTAGAAATCCCTCTAATAATTATAGCAATTCCTACGGTTATTATTCTTACAATAATAATAGTAACCCCTCTGATATTGAGAATAATATTAAAGAATTTATCAATGCGCAAAAAGTTTTCAACACTACCATAGAAGAAAAATTGATGTTTCTATGGATGAAAGTAAGAAAAGAACCGTTATGCTTAGAGCTAAAAGATAATTTTTAAAAGAGCGTTTTCTAGTGATTCCTTTCATAAAAATGATGAAGATCTTAAAGTAATTGGTGTTTCTTCTAATTATTCCTTGTTTAGTAAAATTAAAATTGATGATAAAGGGACTGAAGAAGAGTCAACTTTAGCTAGAAGGCATCCCGATAATTTGGAGGGTGAAATTCTTGATGAAAAAATTGATAAAGTGGGTTTGGAGAGGTCAAAATTTTAACTAGTGATGTGCCCACTCTTTTGTATTACAAAGGCTTTAATTATGATAGTTACTCTTTGGTTGAATATATTTCTTGTTGCAATCCATGATAAATTCACCCCATGCTTATGAACAAAACAAAGCTTTTACTAAACATATTGTTGATGCCATGATGAAAGCTTTTGAAGAAAAGTTGGAATTAGAGAATTCAATTCCTAGAAAATTACATGATGAATGGGAACCCACCATTAAAGTCAAGGTTAAAAATTATGAATGTTTTGCCTTATGTGATTTGGGTGCTAGTGTTTCCACAATTCGGAAATCTCTATGTGATGTGCTTGGTCTTACCAATATTGAAGAGTGTTCTTTAAATTTGCACTTGCTGTATTCTACCATTAAAAAGCCTTTGGGAAGAATTAATGTTGTTCTTATTCTTGCAAATAGGAATTATGTGGCCATAGATTTTATTGTTCTTGATATTGATTGCAATCCATCTTGTCCAATTATACTTGGTAGACCGTTTTTACGCACTATAGGTGTCGTGATTGATATGCAAGAAGGAAATATTAAATTCCAACTTCCACTAAGAAAGGATATGGAACACTTCGCTAGAACAAGAATTAGGCCACCATATGAATCAATCATGATGGCAACCTATGGATCAAAAACTAAAGATGACAATCCTTGAATCTATGAATTATGCTTAGCTAGGGGCATAAAACGATTGCGCTTATTGGGAGGCAACCCAATGAATACAATTTATTTTTTTATTTTTTCTTTATGTTCTTGAGTGTTTGCACAATTATTCTACTATTATGATTGTGTCTTTTATGTTTTAATTAGTGTTTCCACGAAGTCTTTGGGATCATGTTGGGTGATAGTTGATTTGATCTTGTTGAAAAACAAAAACTTTTGTGTCCAGTAGCAGAATTTGTAAAATCACAAAAGCAACGAAAAAATCTGAATTTTTTACGCAAGATTGATATACAAATTTCCTACTTTGTCCAAATATTTCAGAATTTTTGGAGTTACAGAAGTATGGTTAGAGTACATATTACTATAGACTGTTCTGTTTTTGACACATTCTGTTTTCGTTGCATTGTGTGCTTATTTTGATTAATCTATAGATTGTATCGGGGGGAATAAGCCATGATAAATGTTGGGGATATAACTACTGGGTATGAACCGCCCAGGAGGGGTCGGGTCATACCACTAGAGACTTATCAATGAAGATGGCGGGTCACAGCAATCCCATTGACTACCCAAGACCTAGAGGCAACTTGAGGCCCAAGAGGATGAACCACCATATGTATAACTTATATTGTAGGGCAAGCTTAGTTAATCACCAAGCCGGACACGTTGTGTATGAGTCGGCCGGGACTCTGTAAGCCGCCAGGCATCAACCTGTGTATATAAAGGGGTGACCCGGCGGCGGGTTAACTCAAGTAAAAAACAATCGAGAGCTAGGTCAAGTGTATCCTCTCCCTGGTAATTTAAACCCTAGCAATACAACACAAAGCAGGAGTAGGCTTTTACCTCGTTGAGAGGGGCCGAACCTGGGTAAACTCTCCGTGTCTTTTGTCCCGTTTAACCCCTTCAAGCTAACCTAGTTACAATCACTCCATGACTAAGTCCTTGCGCTAGGACATCTGACGTGTCAAGTCCATGATAGTTGGCACCCACCGTGGGGCCAGCGCACGGTGGTTTCGAGTTCCTGAAGGGCAACTTCACAAGGATCAAGGGATATGTTGTGGGCCGGATGACCAAGAGTCATCACTACAAGCTCTACATCAATGACGTTGGTTGGGGCCCTGAGGCCGGCTCAATTGAGTATGGGTATTGGGTCCCCTTCGGCAGAATCCACGTTTTCATCGGCAAGATCGGCGAATCTGCCCCTGAGCTAGACATCTGCACCGACATCATCGAGATGGCTCAATGTGCATGACCCGCCAAGATTCAAGCCGCTATAAAGCGTGCCTTTGTTGGTTTGATCCATGGGGTGGACGTTGAGGAAGGATCTGCGTCTGATGGTGAACCAGCCATCTACTCGGATGGTGAATCGTCAGCCGTCGAAATGATACGTCTCCAACGTATCTATAATTTTTTTATTGTTCCATGCCATTATATTATCAACCTTGGATGTTTTTATATCATTTATATGCTATTTTATATGATTTTTAGGTCTAACCTATTAACCTAGAGCTAGTGCCAGTTTCTATTTTTTCCTTGTTTTTGAGTATCGTAGAAAAGGAAAACCAAACGGAGTCCAATTGACCTGAAACTTCATGGAACTTATTTTTGGCACAGAAGAAGGCCATGGAGTAAAAGAGTTGGGCCAGAAGAGTCCCGGGCCGCCCACGAGGGTAGGGGCGCACCCACCCCCTGGGCGTGCCTCCCTACCTCGTGGCTGCCTCGGGGACCTCCCTGACTTGTTCCCGACTCCAACACCTCTTATATAATCCAAAACATCCAGAAAGAAACCTAGATCAGGAGTTGCGCCTCCAGAAGCCTCTGTAGACACCGAAAACCAATCTAGACCCGTTCCGGCACCCTGCCGGAGGGGGGAATCCCTCTCCGATGGCCATCTACATCATCCCGATGCTCTCCATGACGAGGAGGGAGTAGTTACCCTCGGGGCTGAGGGTATGTACCAGTAGCTATGTATTTGATATCTCTCTCTCTCTCTCTCGTGTTCTTGATTCGGAATGATCTTGATGTATCGTGAGCTTTGCTATTATAGTTGGATCTTATGATGTTTCTCCTCCCTCTACTCTCTTGTGATGTATTGAGTTTTCCCTTTGAAGTTATCTTATCGAGTTGAGTCTTTAAGGATTTGAGAACACTTGATGTATGTCTTGCATGTGCTTATCTATGGTGACAATGGGATATCACGTGACGACTTGATGTATGTTTTGGTGATCAACTTGTGAGTTCCGTGACCTCATGACCTTATGCATAGAGGTTGGCACACGTTTTTGTCTTGACTCTCTGGTAGAAACTTTGGTGCACTCTTTGAAGTTCTTTGTGTTGGTTGAATAGATGAATCTGAGATTTGTGTGATGCATATCGTATAATCATACCCATGGATACTTGAGGTGACATTGGAGTATCTATGTGACATTAGGGTTTTGGTTTATTTGTGTCTTAAGGTGTTATTCTAGCACGAACTCTTGAATCGATCGATCAGAAAGAATAACTTTGAGGTGGTTTTGTACCCTACCATAATCTCTTCGTTTGTTCTCCGCTATTAGTGACTTTGGAGTGACTCTTTGTTGCATGTTGAGGGACAGTTATATGATCCAATTATGTTATTATTGTTGAGAGAACTTGCACTAGTGAAAGTATGAACCTTAGGCCTTGTTTACTAGCATTGCAATACCGTTTACGCTCACTTTTATCATCAGTTACCTTGCTGTTTTTATATTTTCAGATTGCAAAAACCTATATCTATCATCCATATTGCACTTGTATCACCATCTCTTCGCCGAACTAGTGCGCCTATACAATTTACCATTGTATTAGGTGTGTTGGGGACACAAGAGACTCTTTATTATTTGGTTGCAGGGTTGTTTGAGAGAGACCATCTTCATCCTACGCCTCCCATGGATTGATAAACCTTAGGTCATCCACTTGAGGGAAATTTGTTGTTGTCCTACAAACCTCTGCACTTGGAGGCCCAACAACGTCTACAAGAATAAGTTTGTGTAGTATACATCAAGATCTTTTCTGGCACCATTGCCGGGGAGGTTAGCGCTTGAAGGTATATCTTTAGATCTTGCAATCGAATCTTTTTGTTTCTTGTTTTATCACTAGTTTAGTCTATAAAAGAAAACAACAACAACAACAACAAAAAATGGAATTGAGGGTACCTCATATGCTTCATCTTTTTAATGTCTTTCATGAAAATAAGGATTCCAATAATTGTGTCAAAGTGTTAGAAGAAGAATGCATTAGAATGTTTGGCACTAAATCTTTGAATGATGAGCATGATTGCAATGTTGTTAGTATGAACTCTTTGAACATCCATAGTACTAATGATGATTGCACTAGTTATGATGAAAATATCTCTTATAAGCATGTCAATTTTTGTGGAGTGCATAGAGTTTGCAAGTACAAACCAAATAGGGAAGATAGATTTTGCAAGAGGCATAAGTATTTAGAAACTAAATGGTTGCAAGAAAAGCTAGATGTTTGTGTTGAAAAATTAAATTTTTTTAGCCATCCTTGTGACGTTTGCAATGAACGTGGTCATTTAAATATCCAATGCAAATTGTTTCATGATCGAATCATGTACAAAATTGTGATGACTTGATTTCCCTTGTGCATCATAATGAACTTAGTTTGCTTCTGGGTTATGAAGAAATGAAATGTATAATTAACGATATTCCAGAATTTGCCCTCGATAATGTTCTTGATTTTGATGTAGAGGAGATTTATATGTATTGTGCGGTGAATTGCATTGAAAATGCTTATATTGCCAACTACATAAAGACAAGAAAACAAGTAGAAGATGAAGAGAATACTAATGAAAGGGAAGAGATTTCCCAATATCATCCTATTATTTCTTATGATGAATCAGGTAACGAGGAGGAGCATTCTATTCAACCAATCTCATTAATAAGGAGCTCCAAAAAGAGGATTAAACCCACACATCATGTGGAGAAGAAAAAGAAAAGACAGAGAAGCAAAGGTAAAAAGGCATCCCTCTCAAATGATGTTGCTCCTACTACTCATTGTGATGATATTAGTTGCTACAATAATGGTGATGTCCATACTATTAATGATGAGAGTGATTATGCTTATGATATGAAAAGGCCCAAGCTTGGGGATTCTATGTTTGATGAAAATAACATGTTTGAGAATTTATTTGCTTCTATTAATGTTTGTCCCAAGCTTGGGGATGATATGTTTTATGAAGAACATATTTTTAACCTCCCAAGTTTTGATATGCAAATTTATTATGATGATAGCATACCTCCTATTTATGATGATTATATTGATGAAAGTGGGTTTGGAAGAGTGTCAACTTTAGGAAGTAACGATCCCACTATTTTGGAGGGTGTTGAATCTTATTATGACAATTATGAAAGTGGATTTGGTGAGGTCATGACTTTATTTAGTAATAATTCCACTATCTTGGAAGAGGTTTCAATCGATTATGATGAGAACAAAGTTGCTACTTATGATAATTATTGTGATGATACTTATGCTATAAAAAGTAGTGATGATTATTTTTATAAAACTTGTCATGATTATGATTACCCTTTTTCTAAACATTACTCTTTAATGTGGAAACAATTTATAGTATTCGAGTTTCTTATGATACTCTCACTATTCCGAATGAGAAATTTTTTGCTTAAGTGAAGAGTAGTAAATTTTTTTATGCTTGTAGATCATGAAAGAAATGCTTTATGTGATGGTTATATTGTTGAATTCATTCATGATGCTACTGAAAATTATTATTAGGGAGGAATGTATGCTTGTAGGAATTGCAATAATATCAAGTTTCCTCTCTATGTACTTAAAATCTTGAAGATTTGCTTTTTTTACCTTCCTATGCAAGTTGATTCTTGTCCCCACAAGTTGTTTCCTCACAAAATACCTATGCATAGGAAGTGTATTAGGCTTAAATGTGCTAGTCATATTCTTCGTGATTCTCTATTTATGTTTCAATTCTTATCTTTTATGTGAGCATCATTGAAATCATTATGCCTAGCTAGGGGCGTTAAATGATAGCGCTTGTTGGGAGGCAACCCAATTTTATTGTTGTTCTTTGCTTTTTGCTCCTGTTTAGTAATAAATAATTCATCTAGCCTCTGTATATATGTGGTTTTATGTTTTAATTAGTGTTTGTGCCAGGTAGAACCTTTGGGAAGACTTAGGTGAAGTCTTTGCGATCTTGCTGTAAAAAAACAGAAACTTTTACGCTCACGAGATTAGCTGGCATTGTTTACTGGAGAGTGCGATTAGGTTGATTCTTACATCCACCAGTTTATTTCAGAATTGTTGGGGTTACATAAGTATATGTTTGATACAGATTACTACAGACTGTTCTGTTTTTGACAGATTTTGTTTTCATTGTGTTGCTAGCTCATTTTGATGAATCTATGAGTAGTTTCGGAGGGTACAAACCATAGAGAAGTTGGAATACAGTAGATATTACACCAATATGAAGTTACAATGAGTTGACAACAGTACCTAAGTGGTGATTTATTTTCTTATACTAACAGAGCTTACGAGTTTTCTGTTAAGTTTTGTGTTGTGAAGTTTTCAAGTTTTGGGTAAAGATTTGATGGAGTATGGAATAAGAAGTGGCAAGATCCTAAGCTTGGGGATGCCGAAGGCACCCCAAGTTAATATTCAAGTACAACCAAGAGCCTAAGCTTGGGATGTCCCTGATGGCATCCCCTCTTTCGTCTTCGTTCATCGGTAACTTTACTTGGAGCTATATTTTTATTCACCACAAGATATGAGTTTTGCTTGGAGCGTCATTTTATTTTATTTTGTTTTGCTTTATGTTTGAATATAATACCAAGATATGAAATTCTTAAATGTTAGAGAGTCTTCACATAGTTGCATAATTATTTGACTACTCATTGATCTTCACTTATATCTTTCGGAGTAGTTTGTCATTTGCTCTAGTGCTTCACTTATATCCTTTTAGAGCACGACGGTGGTTTTATTTTGAAGAAATAGATGAAATCTCATGCTTCACTTATATTATTTTGAGAGTCCTAAACAGCATGGTAATTAGCTTTGGTTATGGAACTAGTCCTAATATGATAGGCATCCAAGATGGGTATAATAAAAAGTATCATAGAAAGTGCATTGAATACTACGAGAAGTTTGATACTTGATAATTGTTTTGAGATATAAAGATGGTGATATTAGAGTGTGCTAGTTGAGTAGTTTTGAATTTGAGAAATACTTGTGTTGAAGATTGCAAGTCCTGTAGCATGCACGTATGGTAACCGTTGTGTGACAAATTTGAAGCATGAGGTGTTTCTTTGATTGTCTTCCTTGTGAGTGGCGATTGGGGACGAGCGATGGTCTTTTCCTACCAATATATCCCCCTAGGAGCATGCGCATAATGCTTGGTTTTTGATGACTTGTAGATTTTTGCAATAAGTATGTGAGTTCTTTATGACTAATGTTGAGTCCATGGATTATACACACTCTCACCTTTCCATCATTGCTAGCCTCTTCGGTACTGTGCATTGCCCTTTCTCACCTTGAGAGTTGGTGCAAACTTCGCCGGTGCACCCACACCCCGTGATATGATACGCTCTATCACACATAAACCTCCTTATATCTTCCTCAAAACAGCCACCATACATACCTATTATGGCATTTCCATAGCCATTCCAAGATATATATTGCCATGCAACTTTCCACAGTTTCATTTATGACACGCTTCATCATTGTCATATTGCTTTGCATGATCATGTAGTTGACATCGTATTTGTGGCAAAGCCACCATGCATAATTTATCATACATGTCACTCTTGATTCATTGCCCTTCCCGGTACACCGCCGGAGGCATTCATATAGAGTCATATTTTGTTCTAGTATCGAGTTGTAATCATTGAGTTGTAAATAAATAGAAGTGTAATGATCATCATTAATAGAGCATTGTCCCAAAAAAAGGAGAAAGGCCAAATAAAAAAAGGAAAGGCCCAAAAAAAGATAAAAAGGGACAACGCTACTATCCTCTTTTTCCACACTTGTGCTTCAAAGTAGCACCATGATCTTCATGATAGAGAGTCTCTTATTCTGTCACTTTCATATACTAGTGGGAATTTTCATTATAGAACTTGGCTTGTATATTCCAACAATGGGCTTCCTCAAATGCCCTAGGTCTTCGTGAGCAAGCAAGTTGGATGCACTCCCACTTAGTTTCTTTTGTTGAGCTTTCATACATTTATAGCTCTAGTGCATCCGTTGCATGGCAATCCCTACTCCTCGCATTGACATCAATTGATGGGCATCTCCATAGTCCGTTGATTAGCCGCGTCAATTTGAGACCTTATTCTTTTTTTGTCTTCTCCACACAACCTCCATCATCATATTCTATTCCACCCATAGTGCTATGTCCATGGCTCACGCTCATGTATTGCGTGAAAGTTGAAAAAAGTTTGAGATTACTAAAGTATGAAACAATTGCTTGGCTTGTCATCGGGGTTGTGCATGATGAGAGCATTTTTGTGTGACGAAGATGAAGCATAGCCAAACTATATGATTTTATAGGGATGAGCTTTCTTTGGCTATGTTATTTTGAGAAGACATAATTACTTGGTTAGTATGCTTGAAGTATTATTGATTTTATGTCAATATTAAACTTTTGTCTTGAATTTTATGGATCTGAATATTCTTGCCACGATAAAGTAAATTACATTGATAAATATCTTAGGTAGCATTCCACATCAAAAATTCTGTTTTTATCATTTACCTACTCGAGGACGAGCAGAAATTAAGCTTGGGGATGCTTGATACATTGTAACATCCCAAATTTTCAATTTGGAATGTTATACACTAGATCATCATTGCATATCATATTTATTGCATTTTGGTTGATCCTAGAAATTTCACGCAACTCAACGACCCTCGGAGAGAGTTGGGGATTTTGTTATTTTCATATTTGAGATGTCTTAAATTTTGAAAATAGGATCATTTGATTTTATTTATTTTATCTTCAATTATTTCTATTACAAAAATTATGAGAGAGGGAATAAAATGACTTTCCCAAAATAAAGAAATATTGAGGATTTAATAAAAAATCAAATAAGATTTATTTTGGTTTTATTTGCTATTTTATTTGAATTTAGGAAAAATGCGCATTTTTCAAAATTGCATTTAGGCCCCAAATAAATGTTCATCCTGTGCGGCTTGATTTTATAAGCCGGGGAAAATTTATTTTGGGATTTTTGGAGTCCGTTTAGTAGTACTTTTATTTTTTTCCTGAGCGTAACTATTTAAAAAAAACTGAACCGACCTACGAGCCGTGCTAGGCCCGGACTCCTCCGGCCTCAGCCTTTATAAGCCGCCGGCCCGCCCCAGGCCGAAACCCTAGCTGCCGCCGCCTCGAGCCCCGCGCCCGCCGCCGCTGCTTTTCGCCGCCGCGCTCGACGCCGCCGCCCCGCGCCCGCCGCCGCCGCCCTCGCCGCCGCCGCCCCGTGCTGCCTCGCCGGAGCCGCCGCCGCCCGCCTCGCCAGAGCCGCCGCCGCCCGTCTCGCCACCGAGCCGCCGAGGTTGATCTATCGCCGGTTTTCCCAGAAAAATTGTTCGGTTTTCGCTGGTTTTCGTTCAGTTTTTTTAGTTTCCGTTTTCTTCTTTAGATCGGTTTTTTTCGTTTTAGACTAATTAGCGAGCGTTCGCTCGTTCGTTCGTTTTAACGAACGCGTTCTTCGTTTAGATCCAGTTAACGAAAGTTCGTTCGTTAAACTGTTCGTCGTTTTTCTTTTTCTCGGATTAAATCCGCGATTTTTCTGATCGCGATTTTTGATCCGATTTTCGTTTTAGTTTAACTTTTCGCTCGTTTATCGGAATCAGGCGATTCAAGCGCCTGGAGTTTCGTCTCGAAACCCTCTTTCCATTTAGCCAACTTAAACAAGTTTTTGCCACTGTAAAAATTGCCCTAGATCCAGAATAGTAAACGAAGCTTGTTTCTTTTGCCGTTTGTCTTCCGTTGCTTCGTTCGATTTGATTCTTTTTGCCAACCAAGTTCTTAAGTTGAACTTTCTGGTTAGATCTCTTATTTGAGTTTTACTTGTGCATTAGTCGAGTACTTATTGTATGCTTGTTTGTTTGCGATAGAGTACCCGGAGTGCGCCGCTTGCTACTTCGAATCGCTAGGTTTCCCGGATCATCAGCAAGGCAAGTAACACTTTGATCATGTTTTTCCCTCTACCCAGTTTTATTGCATTAGATCAATCCTCACACATTGCATGATTAGGATCTAATTAAATTGTGGGTTTGGGAAGTAGATGAGGTAGTACCTATTACCTGTTGTTATCAAACCTTTGGGAGTTACTTCTATGTTTGCCTATTATGCCATGCTATGCTAGTAGACGTGGATTGGGTGAGTGTTTCCATGATAGATGTGAGATTGTTAATTAATGGCTTATTTAAGGTGGCAACTTAAATACACATCTGGGTGGATTGAGGCACCTGGGTATTCCAGAGATTGCCTGTTTTTCTTTATGGACCGCCACCCAGGCTCAAAGGGATCATGAGATTATTCATGCTAGAAACTTCTGTGTGCAGCCACAAGCTATTATGGGCTCTAGCATAGTTGATTAAGTCGTGCGAACTCTTACAGTGGTAGACTAGCAGATGTAGGGGATGTAGGTTGGTACGGTCTACGCGTTCGTAAGGTGCTAGCGCTTCTGAAAGACTATGTCTCGGTCATCCGTTTCTCAAACACCATGTAGTGCGAGAAATCCAACGGAGGAGATCGAGTCTTGTGGGGAAAAGTGCGCAAACCTCTGCAGAGTGTATAAACTAATCATGGTTAGCCGGGTCCCCAGTTATGGACATCTTGAGTATCTAGTACCTGGATTATCATGTGAATCTCATCATGTTACTTTAAATTAATTCTGTTGGGTTTGATTTAATGATGATGTTTAATTGGGATTGAGAATGCTGTCAACCATTCTCAATGTTTAACAACCACCATGATAGTTAAATAAATTTATTCCTTTGCAGTAGGGAAAAATTGGCTTTACGCAAAACTGTAACCATAGAGCTTTCCACCAGCCAAATATACATATAGAATAGTTGTTTCATTCCATTACTCTCTATGTGTTACTTTGCCACCATAATCCATGTGTTGACCCATTTCGGGCTGCAACATTAATGTTGCAGACTTTTCGGACGACGATTAAGGAGTTTTAGGTCGTGGTTCTATACTCAGTGATGCCGTTGGAGTTGATGGACTCACTTATCTTCCAAGCCTTCCGCTGTTATCGTTATTACATGGCCTTATGCCATATTTATTGTATTAAGTTCTCTTTTGAGACACTCGATGTAATAAGTGTGTGATTGCTATTCTGTTACAAATCCTTCAAGTACTGTGTGGTGTCAGCATTACTGATCCAGGGATGACACCTGAGCACAGAGATTGGACCGTTTGAGGTCTGGTCGCTACATACATCTCCAACGTATCTACAATTTTTGATTGTTCCATGCTATTATATTATCAACCTTGGATGTTTTATATGCATTTATATGCTATTTTATATGATTTCTGGGACTAACCTATTAACCTAGAGCCCAGTGCCAGTTTCTGTTTTTTCCTTGTTTTTGAGTATCCCGGAAAAGGAAAACCAAACGGAGTCCAATTGACCTGAAACTTCACGAAACTTATTATTGGACCAGAAGATGGCCATGGAGTAAAAGAGTAGGGCCAGAAGAGTCCCGGGCTGCCCACAAGGGTAGGGGCACGCCCACCCCCCTGGGCATGCCCCTACCTCGTGGCCGCCTCGGGGATCCCCCTGACTTGTTCCCGACTCCAACACCTCCTATATAATCCAAAACTTCCAGAAAGAAACCTAGATCAGGAGTTCCGCCGCCAGAAGCCTCTGTAGCCACCAAAAACCAATCTAGACCTGTTCTGGCACCCTGCCGGAGGGGTAAACCCTCTCCGGTGGCCATCTTCATCATCCCGGCGCTCTCCATGACGAGGAGGGAGTAGTTCACCCTCGGGGCTGAGGGTATGTACCAGTAGCTATGTGTTTGATCTCTCTCTCTCTCTCGTGTTCTTGATTCGGAATGATCTTGATGTATGACGAGCTTTGCTATTATAGTTGGATCTTATGATGTTTCTCCCTCCTCTACTCTCTTGTGATGGATTGAATTTTCCCTTTGAAGTTATCTTACCGGATTGAGTCTTTAAGGAATTGAGAACACTTGATGTATGTCTTGCATGTGCTTATTTGTGGTGACAATGGGATATCACATGATCCACTTAATGTATGCTTTGGTGATCAACTTGCGAGTTCCTTGACCTCGTGAACTTATGCATAGGGGTTGGCACACGTTTTCGTCTTGACTCTCCGGTAGAAACTTTGGGGCACTCTTTGAAGTTCTTTGTGTTGGTTGAATAGATGAATCTGAGATGTGTGATGCATATCGTATAATCATACCCACGGGTACTTGAGGTGACATTGGAGTATCTAGGTGACATTAGGGTTTTTGTTGATTTGTGTCTTAAGGTGTTATTCTAGTACGAACTCTTGAATAGATCAATCAGAAAGAATAACTTTGAGGTGGTTTCGTACCCTACCATAATCTCTTCGTTTGTTCTCCGCTATTAGTGACTTTGGAGTGACTCTTTGTTGCATGTTGAGGGATAGTTATATGATCCAGTTATGTTATTATTGTCGAGAGAACTTGCACTAGTGAAAGTATGAGCCTTAGGCCTTGTTTCCTAGCATTGCAATACCGTTTACGCTCACTTTTATCATCATTTACCTTGCTGTTTTTTATTTTCACATTACAAAAACCTATATCTATCATCCATATTGCACTTGTATCACCATCTCTTCGCCGAACTAGTGCACCTATACAATTTACCATTGTATTGGGTGTGTTGGGGACACAAGAGACTCTTTGTTATTTGGTTGCAGGGTTGTTTGAGAGAAACCATCTTCATCCTACCTCCCACGGATTGATAAACCTTAGGTCATCCACTTGAGGGAAATTTGCTGCTGTCCTACAAACCTCTGCATGTGGAGGTCCAACAAAGTCTACAATAAGAAGGTTGTGTAGTAGACATCATGAAACCAATTCAATGTATCAACTGCAGGACGGCTGGCTTGGGGGCTGTTCCGATGGTGACAATATTCTGGACCCCTATGAGCCGCCAAATAGGATTGCGATCTTCATGGCTGGTACGCAGCCGGTGCTTGGCTCAACGACAACCGTGGCCATGACCTCCAGCTCAATGGCCGCGGTGACGGCTGGTGCTAGCGGCTCTGCGCGCCCGCCGGCTCAGGTTCTGACAGAGTTGTTGGAGGCTTTGGCGAATTTGATGGGGGTGGAGGTGACCCTAGACACTCAAGAATAGCATAAGGTGGATGTTTCGAAGTTACAAGATGAGATAGCTCAAGCCAAGGAAGAGTTGGCGGCTGAGAACGCTAGGATGGCCATGGAGCGAATTGCTTTGGATGCTCAGGCTCAACGGATTCAGGCGGAGTCGTTCCGGCTTACCTTGGATCAAAACGCTTCAATTGCCATCATGAGAAGGAGATACCAGAGTCCCTTACCTCTGGAGTATGATGCGAGAAACCTTTTTAACACACCGGGGGCAGGGACCAGTGACCCACCCATGGTGAACGGGCAGTTGAGGCTCCCGTGACTGGAGCACCGGTTCAGCCGCATACTGTGGATCCGCCTCGTTTGGATGTGGCTCCGCCTCA
Source organism: Triticum aestivum (assembly GCF_018294505.1). Taxonomy (NCBI): domain Eukaryota; kingdom Viridiplantae; phylum Streptophyta; class Magnoliopsida; order Poales; family Poaceae; genus Triticum; species Triticum aestivum. Next base: position 166,749,249 of record NC_057812.1, read on the forward strand.
GCATGTTCCGACACCGCCGGGCCATTATTCTAATCCTTTGGATAACATGATTGTTGCAACGTCATGATTGGCGGCTCTTCCAGTTGAAGGCGAGCCTCCAGCTGCGATAGAGATGCGGAGGGCCAGAGAACTTCTTCAGACGGCTATGGCTCAACATGCGGCTTATTTGTATAGCAGTGAACGGATTCACTCAACCCCTCGGTCAAGCCGGAGTTATAGCAGACACATTGACTCGCCAGCAGTTTCAAGTAGTGAATAGCACCATAACCAACCTCGTAGGCATGACCCGGCACGCGGTGGTATTGATGCTCAGACTTTAGTGGATCAGGGCAAGGCACGTCGGGAGGCGGAGCTGGCGGCTTAGCTAGCGGCTCAACAACAATCTCCGGTTTATCCATCAACATCTGTGGAGGCAGGAGTGACATCTAGAACATTGGGTGTGCCATGTTTAGTGTTGGCTCTGCGCAACGAGCATTTGCCTAAGGATTTCAAGGGCCCTCATAAGGTGCCTAATTATACGGCGGATTAGCCTCCAAAGGTGTGGATTGAGATATATGAGATGGCCATGGAGATGCTGGATGTTAGTGATGTTGCATGTGCTAAGTATTTCACCATGATGTTGGATGGGCCGGCTCATACTTGGTTGAAAGGGCTACCCGCTAACTCCATTAGATCATGGCGAAGTTGAAAGCCCGTTTCATCCAAAAATTTAAAGACACATGCAAGCAGGCTCTGTCGATCCTGGATTTGGATTCTTGTGTCCAAGGTGAGGGTGAGTCAACAACCAATTGGGTGCGGCGGATCTCAGCTGTTATACACTCATCGTACAGTATCAACGCCGGTTCAGCAGTCCTGATGTTGGAGAAGAATTGTTGTTTCCTTCCCCTTAAGCTGAAATTGGGGCGGCTTAAACGTCACTGCAATGATATGGGAGAGCTCATCGCGGCTCTCGTCAAATATGTTGATTCTGATAGTACTAAAGACCCTGAGTCTGATGAGGAGAAGGCTGGTAAGGGGAAGAAGAGTGGCAATGCAAAGGGGCAGCAGCATAATATGGTGGGTCAAAGTGGCAATGGTAAGCACAAACCTGATGGCAATTTAGATTTTGTGGCTAATACTAATACGCAGAATAATAATCAGCATCGCAAGGGAAAGCCGCACCGGCTTGGAGGGCCAAAATTTAACATTGAGTCGATGATGAATCAGCCTTGCCCAAAGCATGGTACGCATGAGAAGTTGGCCAATCATCTATGGAAGGATTGCTTCATCATGAGAGAGTATAGGAATTCCATTTTTCTAGAAGAATCATGACCCAAATGGCAGCTAAGGGTCTGGCTCTCACGGACCTGGTTTTGGTGGCGGTGGCTCAAACTCTGGTTTCCAGGGCCAAGGCAATAAAGGTGGTTTTAATCAATAGTCTGGTCAAGGGAATCAGCAGCAGCAATCTGGTTATCACAATAATCCGAATCAGTTGAACAGTGGACAGTATCATGTGTTCACCATGAGTTTATGTAAACGAGACCAGAAGATTCATAGAAGGGCGGTGAAAGCAGTTGAGCCGGCGGTTCCCCGTTCCTTGCGTTGGTCTAAACATCCTAATCTTTGGAGCCGCAAGGATCAACCACCCCGGGTAGACAATCTGGGTCACTTGACTTTAGTGGTTGCGCCTCAGGTTGGAGGTTACAAATTCACTAAGGTGCTCATGGATGGAGGCAGCAGCATCAATATCCTTTACTACAAAACTTTTCGTCGTATGAGTTTACTGACAAGGATCTTAAGCCCTCTAACACTGTTTTTCATGGTGTGGTGCCCGGTAAGTCGGCATATCCGGTGGGCAAGATAGCCTTGGAAGTGGCTTTCGGTGATGATCACGATTCTAGAGTTGAGACATTGACATTTGAGGTGGTTAAGATCAAGAGCCCTTATAATGCTTTGTTTGGGCGGCCGGCTTATGCTAAGTTCATGGCAGCCTTGTTATGTTTATATGCAACTTAAGATGCCAGGTTATAAGGGTACCATCACAGTACATGGGAACTGGAAGATAGCTTTGGAATGTGAAGAGGGCGATGTTGCCTATGCTGAGTCTGTTTGTGCAACAGAGGAGCTGAAGTTTTACAAAGATAATGTTGACCCAGCGGATATGACGCCTTTGAAGAAGCCAATCACAGAGCAAGAACCTCTGTTGAAGTTTAAGTCGGCAGATGACACTGAGCTGGTTGATTTTGTTCCTCGTGATTCATTTAAACAGTTTAGTATCAGTGCTAATTGATACGTCTCCAATGTATCTATAATTTTTTATTGTTCCATGCTATTATATTATCTGTTTTGGATGTTTAATGGGCTTTATTATACACTTCTATATTTATTTTGGGACTAACCTACTAACCCAAGGCCGAGTGCAAATTGTTGTTTTTTGCCTATTTCAGTGTTTCGCAGAAAGGAATATCAAATGGAATCCAAATGGAATGAAACCTTCGGGAGAGTTATTTTTGGAACAAACGTGATCCAGGGGACTTGGAGGCCCAGGGCGCACCTGCCCCACCCCCTGGGCGCGTCACCCACCCTCGTGGGCCCCTCGCAGCTCCACCGGCCTACTTCTTCCTCCTATATATATCCATATACTCCAAAAACATCCAGGAGCACCACGAAACCCGATTTCCACTGCCACAACCTTCTGTACCCAAGAGATCCCATCTTGGGGCCTTTTCCGGAGCTCCGCTGGAGGGGGAATCGATCACGGAGGGCTTCTACATCAACACCATAGCTTCTCCGATGATGTGTGCGTAGTTTACCACAGACCTTCGGGTCCATAGTTATTAGCTAAATGGCTTCTTCTCTCTCTTTGGATCTCAATGCAATGTTCTCCTCAATCTTCTTGGAGATCTATTTGATGTAACTCTTTTTGCGGTGTGTTTGTCGAGATCCGATGAATTGTGGGTTTGTGATAAAGTTTATCTATGAACAATATTTGATTCTTATCTGAAATCTTTTATGTATGATTAGTTATCTTTGCAAGTCTCTTTGAATTATCAGTTTGGTTTGGCCTGCTAGATTGATCTTTCTTGCAATGGAAGAAGTGCTTAGCTTTGGGTTCAATCTTGCGGTGTCCTTTCCCAGTGACAGTAGGGGCAGCAAGGCACGTATTGTATTGTTGCCATCGAGGATAAAAATATGGGGTTTATATCATATTGCTTGAGTTTATCACTCTACATCATGTCATCTTGCCAAATGTGTTACTCTGTTCTTATGAACTTAATACTCTAGATGCATGCTGGATAGCGGTCGACGTGTGGAGTAATAGTAGTAGATGTAGAATCGTTTCGGTCTACTTGTCGCGTACGTGATGCCTATATACATGATCATGCCTAGATATTCTCATAATTATGCACTTTCCTATCAATTACTCGATAGTAATTTGTTCACCCACCATAATACTTATGCTATCTTGAGAGAAGCCACTAGTGAAACCTATGGCCCCCGGGTCTATCTTTTATCATATAAGTTTCCAATCTATTTTATTTTGCAATCTTTACTTTCAATCTATATCATAAAAATACCAAAAATATTTATCTTATTATTAGTATCTCTGTCAGATCTCACTCTCGTAAGTGACCATGAAGGGATTGACAACCCCTTTATCGCGTTGGTTGTGAGGTTCTTATTTGTTTGTGTAGGTATGAGGGACTTGCGTGTAGTCTCCTACTGGATTGATACCTTGGTTCCCAAAAACTGAGGGAAATACTTACACTACGTTGTTGCATCACCCTTTCCTCTTCAAGGTAAAACCAACGCAATGCTCAAGAGGTAACACTAATCTGGATACGAAATAGGAAAGCGCACTCATAGAGTTCATCCGTGAGAACCGGGACATCTTTGCATGGAAGCCTTCAGATATGCCAGGTGTACCGAGGGAACTTGCTAAGCACACTCTCAATATTGATCCAAAGTTTAAACCGGTCAAGCAATTCCTTCGTCGCTTTAATGAGGAGAGACGCAAGGCCATTGGTGAAGAAGTGGCCTGGCTCTTGGCAGCTGGGTTCATTGTCGAAGTTTTTCATCCTAAATGGTTGGCTAACCCGGTGCTGGTACGTAAGAAAAATGGTACTTGGCGCATGTGTGTGGATTACACAGACCTTAATAAGGCATGTCCGGATGATCCTTTCACTCTCCCTCGTATTGATCAGATTATTGATGCTACGGTGGGTTGTGAGCGTTTGAGTTTTTTGGATGCCTATTCTAGGTATCATCAGATCAAGATGGCAGTTAAGGACCAAGAGAAGATAGCCTTCATCACTCCTTTTGGATCCTTCTGCTATGTGTCTATGCCCTTTGGGCTCAAGAGTGCCTAGGCGACTTACGAGCGGTGTGTTCAAAATTGCCTTCATGGTCAGATTGGACGCAATGTTCATGCTTATGTGGATGATATTGTTGTAAAATCCAGGAAGAAGGAAACCTTGATAGATGATTTTAAAGAGACCTTTGACAATCTCCGGGTTTACAAGATGATGCTTAACCCGGCCAAGTGTGTTTTTGGTGTGCCAGCAGGCAAGCTCTTGGGTTTTTTGGTTTCTGAATGAGGCATTCAAGCTAACCCGAAGAAAATCAAGGCTATTACTTCTTTGGCTAAACCAGCAAGCATTAATGATGTTCAGTGTTTGGTGGGTCATATTGCAGCCTTAAGCCGGTTGGGAGAAAAAGCTATCCCTTTGTACCAGATGACGAAGAAAACAGATCACTTTGTTTGGAGTGATGCTGCTGATCAGGTGTTTGAAGCCCTGAAGAAATAGCTAGCTGAGCCGTTGATCCTTGCCGCTCCTATTGATAAGGAGCCCTTGTCGTTATATGTGGTTGAGGGAGTCCTGGACTAAGGGGTCCTCGGGTGTCCGGCCTGTTAGCCATGGGCCGGACTGATGGGCTGTGAAGATACGAAGACCGAAGACTGCACCCGTGTCTGGATGGGACTCTCCTCGGCGTGGAAGGCAAGCTTGGCGACCGGATATGTAGATTCCTTTCTTTGTAACCGACCTTGTGTAACCCTACATCCTCCCGGTGCTTATATAAACTGGAGGGCTTAGTTCGGAGGGAGAGATATTCATTATCATAGCCATACAAGCTAGACCTCTAGGGTTTAGCCATTACGATCTCGAGGTAGATCAACTCTTGTAATACTTGTATTCATCAATATCAATCAAGCAGGACGTAGGGTATTACCTCCATAGAGAGGGACTAAACCTGGGTAAACATCGTGTCCCTTGTCTCCTGTTACCATCGACCTTAGACGCACAGTTCGGGACCCCCTACCCGAGATCCGCCGATTTTGACACCGACATTGGTGCTTCCACTAAGAGTTCCACTGTGCCATCGACGAAAGGTTCGATGGCCCCTTCAATCGTCGATAGTGATGGTGTTCGGCGGCTTCGCACTGCGGGCCAACTCGTTTGGCCACCTGGAGCAGATCGATAGCTACGCCCCTGGCCATCAGGTCAGATTTGGGAGTTTGAACTACGTTGCGGACATCCGTGGAGATTTGATCTTCGCCGGATTCGAGACCGCGGCGACCACTCCCGGTCACCTTGACAAACATGACCTAAATTTGTCGTCAGACCGCATCCAGGAGATAGCTCCTGTGACCACTCCGGCCTTAGATCCAAAGCATACTGCGGCATCCAAGGATCGGAGGTTCAACCCCACCACGGAGGCCACAGACTCCCCGACATTGGAGCCGCACATGGACTTAATCTCACGCAATACTCGTGTCACCGAAACTCCGGACTCTTCTCTGTGTATAAGTTCTGAACCATGCGAGTCCGCGGATGCCGAACTTGATCGTTTATCGACCTTCGAGTTCAGCGCCGCAGACATCTTCCAGCACTCGCCCTTGGGCGATGTGCTGAACTCATTAAAGAACTTGTCCTTGGCGGGGGACTCACATCCGAACTATGTATGGTTCGAACTAGAGGCTGATGATGGGGAATTTTGCTTCCCACCTGCCACCCACTTCATAGCCATTGTAGAGGATTCAACCGACATGCTTGACTATGGCTCCAAAGATATCGCTAGTACGAATGACGATGCCAACATGGAGCAAGGCCAAAACCCGCCACTCACTGGACGACGGACGACCACTTCTTCCTACGACGTATACATGGTGGACACGCCGGGAAAAACTAACAACGATGACAAAGAGGATCTAGTTGAGGATAAACCTCTCGACAGACAGCCCAAGCGCCAACTTCCTCAACGCCGCTCTAAGTCACGTCATTCCAAAGACTGCAGTACGGGCATCGGAAAAAATAATACTCCGGACAATGCCGAAAATAATGAAGACCCCGTCAAGGCAACCCCCGAACAGGGGGAACGGGATAGTGGGCAAGTTATCCCTAATGAACAGGCCATACACGGAGGACAGTAATTATGTTCCGCTCTCCAAGGAAGAGGAGAGCCTCGGTAATGAGGATTTCATCGTGCCTGAGGAACCTCTCGAGCAGGAGCGCTTCAAACGTCGGCTAATAGCCACTGCAAGGAGCCTGAGAAAGAAGCAGCTGTAGCTTCAAGCAGACCAAGATCTGCTCAATGACAGATGGACCGAAGTCCTGGCCGCCGAAGAATACGGCCTTAGTGGCCTAGCCAAAAACTACCCGAAGCGTAGATTGCTACCTCAGTTCGATGGCGAGGCACTGGAGCCTGTACCATCATCGCACAATGCGGCAGGTCGACCACAACTTGGTTCGGATAAAGCGGCAACTCAAGCCGAACACCAGACCGCCCCACCTTGCCGTAAAGGCAAGAATAAAACATCTCGGGGTCGTACACACGACCTTCGAAAGGACTTGGACAGTAGAGCAAGACACGCGAGATCGATCTACGGATCGCGAGGACGTGCCTCGACACACGACGACGGCTACCTATTCAAATGTGACAAACCTAGCCACGCCCGGGCCAAAAACCACAAATGGACTCCATCGGAGGTACATCGTAGTGTGGCCCAACATAGAGGCGCAGCACACCCTCTTTGCTTCACAGACGAAGTAATGGAGCATGAATTCCCAGACGAGTTCAAATCCATGAATATCGAATCATACGACGGAACTACGGATCCCGCGGTATGGATCGAGGACTTCCTCCTCCATATCCATATGGTCCGCAGAGATGACCTTCATGCCATCAAATACCTACCACTAAAACTCAAAGGACCAGCTCGGTACTTGTTAAACAGTCTGCCAGAAATTCCATTGGCAGCTGGGAAGATTTGGAAGACGCCTTTTGCGACAACTTCCAAGGAACATATATCTGGACACCGGATGCCGATGACTAAGTCACATTGTCAAGCAGCCCGGAGAGTCGGCCAGGAAGCTCTGGACTAGGTTCTTAGTTAAAAATAACCAAATCATCGACTGTCCGGACGCGGAAGCCCTTGCGGCCTTCAAACACAGCGTCCGGGATGAATGGCTTGCATGCCACCTCGGTCAAGAGCTCTTATAGCTCGGTGGAAGCGACTGAAGGATTCTGTCAATGACCGCGTCATCCGGGAGATTAACTCCCAATTGAGTCAAGCGGTTATGCAACCCAGACATTTTGAGTATGTGCTCACTGACAGAACTATTTTCCTCCATCTTACAGCTGAAGAACTTGTCGGAGACTTCACATCTCTCGACCCAGGCATGAGCTTGGAAAACCATTTTCAGCTCTTCGAACATCTCATATGCTCCGTGTCTCTCAAAATGCTTTTGGAGCCCCGGTTCTAAGCTGTAAAGCATGCCGCACTGAACGAGGGAGTAATCATCGGCATGTGACTGCCAAGCGTTCATAACGTCTTGGTTCTCTGGGACAGGTGCGTTACCTAGCGGTGCTTCTAGGACATAATCTTTCTTGGCAGCTATGAGGATGATCCTTAGGTTCTGGACCCAGTCCGTATAGTTGCTGCCATCATCTTTCAGCTTGGTTTTCTCTAGGAACACGTTGAAGTTGAGGACAACGTGGGCCATTTGATCTACAAGACATATTGTAAAGATTTTAGACTAAGTTCATGATAATTAAGTTCATCTAATCAAATTACTCAATGAACTCCCACTCAGATAGACATCCCTCTAGTCATCTAAGTGAAACATGATCCGAGTCAACTAGGCCGTGTCCGACCATCACGTGAGACGGACTAGTCAACATCGGTGAACATCTTCATGTTGATCGTATCTTCTATACGACTCATGCTCGACCTTTCGGTCTTCTGTGTTCCGAGGCCATGTTTGTACATGCTAGGATCGTCAAGTCAACCTAAGTGTATTGCGTGTGTAAATATGTCTTACACCCGTTGTATTCGAACGTTAGAATCTATCACACCCGATCATCACGTGGTGCTTCGAAACAACGAACCTTCGCAACGGTGCACAGTTAGGGGGAACACTTTCTTGAAATTATTACGAGGGATCATCTTATTTAAGCTACCGTCGTTCTAAGCAAATAAGATGTAAAACATGATAAACATCACATGCAATCAAATAGTGACATGATATGGCCAATATCATTTGCTCCTTTTGATCTCCATCTTCGGGGCTCCATGATCATCGTTGTCACCGGCATGACACCATGATCTCCATCATCATGATCTCCATCATCGTGTCTTCTTGAAGTTGTCTCGTCATCTATTACTTCTACTACTATGGCTAACTCTTTAGCAATAAAGTAAGGTAATTACATGACGTTTATATTGACACGCAGGTCATAAATAAATAAATACAACTCCTATGGCTCCTGCCGGTTGTCATACTCATCGACATGCAAGTCGTGATTCCTATTACAAGAACATGATCAATCTCATACATCACATATATCATTCATCACATCCTTTTGGCCATATCACATCACAAAACACTTGCTGCAAAAACAAGTTAGACGTCCTCTAATTGTTTTTGCAAGTTTTTACGTGGCTGCTATAGGTTTCTAGCAAGAACGTTTCTTACCTACGCCAAAACCACAACGTGAATTGCCAATTTCTATTTACCCTTCATAAGGACCCTATTCATCGAATCCGATCTGACTAAAGTGGGAGAGACAGGCACCCGCCAGCCACCTTATGCAACTAGTGCATGTCAGTCGGTGGAACCGATCTCACGTAAGCGTATGTGTAAGGTTGGTCCGGGCCGCTTCATCCCACAATGCCACCGAATCAAGATAAGACTAGTAACGGCAAGATAATTGATAATATCGACGCCCACAACTGCTTTGTGTTCTACTCGTGCATAGTAACTACGCATAGACCTAGCTCTGATACCACTGTTGGGGAACATAGCAGAATTTTAAAATTTTCTACGCATCACCAAGATCAATCTATGGAGTCATCTAGCAACAAGGGAGAGAGGAGTGCATCTACATACCCTTGTAGATCGCACGCGGAAGCGTTCAAGAGAACAGGGTTGATGGAGTCGTACTCGACGTGATCCAAATCACCGATGACCTAGTGCCGAACGGATGGCACCTCCACGTTCAACACACGTACGGTTGGGAAGACGTCTCCTCCAACTTGATCCAGCAAGGAGGAAGGAGAGGTTGATGAAGATCCAGCAGCACGACGGCGTGGTGGTGGAAGCAACGGTGATCTCGGCAGGGCTTCGCCAAGCGCAGGGAGACGGAGGAGTGTCACGGGAGGGAGAGGGAGAGGCCAGCGGCTTGGGTGCGGCTGCCCTCCCTTCCCTCACTATATATAGGGTCCCTAAGGGGGCGCCGGCCCTAGGAGATCCAATCTCCTATGGGGGGCGGCGGCCAAGGGGGTGCCTTGCCCCCCAAGGCAAGGGTGGCGCCCCCCACCCCTAGGGTTTCCAACCCTAGGCGCAGGGGGAGGCCCGAGGGGGGCGCACCAGCCCACTAGGGGCTGGTTCCCCTCCCACTTCAGCCCATGGGGCCCTTCGGGATAGGTGGCCCCACCCAGTGGACCCCCGGGACCCTTTCAGTGGTCCCGGTACAATACCAATTACCCCCGAAACTTTCCCGATGGCCGAAACTTGACTTCCTATATATAAATCTTCACCTCCGGACCATTCCGGAACTCCTCGTGACGTCCGGCATCTCATCCGGGACTCTGAAAAACTTTAGGGTTACCGTATACTAATATCTCAACAACCCTAGCGTCACCGAACCTTAAGTGTGTAGACCCTACGGGTTCGGGAGACATGCAGACATGACCGAGACGACTCTCCGGTCAATAACCAACAGCGGGATCTGGATACCCATGTTGGCTCCCACATGCTCCACGATGATCTCATCGGATGAACCACGATGTCGAGGATTCAATCAATTCGCATACAATTCCCTTTGTCAATCGGTACGTTACTTGCCCGAGACTTGACTGTCGGTATCCCAATACCTCATTCAATATCGTTACCGGCAAGTCACTTTACTCGTACTGTAATGCATGATCCCGTGATCAACCACTTGGTGACATTGATCTCATTATGATGATGCATTACCGAGTGGGCCCAGAGATACCTCTCCGTCATACGGAGTGACAAATCCCAGTCTTGATTCGTGCCAACCCAACAGAAACTTTCGGAGATACCTGTAATGCACCTTTATAGTCACCCAGTTACGTTGTGACGCTTGGCAAACCCAAGGCACTCCTACGGTATCCGGGAGTTGCACTATCTCATGGTCTAAGGAAATGATACTTGACATTCGAAAAAGCTACAACAAACGAACTACATGATCTTTGAGCCATGCTTAGGATTGGGTCTTGTCCATCACATCATTCTCCTAGTGATGTGATCCCGTTATCAATGACATCCAATGTCCATAGTCAGGAAACCATGACTATCTTTTGATCAACAAGCTAGTCAACTAGAGGCTCACTAGGGACGTGTTGTGGTCTATGTATTCACACATGTATTAAAATTTCCGAATAACACAATTATAGCATGAATAATAGACAATTATCATGAACAAAGAAATATAATAATAACCATTTTATTATTGCCTCTAGGGCATATTTCCAACACGAACCTGGGTAAACATCATGTCCCTTGTCTCCTGTTACCATCAACCTTAGACGCACAGTTCGGGACCCCCTACCCGAGATCCGCCGGTTTTGACACCGACAGTGGCTGCCAATAGCCGAGCCGTCAGTGTGGCAATTGTGGTGGAACAGAAGGAAGCAGGCAATGAACATCCGGTTTAGCGGCCGGTTTATTATATCAGTGAGGTGCTCATTGAATCCAAGCAGAGGTATCTGCATTGGCAAAAGCTGGTATATGGGGTGTTCATGGCTAGTCGAAAGCTCAAGCAATATTTCTTTGGTCATCCCATCACTGTGGTTAGTTCTGCTCCCTTAGGGGATATTATTCAAAACAGAGAGGCCACAGGTCGGGTAGCCAAGTGGGCCATTGAGCTTGGACCCCCATGGTTTGAAATATACGCCTCGCACATCTATCAAATCTCAAGCACTTGTGGATTTCATCAATGATTGGACAGAGCTGCAGATGCTTGAGGAGAAGACGGATGGAACATATTGGACTATTCACTTTGATGGATCCAGGCAGTTGGAAGGCTCAGGGGCTGGAGTTGTTTTGACTTCCCCATGAGGTGATAAATTTTGTTATGTTTTAAGGTTGATGTTCCCTTGTACTAACAATGCAACTGAGTATGAAGCCTTGCTCCATGGTCTTCTGATGGCTAAGGAGATGAATCTAAGCCGGGTGAGGTGCTTTGGTGACTTAGATTTGGTGACTCGGCAAGTTTCAGGCACTTGGGATTCTAAAGACCCACTCATGGCGTCTTACCACCGAGAGGTTGATGCTATTGCTGGTCATTTCAAAGGTTATCAAGTGGAACATGTTGATCGCAGGAAAAATGAGGCGGCTGATGCTTTGAGCCAGCTAGGGTCCCAGCGTAAGCCGGTGCCACCTAATGTTTTCCGTGATATTCTTCATAACCCTTCGGTCAAACTGCCTACGGAGGAGGATCTTGCTATTCCTGACCCGGAGGCACAATTGGTGGCGGATCTTCATGTTCTTCCTGATTGGATATTTCCATATTTGGCTTATATGACCCGGGGTGAATTACCTGAAGATGAAACTTTGGCTAGGCAGATAACCCGGCGGTCTAAGTCAATGACTATTGTCAATGGAGAGCTGCATCGCTGCAGTGTCACAGGGGTGTTTCAACATTGTGTTTCTCCCGAGGAAGTTCGTGAGATTCTATGAGAGATTCATGAAGGAGATTGTGGACATCATGCCGGCTCTAAGTCCCTCGTAGCCAAGGCTTTCCGTCATGGGTTTTATTGGCTGACGGCTCATGATGATGCAGAGGATTTGGTCAGTAAATGTGATGGTTGTTAGAAATTTCCACGACGAGCTCATGTGCCAGCCCAAGAATTAAGGATGATTCCATTTACTTGGCCATTTGCAGTCTAGGGGCTAGATATGGTTGGACCTTTCAAAAGTTTCAAAGATAAAAAGACTCACTTTTTTGGTGGCAGTTGACAAATTCACAAAGTGGGTTGAGGCAGAGTCAATCAGTAAGTGCGACACGGCAATAGCGATTTAGTTCATCAAAAAAGTGATTTTTCGGTTTGGCTTTCCTCACAGCATTATAACTAATAATGGCACTAATATGTCCAAGGGTTCTATGAAAGAATTTTATCAGCGAGAGCATATTTGTCTTGATGTATCATCAGTGGCTCACCCCCAGTCCAATGGCCAAGATGAAGGAGCCAATCAAGAAATTTTGAGAGGCATCAAGCCCCGACTTATGGTCCCTTTGCAGAGGACGCTGGGTTGTTGGGTGGAGGAATTACTCTCAGTGTTATGGAGTATCAATACTACCCCCAACAGATCTACGGGTTACACGCCTTTCTTTCTGGTTTACAGAGAAGAGGCGGTTCTTCCTAGTGACATCCGTCATGATTCACCCTGTGTGGCGGCTTATGTTGAAGCTGATAATGAAAAAGCACGTCAGGATGCTCTTGACCTGTTGGATGAGGAGCGCGACCGTGCGGCGGCTCGTTCGACGATTTACCAGCAAGATCTGCATCGTTATCATAGCCATTGGGTTAAAACTAGAACCTTTCAAGAAGGAGATTTGGTGCTCCAGCTCATCGAGGATCAAACTGACATGCACAAGCTATCCCCACCTTGGGAAGGGCCCTTTGTGGTCAGCAAAAATCTGAACAACTGGTCATACTACCTTATCGATGTTCGAGACCACAAGGACTCACGCACGTTGGAGGAGGAGACCCGCCGGCTGTGGAATATTGCTCATCTTCGGCCTTATTACACCTGAGCCACCGGATCTTGTGATGTACATTTTTGTCAGTGTATATATTATGATGAATATAATAAAGCCGGCATCCTTGATAATTTAGGGCCTCTGTCGTTTCATTTCTGAGAATATGAGTCTTTATTGTCACTTCATATGATCACTTGGGAGCTTCCTGCTTATTTAGCATAGCTATGACTACCCTCTTGATCCGGCTTGTATGCCATGATTACAAAATACTTGGGGGCCTCCTCCTCATTGAGCATAGCTATGACTATCCTATAATCCGGCTTATACATCTGGAATGAAATATTACTTGGGGGATCCTGTTAATGAACAAGAGCTTTGTTGTCCCTTGTAATAGGCTTGGACGCCAGGTGTATTCACCAAAAATCCGGGTTATCCTACCTTTGTTTGCCTGCCACTCTGACCAGGTAATCCTGGAATGACTCGTCATACTCTTGATAATCAATCTTATAAAGACCCTGAATTTGTCAAGGTTAAAATAGGCGATTGGTCATGTGAGGTCTGGCTTGCGGGTTTGAATTAAGTTTTAAATCAGTGGCTATGCGGCCCTTGAATAACACTTGAGATTGAGGCTTGGCGGCCTATGAATGCCTTGTTTTCTGATTTATATTTGCTTTAAATATTTTTTGAGATTTATCTTTTGTTGCCATATTGATATATGGTTGAAAAAATTGATTAGGGCCATGTTGCCTTAATGGTTCATATATGAATCTATCCGGCGTTTTGTTAACCCAGCCTGGCTTTGGACTTTAAGTTGCCAGTGTATGATGATTATGTGCTTGGAGTACTGGCTCTAAGCTTTGGATGTTACCCCTTACTGCATGATGCATGATAAGCCGGCAGTATGAACAAATATCACAGGTATGATATTTATTTTGTTGTGATTATATGAGGTTTTTGATAAACCAGCCGTGGTTATGGACTATTTAGTCATCAGTGCTTTTTATATGAGGCATTCTGACCCGCCCTAGGGTAAACCGCCAGGGCACCTGTTATCTGCTTATGTGCAGGAAAACAGGCTAAGTATGGTCTGCATAATTGATGGTATTATGAGCATAAGTGGCAGATCTTCAAATAATGGATCGGTAGTGTTATGCAAATAAAACATGCACGATGGCATGGTAGATCACTGTTTTAACTAGCCTATTACAAGGCACCTGGCGGCCCAAAAGGATAAGTGTTTTTGAGACATAGCATCCAAATACTATGGCTGGTAAACCGGGTCATGAATTCAAACTTCTAGTCTTGACGGGTTGAAGCCTCTGGGTCATCCTGCGCTTCTTCTTCTTCATCTACTTGATCCATTGGCTTGAAGTTAGGCGTAGCCCAGTTGATACCGGTCAAAGCTCTAAACACAACCTCATCATCGATAAGATTTGATGGATCAATGTCAGGAGCGAAGGTGTGCTTACGAGTCAGTGGGATGAGATCCACCTCTTGATGAACCACCTTCTTGTTATCAGCATCATAAGCCGCCTGGTATTGAGAGAGATTTGTTTCTTCGGACAGCTTGCTTGCTAACAGATGCATTTCCCTTGCTATTTGTGCAAAATCATCAGCGCTGAAGGGAGACCCGTCTTATTTCACACTGGGGCAACCGTTGGCTAAATCTTCCAGATCAAGATCTGCTTGCCATGCATTTACCCACCTTAAGGCAGTCATGGCGCTGGCTCTGGTGGCTGCTCACTTTAAATCTCCAATCCTTTGGGGCAGCACAGATAGCCTCTCTAGTGTTTCCTTGATGAGGGTGGGCGGATGCTTCTTATGAATAGCAGCAGAGATTGTCCGTTGAGCGCCAGTGTATAGCTGTTCTACCAGAGTGTAGACATCCTTAAGCTTGATGCGCATGTCTGAATCCAACTTGGCGCTTTAGGAGCCTACATCAGTAAAGTTATTGGTAAACCGGCAGATGATTATGATATAATGTTAGTGCAAAGGAAGGTACTTACCGAAGATGGCCGATGTCATGTTGTTAATTTGATGCTTTAAACCGGAAAACTCGTCAGTTATCGGTTTAAGGGCTGCTTCGGCATCCTCTGCTCTTTTTAGAAAGCTGCCTTCTCAATCTCACAGCCAGTTCTATCAGTGATGAAGCTCTGTTTCAACTGCTCAATGTTCTCTAATGCAGTCCTCGGCTCTGATTTGGCTTTTGAGGTCTCAGATTGTTGAGTTTGAATATTGGCCCTCGGGTCATTGACTTGGGTCTCCTTTTCATTTAGTTCAGCCTGCGACACGAACGACATGGAAGGTATTATGATCATTTCTGAAAGTCCCAAGCATAATACAAGTATTTTCCTTGGCACTTAGGGGCTAATGCCTATTGCTCTTTTAAAGACAAGTTTATATCATGACCCGGGCAAAATGATGTGATCCGGTTGATAAAGGCTACATAGTTGGATTCTTTTTCAGCCATGGTGATAAGTCCCACTTTATTCATGCTGATTAAGCCAGCCCTTGGGGGCTACTAGTGCAAAGTTGACCACTGCTAATTTGAAGTCCCGGCTTAACCTGATAGTTTAAACCGACCCTTAGGGGCTACCAGTGCAAAGTTGATCACTGTTAAATTGAAATCATGGCTTAACTTGATAGTTTAAGTCGGCCCTTGGGGGCTACTAGTTTTGATTCTCATATATTTATGACTATCTAAAAGTCTACTATTTATTCACTGCTATCATATCCAGTAGACTTGTCGGTTGATATATATATATATATATATATATATATATATATATATATATATGGAGAAGATGATAATGTTTACCTCAAAACGCTCCTTCATCAAGTTGACCAGGCCGGCTTCAAAGTCACGGCTGGTATAAAGGCGGTTTAAGTAACCGGAGTGAATCTCCTGGGCGCTGAACTGGGCATAGATTTCCATGCCTACCTTCCACTTGCCTTTATCAGCAGCAGTAAATTCTTCCTTGGCGCTATTCTTGGATAAGGCAGTAGGGTTACCCGGCGTTGTATAACCAAGCCCGGTAATGATGACATCATCAGCTTTTTCTTCAGCGGGCTTGATGGGACTGGGCGTCTTAGTGATGACCGGCTCAACGTCTAAATGATCTATATGGTGACGTCGTGCTCTTCTGGCGGCGGGTCATCAATGGTAGCTTCAGCGGTTTGACGAGAGGCCTCTGGCAATTGTTTTTCCGTCTTAGAAGGGTTCGAGTCTTCACCCGGCTTGTTTAGTTTCGCCTTCTTGCTGGGCTTGGCCACGCCACTGAAAATAAGAAATACAAAGATGTCAGCATATCAATCAGGCATGAAGTTTCAAATGATTAAATATTTCTTACCCAGGAGCAACTTTGAAGGTCGGAATCTGAGTTCCAATTGACTTGCCAGATGAGGAGTGAGATGTTCCCTGATAGTTTGAATCAGATGGGTTAAGAGGTTGTTGAAAAAGACTCGTCTTGGGATAAGCTAAGTCGGGAATGTTTGAAACCTCCGGTCCACGCTTGCGAGGCACTGGTGTGTTAGGTAAACCAAAGGAAAGAATTCTGTCGCCGCTGTTCCGGGTTGTGCGGCGAGCTTCATGTTGCTACTTCTTCAAAATAAAGTTGGGATCCAAGTAAGCTAAAGGGTGAGAAAATCTTACTTTCTGGCTTGCATGTCGAGTTTTCTATGTTGGCAGAGGTTCTAAGCCGGAGAAAAGAGTAATTACATCTTCATCATCTGCACGGTTGGCCTCTGCATCATCCTGATAATGGTCATTGTCAATAAGATGTACAAAGAATGAACCAAGGGAGTCAAGTTCTACCTCCGACTCATCATCATCATCATCATCATCATCATCATCATTATTATCCAAGTTGAATAACTCAGTGGGATTGGTCTTCTTCTTGGCAAGCTTTTTGATAGCTTTGCTTTTTGTTCGAGTTTTCCTGGTCGGCTTATATTGCAGCTTCTTAGTCCAAAAGGTGAATCGGCCTGCAAGATGTTAAATAGGTATGAAAAAGCAACCTGAGTGAAGGTGCAATTCAATTGTGAAGTTGGTGAATAACTTATAGTTGGTGGTTTGTTAAGAATGCAGAAGGGATTCAATCCGACTTTACTGCAGTCTTCCAAGCTCTCATTTAACAGAGATTTGGTCATATTAATGATGTCTTCGTCAGTCAATTCAATCTGACAGTGGCACTGAGGATCTGATAACTCGCTGGTGTATTCATGCATTAAGCCGGGACGGTGGCTTAGAGGCAAGACTCTCCAGGCGACCCAGCATCGAACCAGATCAATTCCAGTCAAGCCGTTGGCCATCAAGGCCCGAATCTTTGAAAAAACTAGCATATACTTCTTTCGCACTGCTATAGTAATGCGATCTGGAAGAGGGTGCATGTTGCTAAGTCGGCTGGCACGATAACCTGGCAGAGGATTTTCCCCTTTTGGAGAAGTGTCTTTGTAATAAAACCAGGTTTGGTTCCAGTCTTTGGGATGACTGGGCAATGTGGCAGCTTGGAAAGTGGCTTATTTCCGTAGTTGTATGGAAATGCCGCCTAGCTCTAGGCTGGGCTCATATGTGAATTTGTTCTGCCGGTTTAAATAATAAAACTCCTTGAATAGTTCTACGGTGGGCTCCTATTGAAGGTACACCTCGCAGAATACTTGGAAGTTGTGGATGTTTGAAACGAAGTTTGGACCGATATCTTGTGGATGGAGCTTGAAGAAATGCAACACATCACGAAAGAATTTTGAGCCGGGAGGGCTGAAGCCCCGAAGCATATGATCAATGAAGACAACTACTTCACCATCCTTGGGCTCAGGAGGAGTTTTAGTGCCTGGGACCCTCCAATGGATGACATCCTTTTTGGCCAGGACGCATGTCTGAACATATTCATTCAAGTCTTCCTCGGTGACTCGAGAAATGACCCAGTTGCAGGCAGTGACAATTTTGCCCATTTGGAGATTGAAAGCCTAAAAGAGAGAAACATTACCGATTTAAGACTACATTGTTAGACTTAGACCGGACCATGGCTTCAAAGGCAAGGTGCTATAAACGGCTGACAGGTTAAGCCGGGAGATGGACATTGAAGTACGTAGATATTCATATTAGCGGCTTAAAAGGGGACTAATGGTACCTACCGGATTAAGGTTTCTACTATTAAGCCAGACAGAGTTTAAAAGTCAAGTGTATTGTGCAGAGCCAAATTATGAGGATGAATAAGCAAGCATGGTTAAGCCGAGGAGTATTGTCGGGTTATGCAGGCTATAAAGCATATGACGGCAGTTTAAGCAGGGCCTAATGTTATATGGTGGATCACGGTTTACGGTATAAGCCGCCATGGCAGTTATGGTACTTCAAATCTATCAATGAAAATTTTGCTAAGTGATGGACAAACAGATTTCATAGACTAGAGCTATGGTTTTGGATCTACAAGTAGTTTAGAAAAGACAGTAAATTCTAAGCCTAAGGTGGCGGCAGCAGAAAAGTTCATGTGCTCCGATGGGATTTTCTATGGAGAGCAAGTATTCTGATGTTAAAAACGAATGCTAAATTGCTACCGCATGAGTTTCATATCATGTTCAGATCAAAGGCTACTCGAACTAAAGGAGAAGATGAAGAATGGTGAAGAACACCGATGAACAAGGCTAACCCTAATGCAGATCTGAGGTTGAAGGAGATGAACACTTATGGTTGCAGATGGACTGCGGTGGAGCGTGGATGTTCTCTGGACCCGTCAGGTTGATGCAGCGGCCTAAGTTGGTGCAGCGGATGGAGGACGACGGCGGCGGAGCTCGAGGCTGCAAGGGAGTCGTGAGAGGAAGACGAAGACGAGGAGGCAAGGGGGGAAATGAAAAGGACCCCGCCCCAATTTAGAAGGGGATGGATACAGGGCATGCACAGGAATCGAGGAGGCCGAAATCATCATGTGTCTATATGGACGCCTCGATTTTCAGGTGATCATTAAGATAAGGATCAGTTAAAGATGTTTTGGGCCTCATGCGATGTTAATGCGAAATGACATCATGGCGGGTTAAGGAAATTCTATGAGCTGACATCACGGCGGTTTACAGCAAATTTGTTAAAAGGACGATGCAAGATTTGACAAGTTAGGTATTAAAGATTGATGTGAACAAAGTTCAGATCAACCTGGGGCCTAATGTTAGGGATAGAACTACTGGGTATGAACCATCCATGAGGGGTCGGGTCATACTACTGGCGACTTATCAATGAAGATGGCGGGTCATAGCAAGCCCATCGACGGCCCAAGACCCAGAAGCGACTTGAGGCCCAAGTGGATGAGCCTCCATATGTATAACTTGTATTATAAGCCAAGCTTAGTTAGTCACCGAGCCGGACACGTTGTGTATGAGCCGGCCGGAACTCTGTAAGCCGTCGGGCATCAACCTGTGTATATAAAGGGGTGACCTGGCAGCGGGTCAACTCAAGTAACAAACAATCGAGAGCTAGCTAGGTCAAGCGTATTCGCTCCCTAGTAATCAAAACCCTAGCAATACAACACAATGCAGGAGTAGGCTTTTACCTCGTTGAGAGAGGCCGAACCTGGGTAAACTCTCTGTGTCATTTGTCCTGTTTAACCCCTTCAAGCTAACCTAGTTGCGATGGCTCCACGACTAAGTCCTTGCGCTAGGACATCTGTCGTGTCAAGTCCACGACAGTAAAGTTGGAATACAGTAGGTATAATGCAATAATAAAATCTGAATGGGTTTGCAACAGTACTTAGAGTGGTGATTTGCTTTATTATACTAATGGATCTCATTAAGGTTTTGTTAAGTTTTGTGTGATTGAAGTTTTCAAGTTTTGGGTGAGATCATGATGGATGAAGGAATAAGGAGTAAGAAGAGTCTAACATTGGGGATGTCCATGGCACCCCAAGTTAATATTCAAGGAGAACCAAGCAACTAAGCTTGGGGATATCCCGGAAGGCATCTCCTCTTTATTCTAACGACCATCGGTATCTTACTTGGAACTATATTTTTATTCGTCGCATATCATGAGTTTTGCTTGGAGCGTATTATATGAGTCTTTGCTTGTTTTGCTTTTTAGTTTGTCACAAGTATCCTTGCTAGACACACCTATTTGATAGAGCCAAAATTACGCTATGATTTATTAGAACTAGTGGTTGGGGCGCCACCCTGTGGCGCCACTTGAGAGAAAGTTGTCTGCACATTTTCATTTAGAAAAATAGACGGAGTCCTCGCCGCCATATAGAAAAGCATTAAAAATCCTCACCTCCATCTAGAAAAAGAAGTAAGAAAGAAAAGAAGAAAATAAAAATCATCAACGCAACCTACCAGCGAGTGCCACTTTGCGTAGCCCTTCATTTTTTTAAATGTGTGGGGTCATCACCTCCATCTAAAAAGGAAAAAACATTAAAAAATCCTCACCTCCATCTAAAAATAATATCTCAAAAGGTTTTTTTACGGTAGCCAACCAGCCTGCGCCACGTGGCATAGTTGGTTGGCTGCCCTTCACGCGATGCTTAATGGGTTTAATTGCTCTTTATACTTCACTTAATTTTTTTTAATTTTTTGAGCCATGGAATTTCTGTAGTGTTTCACTTATATATTTTTTAGAACGGTGTGTTTAATATGTTTGAATAAATACTCTCATGCTTCACTTCAATTTATTTGAGAGTTAGTAATTTTAAAGAAATTCTCTCATGCTTCACTTATATTATTTTGAGAGATGAAAATCTTTATGCTCATGTTCTTCACTTAAATTTATTTTGAGCTTGTCAAAAGCAATTGCAATATATGCATCTAGTCCCAAAGTGATAGATCTTCAAGAGGGATATAATAAAAACTTTCATGAAGATCATTGGACAAATTAAAATTGATTCCTTGTAATAGTTTTGAGATATGATGATAGTGATATGTGATTCATGTTGGTGAGTAATTATGCTTTAGTAAGACTATTGGTGTTAATGTTTGTGATTCCGTATGCAAGCACGAAAGTCAATAGTTATACAATGAAATTAATCCTACTTGTGGTGCATTATTTGGTGCCTAATGTCAGATCATGTTTTCTTCATGTTTTTGGTTTTCCAGAAAACCAATATCTAGGGAGGTCAAATTACATTGCCAATTAAACACGGTTTTTTCGGTCGACGAAGGACCCATGAAGCTTAGGGAAGGAACGAGAGGAGCCGTAGGGGGTCACACGGCCATGTGGCGCGCCCCAGGCCTAGGGTGCACCACTAGGGCGTGTGGGGCTCACCTACACCGCCTTACATTGATTTCACCGCCATATAATGTATAAGTACTGAAACATTCCGCCATATTTTTAGAAACATTTTACTACCACCACAAGTTCCTATTTTGCAAAGGTCCAATCTGGGGGCCTGTCCAGAGCTCTGTCGGAGGGGGAATCCACTGCTGGAGGCTTCTTCATCAACCTTGCTACCTCCATGACTATGTGTGAGTAGTTCTACTAGGACCTTGGGGTCCATAGTAGTAGCTAGATGACTCTCTCTCACATTTGGATTTTCAACACCATGTTCTCGTGAGCTGCCTTACATGATTGGGATCGATTTTATGTAATTCTTCGATGTGTTTGTTGGATATGATGAACTGTCACTTTATGATCAGATTATTCATTGAAATCAATTGAAATCTTGAGGTTTCCTTGCATGCTCCTCGATCTATCTATCTTCTTTGGCCAAGTTAGATGATGTTGTCACTAAGGATAGATGGTGGTGTCTCATCATATTGATTGATGTTTTACCGCCTACAAATTGAAGTGAAATGGAATGAACCACCAGAAGTAGTCGTAATACCTATCGATGGTCGAGGACGTCGACTTGCGGCAACCAGTAGGAGCTACAAGAAAGTAGATCTACAGGATCGCAGCAGAAAGTAAGAAGACCAAGGGAAGAGATTAAGCATAAAGAAGATACGATATGTGTCCAGTCCGCAACCCAAAATAAATGTTGGGTAACTCGGAGTACCTAGTTGGATATGCCCACGAATAAAATATAATGTCCAGGCCAGCACGTTTCAAAAGCAGAACACAAAATATTACAGTATAAATCTTCACCTAATAATAAAGCACGAACAATTTCTGCCCGCACACCCGTCGTGACATTTTTGCAAAAAAAACCCTGCTATTTTCTGTATTCAACCCGCAATCCCCACTTAAGTCACAGCCCGAACACTTATTTTACATGTTTTCAAAAACACCCCTGAGCTAATAGATAATTCATCCGCGGATCATATTTAAGTCAAACAAATGCTTTTTTAAATTATCCATATCTTTTAAACCGTAACTCCTATTTTAACATGTTATATATGAAATTTGATTAGAAAAATATTTAGAATAGGAATATGATGTTATTTTTATCCGTTACATATTTTTAAATATTTTTTGAAAGATATTTAAGTTAAACAAATACATCTTTAAATTATTCGTACCTTTTAAACTGTAACTCCGATTTGAACATGTTATATATGAAATTTGATTAGAAAAATGTGTATAATATGAATATGATGTTATTTTTACATGTTAAATATTTTAAAATATTATTTTATTTTGGAAGCAAACTTATAATCTATAGCACACGATCCGTTTTTCTTTCGTACCAGCGGCGATCCGGATTGCAAATAAACACCCACTAAAACCATATAGGGAAAAGAAAACATCGATAACTACACATGCATACCTTGAAAAAACCTTCTGAAGAAAAACAACAGATTTCACATCGCAAGAGTGAGAGAAAGCGAACGAGAGAGAGAGAGAGAGGAGGGAGGGAGGAGAGACGCATTAGGATTAACCACATTCAAACATGTTTTGGTTTGTGTGAACACTGAAGCCACCGCTGACGAGGGTGAGAAAGAGGATAAGAGGCAACACAAATATGATGCCTCGCTAAAATAAAAAAGATGGACCTATTATTGTCTTGAGTGATGGTTGTTGGGTTAAGAGCGTGTGTTATTTTTTCTTCCGTTGCAACGCACGGGCTCTTTTGCTAGTTTCTTCTAAAAGAACTTGATTGAACAAACAGAGTTAACCATAGGAGCCCAAATGAAATCAAAGCTTAGGGAAGTCATTGTAGTTGGAAGAACGAAATGTGTTAAAGAATTACTTATTTACCAAACTCATCAGACGGTTTCATAAGTTCATATTTGGTCGTACGGGTACTGCTTTCTTGAATGTAAAGATAGATTTCTCATAGATGATAGCATGCATCGCAAGGCGGTAGAAAGTAGCGAAAACACAATGTATAGTATTCATGGAAAGGGATGGAATGAACTTGGGAAAGGACATAAGAGGATGAACTGATGAGTATAAATAAAATAAGGGGAAATACTCCATTTGTTCCCTTATACAAGGCCACTTCATATTTTAATATCTAACTTTGACCGTTACTTTTACCAATAGAAATGGTAGTATACCACAAAAAGTATGTCATTGGATGCACATTTTAAAGAACTTTGCAATGATATATGTTTTATGACATCTAATCCATATTTTGTTGACCCAGATTATAAGTTAAAGTTTGACACAAAAAACGAAGTGACCCTGTATAAGGGAATGGAGGGAGTAAATGAAATGGAAGAAGACGCAATAGCGAATGAAGAAAATTAGAAGGTTGAAAGGAAAACACGGGTATAGGAATGGACAAGCAGTAGATGAACATGTGAACGCGGAAGAAGATGAATAGTGCTCCCTCCGTTCGAAAAAGTTTGTCCTTCAAATGGATGTATCTTGTACTAAGTTGATGTTAGATGCATCCATTTGAGGGACAGGCTTTTTCAGACAAAGGGGGTATGAAATAACTGCTAAAACAGAACGGGGTGACGGAGCATAAGAGACACGGCCATAAAAGTACATGTGAAGGACATATTTGTACAGAAAAATCATGTATATCGTCTCGTATTCACACATTTAAGAATTTCCTTCCATGTTTCAACGAAATTCTATGAAAGACACGTGCACATATCACAACGCACATCAATGGCGATAGGCGTTTCCACATGTGTGTGCCCCTGCAAATTTTCGTTGTATTGTATTGACTCCAAACAAAAGCTGGTTAGCCACCGGGTAACGTGTGAGAATTGAAGTTGTGCTGATTGACCCAATTCATCTAGCATGATTGTGTAATGACTTTCTTGTTGAATCATGAGGACCCACTATATTGCCTTATCCTGATTTCCATTTTGTGCCAACACTCAGACCACAACCGTTACACTTATTGAATTTTATTTTATTTTTGAAAATATGGTCCAAAAAATCTGAAATTTGGCATGGTGTCATAATATGGTTGTCGTATTCTCTTAGCCAACTTGACGCAACTTGTATGCATTAACTGACCTCATAGGCATTTTCAATATCGCCCATAATTACCCCCCTATGTGTATCTCACGGTTTCAATCGCGGCCATGTCACGAAGGATTGCTCATCGCACACGATTTTTTTTTGTCGAATCGTGCGCGATAGTACGTCACACATATTTGCGTTCTATAAGTATGTACCAGTATTCAGTGAACGAGTTGGCACAAATCACAAAGCTTGACTGAGAATATTCATCCACAATTTTCCCATGTCCACAAGCATATAGTACATCCGGAAGGAAATTGCATTCGTCCATACCAAGCGGGAAAATGAAGACTAGCCATCTGTGATGACAATTGGCTAATTTCGAATGCAGCTGATCATGCTCAAAAGTCTACCATGCATGGTTCATCCGTTCATTAATTTACAAACAGTTCACTCAAAATAAACATGAACACCATGCATGCATACAAACACCGCACCGCCACCATTGTTGTGATGATCTTGGCCTCGTGAGGAGGAGGCAAAGGAGCTCGACAAGCCAAAGACCTCCACCAGGTGCGTGCCGACAACCATCCGGGCTGTCTTGGCCACGGGGGCCGCCGCTATCGCCAAGGCTGTGTCAATCATCATCGTGCTCTTGCCAAGGCTGCCGCCAGGTGAGAACAAATGATTATGAGGTAGCATCTTCTTGAAACTTTTACCATAGAGAAGTGTTAGAGTAGATAGCTTACATTATTTTAAGATCTAACAGCATGTTATAATGTGTGATGTCCTGTAGTTATAATATTTCTTAAAGAAACGATACAAAGTAAAACTTACAGTTTTCTAGTTACTAGCAAATATGCTCGTGCGTTGCAACGGGAAAAAAGAATAAGCATATGAAATATGCTCAGTGAGTTCAACCGTCTTTAATCATTGATAGAACTTCCACAATGTGAGTTGATTCTAAGTAAATCCATATGAACCCGTTAAACCTTTGCACATTATGGATCCGACCAAAAGCGCATTATCAACTGGGTCATTTCTTGTCATTCATGAAAAAATTATTATGGGAAATTAATGAATAAAGGCTAACTTTTTTCGTGATAAATAGCACAAACTAATGAAAATATTAACACAGATGTTAGTTATCCATCATCTCTCAACTTGAAAAAAATGATGCGGCATGTCGGTATGTTCGACCAGACCCGAGGGAGACATTAGATCAATCAAAAATGCTTTCCTCCTTCGTGCCGTATTGTCCACCTATAGTGTTTCCACATCTCTACATTCCGATGCCGCAAGGGTCAAATGCAGAGCTCCTCAAGCTTTCTGACTTTCAGAACAGAAGCAAGGTTTCCCATCAACAAAAATAAATATATATCATAATAAAATCATTGTTATGAAGGATGAAAATGTGCATCTATATTACTTCCCTTATAGCATCAGAAGTCATTACCTCTAAAAAAACCATCAGAAATTCAAAACAAAACAGTAATGCATGGCCCAACTAAATCAGCCACACACATGGGGCAGCCCTTTATTTTAGGTCCATGGGGCGTCCGGTACACATGGGGCATCCTTTTTTTACGTGCATGGGGCATCCTTTTTTTTTCGTGCATGGGGCAGCGATTGTGCGGAGATTAGTATTTTGTATTTAAAGTGAGCAGCAGTCCGGTCTGCCTTTCAATTTATTTATTTAGTGAAAATCCGCTTGTCCTATAGTATAGAAGAAGTTTCCTTTGCTCAACCAAAGATGTTGGTTGGGTGAGTTGGTTACCTGCTAAGGTCAATTCCTGGCCACCATGGTTTGAGGCAACATTAGCGTAGTTTTTTTTTTCTTTTTTAAACAAAAACGGAAACACCTCTTGAACGGACGACGTACAAAACCGATCTGATGACAAAAAATAGTGGAGAAACAATCGTCCTTTTTATATTAGGTAGAGATATGATGCTTGTATTGACTTAATGTCGTATCTAGAGAATACGAGTGTCATAATTACACATTCGACATCTGCATGACTATAATATATACAACCAACAGAAACACACACGTGAAAAAGAAAATGTGAGCTCGATAAGCCGTAACCACCTTCGGTTGTGCGGCTCACGAACGACGTCAAAGACGACGCTACACCTTGGGCTCGCGCTGGGGCCAAGGCGCCTGGCTAGCTGATCACCGAGACGTAGGTTTAGTAGTTGGGCCGCGCTTGCGCTTCTCATGCGCTCTTCTATGCCTTGCATGCCGCCTGCGTGTTCGTCCTTGCGAGGCTGTTTTTATAATGACTGCTATAAATCCTCTTCTACCAACACAATAATACACAAGTCTATTCTGTATTCGTGAGAGAAAAAAAAGCCACAACCACCGATAAGCCACAGTAGGCAGTAGCGACGACGCAAGCATATTTTGCCACTTGCCCTAGCCGCCCAAGTGGATATACGCTTTTGAACATCGCCCGCCCAATGAGGTTATGATCTAGACATCTAGTTCTAGATTACTGTAAACCCAACTGCCCAAACAAATCGACCAATGTATATCGGGAAATCGCATTGAACCACTCGTTGTCAGAAGTAGTATGCATATGTACTGGAAATAAAAGAAAATTGTCCCACTTGTAGCTAGCAAGTCATGAACTCGTGATACATGCATCTAATTATTTTTTCCGGCATCTTCTTGCGGATCCTTGAAATAGATACCCATGCAGTTCAAAAAAAAAGAAGATAGCCATGCATTCTTTCCACGTCCCCAGGCTACAAATACCGGTCAAATTCCAGCACTCTTCATCAATCTCGAGCCACCTACTAGCTAGTCATGGCATCTTCCAAGAGCAGTCTTGCAATGTTCGCACTGGCCATAGTCATGGCCGTGGTGGCTGACGTCTCGGCGCAGAACACCCCGCAGGACTTCGTCAACCTGCACAACCGCGCCCGCGCCGTGGACGGTGTCGGCCCGGTGGCGTGGGACAACAACGTGGCCAGGTTTGCGCAGGACTGGGCGGCGCAGCGCGCCGGCGATTGCCGGCTCCAGCACTCCGGCGGGCCGTTCGGCGAGAACATCTTCTGGGGTTCCGGGCAGTCGTGGACGGCCGCCGACGCGGTGAAGCTGTGGGTGGACGAGAAGCAGAACTACCATCTTGACAGCAACACCTGCGACGCCGGCAAGGTGTGCGGGCACTACACGCAGGTGGTGTGGCGCAAGTCGACCCGCATCGGCTGCGCGCGCGTGGTCTGCGCCGGGAACCGGGGCGTCTTCATCACCTGCAACTACAACCCCCCGGGCAACTTCAACGGCGAGCGCCCGTTCGCGTTCCTCACCCTTGACGCCGAAGCCAAGTAGTACGTGCGTGTGAGTGTGATCATACATGCATACGTACGTGCATGTGTTTATGTTTGTGTGGTTTGAATATTTATACGTCTACAAATGTTACGTACGTACGTAAATAAGCAC
The DNA here is from genome assembly GCF_018294505.1 of Triticum aestivum. Lineage (NCBI taxonomy): Eukaryota > Viridiplantae > Streptophyta > Magnoliopsida > Poales > Poaceae > Triticum > Triticum aestivum. Next base: position 166,777,178 of record NC_057812.1, read on the forward strand.
ACATTCCGGCCTACATGTATCCATGCGGCTCTGTGCAGCGTGTAAATGTAATCATATATGTTCTACGTCCATGCAAACATCTTTACTTTTGTTTTGTTGTTCAAAACTTGGACCTAGCCAAACAAATTGTGAACCCCTGAAAAAAATGATACCCCCTCCGTCCTATAATATAAGACCACTACTGTCAAAAAATGTTTTACATTATGGGACGATGGGAGTACGTTACACACAAAATTTGAATTTGTGTTCGAAGATAAGAACCTGTAATTCTTGAAATAGGATTTCGCCCCGTTTTATTTATAGATAAAGCAAACACCATGACCATACAGTAAATTCAAGTGTGAAAATAGAATACCCTGTTGGGGCAACATCACAAACTCGACAAAGGAAAATATAAAATAAATGGGGAAAAAGACCACCAAGTGGTCGTAGTCTCACGGGGGGGGGGGGGGGGGGGGGGGCTGCACCGAGGCAAGTTGGTGAGCGGCACCATGCATCGCATCCATCATAAGGCCCAGCCGATCGCGGTCGCACTATCTATACAACAGGTGACAGCGCTGCAAAAATGCAAGAAATTTAAAGATTAAGTCAGATGTCCTCCTAAGAAAGACATGCTCAATCACCATCTTATTGTACGTACTCCATAAAATCCATGCTAACGGTTCAAACATCAGCCAGAAGAGGTGCCTCATACTGCCACCTGGTAGGCACGGGTCTGAAGGAACCCTGCAAGGTCCAGGGTTTCAAGGACAAAACTCCAAAAAACTCTAGACATTGTCCAAAAGAAATGATGTGGTCCTCGTTTCCAGAACGCCAAAAAAAAGGACACAACCCTTCCCAAGGTCATGCCTCTTGATCACCTCTTCCCAGCAATTGTCAAACACAATTTTTTATCTTTTCAATGTTAAGTGCGATTTCCACAGCGGATTGGTTTAAGCAATGGTCGGACGCCAGCATAGGGCAAGATATGTTGAGTCGACAGAGAAAAACCCGAAGATGCAAGATGCCATGATACGGTGTCCGGATAGTCCGCAAGAACTGGGACCGCCGCTCGCAAACTAGCCCACTTTACGGCCTCCACCTGGCCAAATGACCATCGGAACAAGATATTCCAATGGTCATTGTGGGCCAGTGAAAAAAATAGTGCGCTATAGCGCCACTAATAGCACACCGTAGCATCGTGAGCAATATCTCGCTAAATAAATCAGTGTGCAATGTCTCGCTAATAGCATGATAGGGTCCGTCCACAAACTAGCCCGCTCTATGGTCTCTACCTGGCCAAACTATTGCTAGTGCATTATGATTTTCGGCTTTCCCCATTAATGTCTTGTACTTAATGCTCAATTTATCCAGCTGAATAGATAGAACTGATTCAATTGGTAGACGATAAGACTACCCATAGTGCGAGTAACATACTAGATGGTAACATAAAGCATATTTAGATAAAATAGATGATGTGGCAAGCATTTAATGAAGAAAGAAAGACATGTGGTAACATAGCTAGTTACTAATAGTATGAGTAACATCACACATATCAAGATAAGATGAGTACTACACATATGTTACTCCTCACTATAAAGACAATAACATAGACTAGTAAGAGCATCTCCACTAGGGTCCCAAGACGCCCCCCAAGCCACTTTTTAGGCGTCGGCAGTAAAAAAAAGCGCCCAGCCACGCCCCAAGGCCTTGATTTGCACCGATTTTGCCCAAAAATACAACCGGCGATCTTAGGCGAACCCCAACAACCTGGGGGCAGCTGGGGGCGCCGGCACTAACTTTTGCATGCAAATGGTCCACTGGCAGTGTTCCCAACTCCTTTTCTCTTCTCCTGGCCCACTCGCGTGCAAGAGCAGACTCCCTTTCTCCTCTCCAGGCCCACGCTCCCTCTCTCCTCGGCGTCTTCTACGCTCTCCATGTACTCCGGGCGGGCGAGGCAGGAGCTGGTGAGGCCAGGGCGGGTGCTGGCCGGAGCTAGCGGGGCAGACGTGGCCGGAGCTAGCGAGGCGGGGGCGCTGGCCGGAGCTGGTGAGGCCGGGGCGGGCACTGGCCGGAGCAAGCGAGGCGGGGGCGCTGGCCAGAACTGGCGAGGCGGGCGCGCGCAACGGGAAGCGCAGGGGCGGGGACAGGACGACCAGCTGGGCTAGCAACACAAAAACAGCAATAAGGCCAAATGGGCTAGCTACACAACGACGGCAACACGGCCAGCTGTGCTAGGCCCGCACGCGATGGCTACGGCAGCTCATCAGCACGCCCGCCCGCGGCTGCACCGAGGCAAGTTGGTGAGCAGCACCATGCATCGCATCCATCATAAGGCCCAGTCGATCGTGGTCGCACTGTCTATACAACGGGAGACAGCGCTGCAAAAATGCAAGGAATTTAAAGATTAAGTCAGATGTCCTCCCAAGAAAGACATGCTCAATCACCATCTTATTTTACGTACTCCACAAAATCCATGCTAACGGTTCAAACATCAGCCAGAAGAGGTGCCTCGTACTGCCACCTGGTAGGCACGGGTCTGAAGGAACCCTGCAAGGTCCAGGGTTACAAGGACAAAACTCCAAAGAACTCTAGACATTGTCCAAAAGAAATGATGTGGTCCTCGTTTCCAGAACGCCAAAAAAAGGACACAACCCTTCCCAAGGTCATGCCTCTTGATCACCTCTTCCCAGCAATTGTCAAACACATTTTTTTATCTTTTCAATGTTAAGTGCGATTTCCAGAGCGGACTGGTTTAAGCAATGGTCGGACGCCAGCATAGGGCAAGATATGTTGAGTCGACAGAGAAAAAACCCGAAGATGCAAGATGCCATGATACGGTGTTCGGATAGTCCGCAAGAACTGGGACCGCCGCTCGCAAACAAAACCACTTTACGGCCTCCACCTGGCCAAATGACCATCGGAACAAGATATTCCAATGGTCATTGTGGACCAGTGAAAAAAATAGCGTGCTATAGCGCCACTAATAGCACACCGTAGCATCGTGAGCAATATCTCGCTAAATAAATCAGTGTGCAATGTCTCGCTAATAGCACGATATGGTCCGTCCACAAACTAGCCCGCTCTATGGTCTCCACCTGGCGAAACTATTGCTAGTGCATTATGATTTTCAGCTTTCCCCATTAATATTTTGTACTTAATCCTCAATTTATCCGGCTGAATAGATAGAACTGATTCAATTGGTAGACGATAAGACTACCCATAGTGCGAGTAACATACTAGATGGTAACATCACACATATTTAGATAAAACAGATGATGTGGCAAGCATTTAATGAAGAAAGAAAGGCATGTGGTAACATAGATAGTTACTAGTAGTATGAGTAACATCACACATATCAAGATAAGATGAGTACTACACATATGTTACTCCTCACTATAGAGACAATAACATAGACTAGTAAGAGCATCTCCACTAGGGTCCCAAGACGCCCCCCAAGCCACTTTTTAGGCGCCGGCGGTAAAAAAAAGCGCCCAGCCACGCCCCAAGGCCTTGATTTGCGCCGATTTTGCCCAAAAATAGAACCGGCGATCTCAGGCGAACCCCAACAACCTGGGGGGCAGCTGGGGACGCCGGCACTAACTTTTGCATGCAAATGGTCCACTGGCAGTGTCCCCAACTCCTTTTCTCTTCTCCTGGCCCACTCACGTGCGAGAGCAGACTCCCTTTCTCCTCTCCAGGCCCATGCTCCCTCTCTCTCCGGCGTCTTCTACGCTCTCCATGTACTCCGGGCGGGCGAGGCAGGAGCTGGTGAGGCCAGGGCGGGTGCTGGCCGGAGCTAGCGGGGCAGACGTGGCCGGAGCTAGCGAGGCGGGGGCGCTGGCCGGAGCTGGTGAGGCCGGGCGTGCACTGGCCGGAGCTAGCAAGGCGGGGGCGCTGGCCAGAACTGGCAAGGCGGGCGCGCGCAACGGGAAGCGCAGGGGCGGGGACAGGACGACCAGCTGGGCTAGCAACACAACGACGACAATAAGGCCAAATGGGCTAGCTACACAACGACGGCAACACGGCCAGCTGTGCTAGGCCCGCACGTGATGGCTACGACAGCTCGCCAGCACGCCCGCCCGCGGCTGCACCGAGGCAAGTTGGTGAGCGGCACCATGCATCACATCCATCATAAGGCCCAGTCGATCGCGGTCGCACTTTTTATTCAACGGGTGACAGCGCTGCAAAAATGCAAGGAATTTAAAGATTAAGTCAGATGTCCTCCTAAGAAAGACATGCTCAATCACCATCTTGTTGTACGTACTCCACAAAATACATGTTAACGGTTCAAACATCAGCCAGAAGAGGTGCCTCATACTGCCACCTGGTAGGCACGGGTCTGAAGGAACCCTGCAAGGTCCAGGGTTTCAAGGACAAAATTCCAAAGAACTCTAGACATTATTCAAAAGAAATGATGTGGTCCTCGTTTCCAGAACGCCAAAAAAAGGACACAACCCTTCCCAAGGTCATGCCTCTTGATCACCTCTTCCCAGCAATTGTCAAACACAATTTTTTATCTTTTCAATGTTAAGTGCGATTTCCAGAGCAGATTGGTTTAAGCAATGGTCAGACGCCAGCATAGGGCAAGATATGTTGAGTCGACAGAGAAAAAACCCAAAGATGCAAGATGCCATGATACGGTGTCCGAATAGTCCTCAAGAACTGGGACCGCCGCCCGCAAACTAGCCCACTTTACGGCCTCCACATGGCCAAATGACCATCGGAACAAGATACTCCAATGGTCACTGTGGGCCAGTGAAAAAAATAGCGCGCTATAGCGCCACTAATAGCACACTGTAGCATCGTGAGCAATATCTCGCTAAATAAATCAGTGTGCAATGTCTCGCTAATAGCATGATTGGGTCCGTCCACAAACTAGCCCGCTCTATGGTCTCCACCTGGCCAAACTATTGCTAGTGCATTATGACTTTCGGCTTTCCCCATTAATGTTTTGTACTTAATCCTCAATTTATCCGGCTGAATAGATAGAACTGATTCAATTGGTAGACGATAAGACTACCCATAGTGCGAGTAACATACTAGATGGTAACATCACACATATTTAGATAAAATAGATGATGTGGCAAGCATTTAATGAAGAAAGATAGGCATGTCATAACATAGCTAGTTACTAGTAGTATGAGTAACATCACACATACCAAGATAAGATGAGTACTACACATATACTCCTCACTATAGAGACAATAACATAGACTAGTAAGAGCATCTCCACTAGGGTCCCAAGATGCCCCCAAGTCACTTTTTAGGCACCGGCTGTAAAAAAGCGCCCAACCACGCTCCAAGGCCTTGATTTGCGCCGATTTTGCCCAAAAATACAACTGGCGATCTCAGGCGAACCCCAACAACCTGGGGGGCAACTGGGGCGCAGGCACTAACTTTTGCATGCAATGGTTGTTGGAAATATGCCCTAGAGGCAATAATAAAATAGTTATTATTATATTTCTTTGTTCATGATAATTGTCTATTGTTCATGCTATAATTGTGTTATCCGGAAATCGTAATACATGTATGAACACATAGACCACAACACGTCCCTAGTGAGCCTCTAGTTGACTAGCTCGTTGATCAAAAGATAGTCATGGTTTCCTGACTATGGACATTGGATGTCATTGATAACGGGATCACATCATTAGGAGAATGATGTGATGGACAAGACCCAATCCTAAGCTTAGCTCAGAGATCCTGTAGTTCGTTTGCTGTAGCTTTTCTGAATGTCAAGTATCATTTCCTTAGACCATGAGATTGTGCAACTCCCGGATACCGTAGGAGTGCTTTGGGTGTGCAAAACGTCACAACATAACTGGGTGACTATAAAGGTACATTACAGGTGTCTCTGAAAGTGTCTGTTGGGTTGGCACGAATCGAGACTGGGATTTGTCACTCCGTATGACGGAGAGGTATCTCTGGGCCCACTCGGTAATGAATCATCATAATGAGCTCAATGTGATCAATTGGTTGATCACGGGATCATGCATTACGGTACGAGTAAAGTGACTTGCCGGTAACGAGACTGAACAAGGTATTGGGATACCGACGATCGAGTCTCGGGCAAGTAACGTACCGATTGACAAAGGGAATTGTATACGGATTGATTGAATCCTCGACATCGTGGTTCATCTGATGAGATCATCGTGGAGCATATGGGAGCCAACATGGGTATCCAAATCCCACTGTTGGTTACTGACCGGAGAGTCGTCTCGGTCATGTCTGCATGTCTCCCAAACCCGTAGGGTCTACACACTTAAGGTTCGGTGACGCTAGGGCTGTTAGGAAGACTTGTATGTGATTACCGAATGTTGTTCGGAGTCCCGGATGAGATCCCGGATGTCACGAGGAGTTCCGGAATGGTCCGGAGGTAAAGATTTATATATGGGAAGTTGTCATATGGTCGCCGGAAAGTTTCGGGGCATATCGGTATTGTACCGGGGCCACTGGAGGGGTTCCGGGGGTCCACCGGGAGGGTACACCTCTTCCGGAGGGCCTTATGGGCTGTATGGGGAAGGGAACCAGCCCAAGTGGGCTGGGGCGCCACAACCCCCTAGGGCCCATGCGCCTAGGGTTGGGGGAAACCCTAAGGGGGAGCGCCCCCTTGCTTGGGGGGCAAGCCCCCTCCCCTTGGCCGCCCCCCCTCTAGATCTCATATAGAGGGGGCCGACCCCCTTCCCCTTTCCCCTATAAATAGAGGGGTGACGGGAGGGCTGCAAAGAACATCCAAGGCGCAGCCCATCCCCTCCCCAACACCTCTCCTCCTCCATAAGAGCTTGGCGAAGCCGTGCCGGAGTACTGCAGCTTCATCACCACCACGCCGTCGTGCTGCTATTGGAGTCCTCTTCCTCAACCTCTCCCTCCTCCTTGCTGGATCAAGGCGCAGGAGACGTCCTCGCTCTGTACATGTGTTGAACACGGAGGTGCCGTCCATTCGGCACTAAGATCTTCGGTGATTTGGATCACGTCAGGTATGACTTCATCAACCCCGTTCTCTTGAACGCTTCCGCTCGTGATCTACAAGGGTATGTAGATGCACTCCTCTCTCCCTCGTTGCTAGATGACTCCATAGATTGATCTTGGTGATGCGTAGAAAATTTTAAAATTCTGCTACGTTCCCCAACAGTGGTATCAGAGACAGGTTTATGCATAGTTACTATGCACGAGTAGAACACAAAGTAGTTGTGGGCGTCGATATTGTCAATTATCTTGCCGTTACTAGTCTTATCTTGATTCGGTGGCATCCTGGGATGAAGCGGCCCGGACCAACCTTACACGTACGCTTACGTGAGACCGGCTCCACCGACTGACATGCACTAGTTGCATAAGGTGGCTGGCGGGTGTCTGTCTCTCCCACTTTAGTCGGATCGGATTCGATGAACAGGGTCCTTATGAAGGGTAAACAGAAATTGGCAATTCACGTTGTGGTTTTGGCGTAGGTAAGAAACGTTCTTGCTAGAAACCTATAGCAGCCACGTAAAAACTTGCAACAACAATTAGAGGACGTCTAACTTGTTTTTGCAGCAAGTGTTTTGTGATGTGATATGGCCAAAGGATGTGATGAATGATATATGTGATATATGAGATGATCATGTTCTTGTAATAGGAATCATGACTTGCATGTCGATGAGTATGACAACCGGTAGGAGCCATAGGAGTTGTCTTTATTTATTTATGACCTGCGTGTCAACATAAACATCATGTAATTACTTTACTTTATTTCTAAAGCGTTAGCCATAGTAGTAGAAGTAATAGTTGACGTGACAACTTCAAGAAGACACGATGATGGAGATCATGATGATGGAGATCATGGTGTCATGTCGGTGACAACGATGATCATGGAGCCCCGAAGATGGAGATCAAAGGAGCAAATGATATTGGCCATATCATGTCACTATTTGATTGCATGTGATGTTTATCATGTTTTACATCTTATTTGCTTAGAACGACGGTAGCTTAAATAAGATGAACCCTCGTAAAATTTCAAGAAAGTGTTCCACCTAACTGTGCACCGTTGCGAAGGTTCGTTGTTTCGAAGCACCACGTGATGATAGGGTGTGATAGATTCTAGCGTTCGAATACAACGGGTGTAAGCCAGATTTACACACGCAATACACTTAGGTTGACTTGACGAGCCTAGCATGTACAGACATGGCCTCGGAACACAGAAGACCGAAAGGTCAAGCATGAGTCGTATAGAAGATACGATCAACATGAAGATGTTCACCGATGTTGACTAGTCCGTCTCACGTGATGATCGGACACGACCTAGTTAACTCGGATCATGTTGTACTTAGATGACTGGAGGGATGTCTATCTGAGTGGGAGTTCATTGAATAATTTGATTAGATGAACTTAATTATCATGAACTTAGTCTAAAATCTTTACAATATGTCTTGTAGATCAAATGGCCAACGTTGTCCTCAACTTCAACCTGTTCCTAGAGAAAACCAAGCTGAAAGACGATGGCAGCAACTATACGAACTGGGTTCGGAACCTGAGGATCATCCTCATAGCTGCCAAGAAAGATTATGTCCTAGAAGCACCGCTAGGTGACGCACCCGTCCCACAGAACCAAGACGTTATGAACGCTTGGCAGACACGTGCTGATGATTACTCCCTCGTTCAGTGCAGCATGCTTTACAGCTTAGAACCGGGGCTCCAAAAGCGTTTTGAGCGACACGGAGCATATGAGATGTTCGAAGAGCTGAAAATGGTTTTCCAAGCTCATGCCCGGGTCGAGAGATATGAAGTCTTCGACAAGTTCTTCAGCTGTAAGATGGAGGAAAATAGTTCTGTTAGTGAGCACATACTCAGAATGTCTGGGTTGCATAACCGCTTGACTCAGCTGGGAGTTAATCTCCCAGATGACGCGGTCATTGACAGAATCCTTCAGTCGCTTCCACCGAGTTACAAGAGCTTTGTGATGAACTTCAATATGCAGGAGATGGAAAAGACCATTCCTGAGGTATATTCAATGCTGAAATCAGCAAAGGTAGAAGTCAAAAAGGAACATCAAGTGTTGATGGTGAATAAAACCACTAAGTTCAAGAAAGGCAAGGGTAAGAAGAACTTCAAGAAGGACGGCAAGGGAGTTGCCGTGCCCGGTAAGCAAGCTACCGGGAAGAAGCCAAAGAATGGACCCAAGCCCGAGACTGAGTGCTTTTATTGCAAGGGAAGTGGTCACTGGAAGCGGAACTGCCCCAAATACTTAGCGGACAAGAAGGCCGGCATCACGAAAGGTATATGTGATATACATGTAATTGATGTGTACCTTACCAGTACTCGTAGTAGCTCCTGGATATTTGATACCGGTGCGGTTGCTCACATTTGTAACTGAAAGCAGGAGCTGCAAAATAAGCGGAGACTGGCGAAGGACGAGGTGACGATGCGCGTCGGGAATGGTTCCAAGGTCGATGTGATCGCCGTCGGCACGCTACCTCTACATTTACCTATAGGATTAGTTTTAAACCTCAATAATTGTTATTTAGTGCCAGCTTTGAGCATGAACATTGTATCAGGATCTCGTTTAATACGAGATGGCTACTCATTTAAATCCGAGAATAATGGTTGTTCTATTTATATGAGAGATATGTTTTATGGTCATGCTCCGATGGTGAATGGTTTATTCTTAATGAATCTCGAGCGTAATAGTACACATATTCATAGTGTGAATACCAAAAGATGTAAGGTTGATAATGATAGTCCCAATTACTTGTGGCACTGCCGCCTTGGTCACATAGGTGTCAAACGCATGAAGAAGCTCCATGCAGATGGACTTTTAGAGTCTCTTGATTACGAATCATTTGACGTGCGAACCATGCCTCATGGGTAAAATGACCAAGACTCCGTTCTCAGGAACAATGGAGCGAGCAACCAACTTATTGGAAATCATACATACTGATGTGTGCGGTCCAATGAGTGTTGAGGCTCGCAGTGGCTATCGTTATGTTCTCACCCTCACTGATGACTTGAGTAGATATGGGTATGTCTACTTAATGAAACACAAGTCTGAGACCTTTGAAAAGTTCATGGAATTTCAGAGTGAGGTTGAGAATCAACATGACAGGAAAATCAAGTTCTTCCGATCAGATCGTGGGGGAGAATACTTGAGTCACGAATTTGGCACACACTTAAGAAAATGTGGAATAGTTTCACAACTAACGCCGCCTGGAACACCTCAGCGTAATGGTGTGTCCGAACGTCGTAATCGCACTCTATTAGATATGGTGCGATCTATGATGTCTCTTACCGATTTACCGCTATCATTTTGAGGCTATGCTTTAGAGACTGCCGCATTCACTTTAAATAGGGCTCCGTCGAAATCCGTTGAGACGACACCGTATGAATTATGGTTTGGGAAGAAACCTAAGCTGTCGTTTCTAAAAGTTTGGGGATGCGATGCTTATGTCAAGAAACTTCAACCTGAAAAGCTAGAACCCAAATCGAAAAAATGCGTCTTCATAGGATACCCTAAAGAAACTATTGGGTATACCTTCTACCTCAGATCTGAGGGCAAAATCTTTGTTGTCAAGAATGGGTCCTTTCTAGAGAAAGAGTTTCTCTTGAAAGAAATAAGTGGGAGGAAGGTAGAACTTGATGAAGTATTACCTCTTGAACCGGTAAGTGGCGCAGCTCAAGAAAATGTTCCTGAGGTGCCTGCACCGACTAGAGAGGAAGTTGATGATGATGATCATGAAACTTCAGATCAAGTTGCTACTGAACTTCATAGGTCCACAAGGACACGTTCCGCACCAGAGTGGTACGGTAACCCTGTCTTGGAAATCATGTTGTTAGACAATGGTGAACCTTCAAACTATGAAGAAGCGATGGCGGGCTCGGATTCCGACAAATGGCTGGAAGCCATGAAATCCGAGATAGGATCCATGTATGAAAAAGAAGTATGGACTTTGACTGACTTACCCGATGATCGGCGAGCCATAGAAAATAAATGGATCTTTAAGAAGAAGACAAACGCGGATGGTAATGTGACCATCTATAAAGCTCGGCTTGTCGCTAAGGGTTATCGACAAGTTCAAGGGGTTGACTACGATGAGACTTTCTCACCTGTAGCGAAGCTGAAGTCCGTCCGAATCATGTTAGCAATTGCTGCATTCTATGATTATGAGATATGGCAAATGGACGTCAAAACGGCATTCCTTAATGGTTTCCTTAAGAAAGAATTGTATATGATGCAGCCGGAAGGTTTTGTCGATCCTAAGAATGCTGACAAGGTGTGCAAGCTCCAATGCTCAATTTATGGGCTGGTGCAAGCATCTTGGAGTTGGAACATTCATTTTGGTGAGATGATCAAAGCGTTTGGGTTTATGCAGACTTATGGAGAAGCCTGCATTTACAAGAAAGTGAGTGGGAGCTCTGTAGCATTTCTCATATTGTATGTGGATGACATACTATTGATGGGAAATGATATAGAATTCTTGGAAAGCATAAAGGCCTACTTGAACAAGTGTTTTTCAATGAAGGACCTTGGAGAAGCTGCTTATATATTAGGCATCAAGATCTATAGAGATAGATCGAGATGCCTCATTGGTCTTTCACAGAGTACGTACCTTGACAAGATATTGAAGAAGTTCAAAATGGATCAGTCAAAGAAGGGATTCTTGCCTGTATTGCAAGGTACGAGATTGAGCATGGCTCAATGCCCGACCAGGGCAGAAGATAGAGAAAAGATGGGTGTCGTCCCCTATGCCTCGGCCATAGGGTCTATCATGTATGCTATGCTGTGTACCAGACCTGATGTAAACCTTGCCGTGAGTTTGGTAGGAAGGTACCAAAGTAATCCCGGCATGGAACACTGGACAGCGGTCAAGAATATCCTGAAGTACCTGAAAAGGACTAAGGAAATGTTTCTCGTTTATGGAGGTGACGAAGAGCTCGTCGTAAAGGGTTACGTCGATGCTAGCTTCGACACGGATCTGGATGACTCTAAGTCACAAAACGGATACGTGTATATTTTGAATGGTGGGGCAGTAAGCTGGTGCAGTTGCAAGCAAAGCATTGTGGCGGGATCTACATGTGAAGCGGAGTACATGGCAGCCTCGGAGGCAGCACACGAAGCAGTCTGGGTGAAGGAGTTCATTACTGACCTAGGAGTCATACCCAATGCGTCGGGCCCGATGACTCTCTTCTATGACAACACTGGAGCTATTGCCCTTGCCAAGGAGCCCAGGTTTCACAGGAAGACCAGGCATATCAAGCGTCGCTTCAACTCCATTCGTGAAAGTGTTCAAAATGGAGACATAGAGATTTGTAAAGTACATACGGACCTGAATGTCGCAGATCCGTTGACTAAACCTCTCCCTAGAGCAAAACATGATCAACACCAGAACTGCATGGGTGTTCGATTCATCACAATGTAACTAGAATATTGATTCTAGTGCAAGTGGGAGACTATTGGAAATATTCCCTAGAGGTAATAATAAAATAGTTATTATTATATTTCTTTGTTCATGATAATTGTCTATTGTTCATGCTATAATTGTGTTATCCGGAAATCGTAATACATGTGTGAACACATAGACCACAACACGTCCCTAGTGAGCCTCTAGTTGACTAGCTTGTTGATCAAAAGATGGTCATGGTTTCCTGACTATGGACATTGGATGTCATTGATAATGGGATCACATCATTAGGAGAATGATGTGATGGACAAGACCCGATCCTAAGCTTAGCTCAAAGATCGTGTAGTTCGTTTGCTGTAGCTTTTCTGAATGTCAAGTATCATTTCCTTAGACCATGAGATTGTGCAACTCCTGGATACCGTAGGAGTGCTTTGGGTGTGCCAAACGTCACAACGTAACTGGGTGACTATAAAGGTACATTACAGGTGTCTCCGAAAGTGTCTGTTGGGTTGGCACGAATCCAGACTGGGATTTGTCACTCCGTATGATGGAGAGGTATCTTTGGGCCCACTCGGTAATGCATCATCATAATGAGCTCAATGTGATCAAGTGGTTGATCACGGGATCATGCATTACGGTACGAGTAAAGTGACTTGCCGGTAACGAGACTGAACAAGGTATTGGGATACCGACGATCGAGTCTCGGGCAAGTAACGTACCGATTGACAAAGGGAATTGTATACGGATTGATTGAATCCTCGACATCGTGGTTCATCCGATGAGATCATCGTGGAGCATGTGGGAGCCAACATGGGTATCCAGATCCCGCTGTTAGTTATTGACCAGAGAGTCATCTCGATCATGTCTGCATGTCTCCCGAACCCGTAGGGTCTACACACTTAAGGTTCGGTGACGCTAGGGTTGTTAGGAAGACTTGTATGTGATTACCGAATGTTGTTCGGAGTTTCGGATGAGATCCCGGATGTCACGAGGAGTTCCGGAATGGTCCGGAGGTAAAGATTTATATATGGGAAGTTGTCATATGGTCGCCGGAAAGTTTCGGGGGCATATCGGTATTGTACCGGGGCCACCGGAGGGGTTCCGGGGGTCCACTGGGAGGGTCCACCTCTTCCGGAGGGCCTTATGGGCTGTATGGGGAAGGGAACCAGCCCAAGTGGGCTGGGGCGCCACAACCCCCTAGGTCACAAGCGCCTAGGGTTGGGGGAAACCCTAGGGGGGGCCCTTGCTTGGGGGGCAAGCCCCCCATCCCTTGGCCGCCCCCCCCCTCTAGATCTCATCTAGACGGGGCCGGCCCCCTTCCCCTTTCCCCTATAAATAGAGGGGTGAGGGGAGGGCTGCAAAGAACATCCAAGGCGCAGCCCATCCCCTCCCCAACACCTCTCCTCCTCCATAAGAGATTGGCGAAGCCCTGCCGGAGTACTGCAGCTTCATCACCACCACGCCGTCGTGCTGCTGTTGGAGCCCTCTTCCTCAACCTCTCCCTCCTCCTTGCGGGATCAAGGCGCGAGAGACGTCCTCGCTCCGTACGTGTGTTGAACGCGGAGGTGCCGTCCGTTCGGCACTAGGATCTTCGGTGATTTGGATCACATCGAGTACGACTCCATTAACCCCGTTCTCTTGAACGCTTCCGCTCGTGATCTACAAGGGTATGTAGATGCACTCCTCTCTCCCTCGTTGCTAGATGACTCCATAGATTGATCTTGGTGATGCGTAGAAAATTTTAAAATTCTGCTACGTTCCCCAACAATGGTCCACTGGCAGTGTCCCCAACTCATTTTCTCTTCTCCTAGCCCACTCACGTGCGAGAGCAGACTCCCTTTCTCCTCTCCAGGCCCACGCTCCCTCTCTCCCCGGCGTCTTCTACGCTCTCCATGCACTCCGAGCGGGCGAGGCAGGAGCTGGTGAGGCCGGGGCGGGCGCTGGCCGGAGCTAGCGGGGCAGACGTGGCTGGAACTAGCGAGGCGGGGGCGCTGGCCGGAGCTGGTGAGGCCGGGGCGGGCACTGGCCGGAGCTAGCGAGGCGGGGGCGCTGGCTAGAACTGGCGAGGCGAGCGCGCGCAACAGGAAGCGCAGGGGCGGGGACAGGACGACCAGCTGGGCTAGCAACACAATGATGGCAATAAGGCCAAATGGCCTACCTACACAACGACGGCTACATGGCCAGCTGTGCCAGGCCCGCACGCGATGGCTACGGCAGCTCGCCAGCACGCACGCCCGCGGCTGCACCGAGGCAAGTTGGTGAGCGGCACCATCCATCGCATCCATCATAAGGCCCAGCCGACCTCGGTCGCACTTTCTATACAACGGGTGACAGCGCTGCAAAAATGCAAGGAATTTAAAGATTAAGTCAGATGTCCTCCTAAGAAAGACATGCTCAATCACCATCTTATTGTATGTACTCCACAAAATCCATGCTAACGGTTCAAACATCAGCCAGAAGAGGTGCCTCATACTGCCACCTGGTAGGCATGGGTCTGAAGGAACCCTGCAAGGTCCAGGGTTTCAAGGACAAAACTCCAAAGAACTCTAGACATAGTCCAAAAGAAATGATGTGGTCCTCATTTCCAGAACACCAAAAAAAGGACACAACCCTTCCCAAGGTCATGCCTCTTGATCACCTCTTCCCAGCAATTGTCAAACACAATTTTTTATCTTTTCAATGTTAAGTGTGATTTCCAGAGCGGATTGGTTTAAGCAATGGTCGGACGCCAGCATAGGGCAAGATATGTTGAGTCGACAGAGAAAAAACCCGATTATGCAAGATGTCATGATACGGTGTCCGGATAGTCCGTAAGAACTGGGACCGCCGCTCGCAAACTAGCCCACTTTACGTCCTCCACCTGGCCAAATGACCATTGAAACAAGATATTCCAAGGGTCATTGTGGGCCAGTGAAAAAATAGCGCGCTATAGCGCCACTAATAGCACACTGTAGCATCGTGAGCAATATCTCGCTAAATAAATCAGTGTGCAATGTCTTGCTAATAGCATGATAGGGTCCGTCCACAAACTAGCCCGCTCTATGGTCTCCACCAGGCCAAACTATTACTAGTGCATTACGACTTTCGGCTTCCCCATTAATGTTTTGTACTTAATCCTCAATTTATCCGGCTGAATAGATAGAACTGATTCAATTGGTAGACGATAAGACTACCCATAGTGCGAGTAACATACTAGATGGTAACATCACACATATTTAGATAAAATAGATGATGTGGCAAGCATTTAATGAAGAAAGAAAGGCATGTGGTAACATAGCTAGTTACTAGTAGTATGAGTAACATCACACATACCAAGATAAGATAAGTACTACACATATATTACTCCTCACTATACAGACAATAACATAGACTAGTAAGAGCATCTCCACTAGGGTCCCAAGACGCCCCCAAGCCACTTTCTAGGCGCCGGCAGTAAAAAAGCGCCCAACCATGCCCCAAGGCCTTGATTTGCGCCGATTTTTCCCAAAAATACAACCGGCGATCTCGGGCAAACCCCAACAACCTGGGGGGGCAGCTGGGGGTGCCGGCACTAACTTTTGCATGCAAATGGTCCACTGGCAGTGTCCCCAACTCCTTTTCTCTTCTACTGGCCCACTCACGTGCGAGAGCAGACTCCCTTTCTCCTCTCCAGGCCCACGCTCCCTCTCTCCCCGGCGTCTTCTACGCTCTCTATGTACTCCGGGCGGGCGAGGCAGGAGCTGGTGAGGCCAGGGCGGGCGCTGGCCGGAGCTAGCGAGGCATACGTGGCCGTAGCTAGCGAGGCAGGGGCGCTTGCCGGAGCTAGCGGGGCAGACGTGGCCGGAGCTAGTGAGGCGGGGGCGCTGGCCGGAGCTGGTGAGGCTGGGGTGGGCACTAGCCGGAGCTAGCGAGGCGGGGGCGCTGGCCAGAACTGGCGAGGCGGGCGCGCGCAACGGGAAGCGCAGGGGCGGGGACAGGACGACCAGTTGGGCTAGCAACACAACGACGGCAATAAGGCCAAATGGGCTAGCTACACAACGACGGCAACACGGCCAGCTATGCTAGGCCCGCACGCGATGGCTACGGCAGCTCGCCAGCACGCCCACCAGCGGCTGCACCGAGGCAAGTTGGTGAGCGCCACCATGCATCTCATCCATCATAAGGCCCAGCCAAGCGCGGTCGCACTGTCTATACAACGGGTGACAGCGCTGCAAAAATGCAAGGAATTTAAAGATTAAGTCAGATGTCCTCCTAAGAAAGACATGCTCAATCACCATCTTATTGTACGTACTTCACAAAATCCATGCTAACGGTTCAAACATCAGCCAGAAGAGGTGCCTCATACTGCCACCTGGTAGGCACGGGTCTGAAGGAACCCTGCAAGGTCCAGGGTTTCAAGGACAAAATTCCAAAGAACTCTAGACATTGTTCAAAAGAAATGATGTGGTCCTCGTTTCCAGAACGCCAAAAAAAGGACACAACCCTTCCCAAGGTCATGCCTCTTGATCACCTCTTCCCAGCAATTGTGAAACACAATTTTTTATCTTTTCAATGTTAAGTGCGATTTCCAGAGCGGATTGGTTTAAGCAATGGTCGGACGCCAGCATAGGGCAAGATATGTTGAGTCGACAGAGAAAACACCCGAAGATGCAAGATGCCATGATACGGTGTCCGAATAGTCCTCAAGAACTGGGACCGCCGCCCGCAAACTAGCCCACTTTACGGCCTCCACCTAGCCAAATGACCATCGGAACAAGATATTCCAATGGTCACTGTGGGCCAGTGAAAAAAATAGCGCGCTATAGCGCCACTAATAGCACACTGTAGCATCGTGAGCAATATCTCGCTAAATAAATCAGTGTGCAATGTCTCGCTAATAGCACGATAGGGTCCGTCCACAAACTAGCCCGATCTATGGTCTCCACCTGGCCAAACTATTGCTAGTGCATTATGACTTTCGGCTTTCCCCATTAATGTTTTGTACTTAATCCTCAATTTATCCGGCCGAATAGATAGAACTGATTCAATTGGTAGACGATAAGACTACCCATAGTGCGAGTAACATACTAGATGGTAACATCACACATATTTAGATAAAATAGATGATGTGGCAAGCATCTAATGAAGAAAGAAAGGCATGTGTTAGCATAGCTAGTTACTAGTAGTATGAGTGACATCACACATACCAAGATAAGATGAGTACTACACATATGTTACTCCTCACTATAGAGACAATAACATAGACTAGTAAGAGCATCTCCACTAGGGTCCCAAGACGCCCCCCAAGCCACTTTTTAGGCGCCGGCAGTAAAAAAAGCGCCCAGCCACACCCCAAGGCCTTGATTTGCGCCGATTTTGCCCAAAAATACAACCGGCGATCTCAGGCGACCCCCAACAACCTGGGGGCAGCTGGGGGCGCCGGCACTAACTTTTGCATGCAAATGGTCCACTGGCAGTGTCCCCAACTCCTTTTCTCTTCTCCTGGCCCACTCACGTGGGAGAGCAGACTCCCTTTCTCCTTTCCAAGCCCACGCTCCCTCTCTCCCCGGCGTCTTCTACGCTCTCCATGTACTCCGGGCGGGCGAGGCAGGAGCTGGTGAGGCCGGGGCGGGCGCTGGCCGGAGCTAGCGAGGCAGACGTGGCTGGAGCTAGCGAGGTGGGGGCGCTTGCCGGAGCTAGCGGGGCAGACGTGGCCGGAGCTAGCGAGGCGGGGGTGCTGGCCGGAGCTGGTGAGGCCGGGGCGGGCACTGGCCGGAGCTGGTGAGGCCGGGGCGGGCACTGGCCGGAGCTAGCGAGGCGGGGGCGCTGGCCAGAACTGGCGAGGCGGGCGCGCGCAACGGGAACCGCAGGGGCGGGGACAGGATGACCAGCTGGGCTAGCAACACAACGACGGCAATAAGGCCAAATGGGCTAGCTACACAACGCCGGCAACACGGCCAGCTGTGCTAGGCCCGCACGCGATGGCTACGGCAGCTCGCCAGCACGCCTGCCCGCGGCTGCATTGGTAGGCCGCCAGCACCGGCGGAGGGGCCCCGGGCGCGCCAGCCACAAGCGGCCCCGGCCACGAGGAGGCACACACCGGCGGGCGTAGCCCTCGCACGGGCATGACTGGCGGCAGCCAGGGCGCCACGGGCGTGCCGGTCAGCGGCGGCCAGGGCGGGAGGCCGGGCGGCGCGTGGGGCGTGGCGTGCCGGACGCCCCCCTTCCTCCTCCTCCTCCTCTCCGTCCTCGGCGGCAGCAGCCAGGCGCTGGCGCGCGCGGGCGGGGCCAGGCGCTGGCGCGGCCACGGGCGCGAGCAGCAGCGGCCAGGCGCGGGCGCAGCCACGGGCGCGCGCGGCAGGGCGGGAGTGGCGAGCAGCAGGCGCAGGCGCGAGCAGCGGTCAGCAGAGGCGAGGACGCGCTGCTGGAAGGACGAGGTGGCGCGGCGAGGACAACGGCCTCGCTTGGGGTGAAAACGACTAGAGATTTTTTTTTTGTCCCCAGGCCTAAATTCTTGCCGGCAGCCCCCAAGCGGCGAAAAAAATCCCTCCTGAGGGCTCAACGGCTGAAGATGCTCTAACATATTCATGTTACTAGTCTAAGTTACTCCCTGTTATGGCTAGTCTAAGGCCGTATTTGATTATGAGAATAAGAAAAGTATAGGGAGAAATTGTTTCAGAGATAATAAACCACGTGGACCCTCCTAATTATTGTTAAGCGATAAGGTTGGGTACTTGGGTTTGATTACGAGAATATGAAAAGTATACGAAGACAACGATGTGAGGACTTGAACATGACTCGGACAGAAATGGCGCTCTCTTGTGCACTAGTACGCCAAGACCTAGCCAGTGAAACAGTAGAAAGACACAAGTTTGTATACGTTAATCACTTCAATTCAAATTAACCAGGAAAAATAATGTTGCTTGATAGTTTGGCATGGATTCTTACTTGTTAGTGTGGCTTTGCTAGAGTACAAACTCTATTGCAAACATTAAAATCCATATGGAGATTGGAGTTCATATAAGCTGCGTAGTGTTCCCTCTCATTTCTGTTTTTTGTCGAGTTAATTGCAAAAAACCACCACATTTACGGACGGGTTTGCAAAAAATACCTTGTCCCTAATTTTTAACAAAAGCGGCCGCATTTGTGGTAAACTTTTTGCTAGACGTACTAATTGCTTGATTTGCCGCGTTTACAACAAGTAGGGTCAGATTGTAAGGAGCTGATTTGACAAATATTGACATACACACCCCTAGAGCAAAACAAAAAACGCAATCAACCCCTTGGCGTGCACACGTTTTTTACGCATGCAGGCTCGAGCCCTCCGCGCATCACCATCGCCCGCTCTTGGTCGCCTGGGCCACCCTAGCCTGGTCGTCTCCCCATGCTGGCATAGGCCACGTGATCTGGACGGCGAGCAAGGGGGCGACCGCCTGCCAATCCCGCGCGCGCATGCCCAGGCGACGCCAGCCCAAGTGGCGTAGAAGACGGCCTTGGCCAACCAGTCGCGCGCGCACGCCTAGGTAGGGATGGCAATGGGTAGGGTATGGGCGGGTATAACCTTCTTTTGCCCAAACTCATACCCACAGAAACTTTTTATACCCACCCATTTCAATACCCATGGGCATAAATTGACATTCATGCCCATACCCATCGGGTATCCTATACTCAATGGGTACCTAGTGGATATAATGTATAACATTTAAATGTTTAAAAGGTGGAGAAATGAGTTTAAAAATTAAGTGATGATGGGCGAGCAATATATCACTGCCACGGCCTCCTCACGTGGGTGGCCTCTTGGGAGCATAAGGGAGTATGAGCGGTCGGTGGAAGCCGACACAGTGGCAGGCGGTGGTGGGAATTGGGGATCACTTGATCGAGAGTTGGACAACAATCCAACAGAGAAGATTCGATAATCGATATTTCATCTTTTTGGAGAGTCACATAGAGTATAGGAGGAGTGTCGAGTAGGTGATTACGGCCTGTGAGCTATGGACGGTTTAAAGAATATAAGATTTAGAGTTGGGCCACAGGAGTTGGATGTTGACCCACATGTCATAGGAATTCTTTTCATTTATTATTATTTTCTGGGTATTCATTCGGTTACGCACGGGCACAAGTTCATACTCATGCCCTACCCATACATTTTGCAGGTATGAATACCTATTATCCGTGAATACAAAATCTTATCAAGTCTTGTTCATGCCCGTTGTTTTAGGTAGGGTGCCCACGAGTACCCATACCTATGGATAAAACTGCCATCCATACGCCCAGGCCACACCCGCAGCCCGTATATCGCCGTGAGGTCATGCTGCGGGAGCGGTAACTGCGCCCCATGTGGGTCTCATGCCTTCGAGGACCAGCAGGGCTGGCGGCGTGCTGTCCGTGCGCCCTGGTGGATCTCGTGCCGTCGAGGACTAGCGGGTGGCTTATATAAAAAAAATAAGGACTAGGTATTTTTTGCAAACCTAACCGCAATATGATGGTTTTCTGCAATCAACTCATTTTCATCACAGGGAGGAGCGGCGACAGGACATGGGTAGGGCTATGGTGTAGAACCTAGTTTGTATTTTGCAGGGAATATATTCATTTCCTGTTCATGTTGTTTTCCTTGGCGTATTTTGTATATTAAATGATCTTTGAACTTTCCACACCTCACTTAAAAGCTTATCCATGCAACATGTTGTTTATACTGAAAGTTCGTTTTTTGTGTCGGGGGAGCTGCATGAGGAAGGAAGAAACTCGAATACGCTGTCATGCACATGAATGATTTGATCCTCCAGCAGGCAGCAGCCTTCGTTGTCTTGACTCCAAGCAGAAGCTGATTAGCCGCCGGGACGTCTAAGTCTGAATTTGAATAACTTGTGTATTGACCCGGCTCCTCAATCATAGCTGTGAAATGACTGTTATTGAAGCATGATGATCCGATCGGTTCATTAGCTAGTCAGATGTCCTTATCCTACTTGTACGATACTCCCTCGGTTCCAGATTACTTGTCATATAAATAGATATAAATAGATGTATGTAGAACTAAAAATACATCTATATACATCCATTTCTGCGACAAGTAATTGCAGGCGGAGGAAGTATATGTGAAAGTTTTGATTGTACCACCATACCAGTGTATCATTTATCCTCACCGTCCATTATTTCGTCAAATTTGTGAAAGAAAACTTCTCTTTTTTGTTATAAAATCTTCCAAATAAAATAACATATTTATAAAATTCATGTTTGGTTTGGGGCGGCGAGGCGGGGGAGTGTAGGAATAATGTTCTCCCAACCCGTTTCCCATTCCGTTGGCATGCTTATCATCATCGGTGGAAGGCGTGCGGAGCCGTGTCTCTAGCGGATCTTCCGGAATCCTATCGGTTTAGGTTTCTGGTGGTTCTATTTAGATTTAGCCAGTATTCTAGTCCACGGACTTCCTACATGCCCTTATCTAGTGAAAGTATGCTAAAGTGGACGTATGAACCCTAGGTTTGGTTTTCAACCATTAAAACATCATTTTGTAGACTTTTTCATACTTTTACTTTGTTGTTTTTATTTATTTTGAAAGCACAGAAACACTAATATCTTCCAAATTATTAATGTTTTCATCAAACTAATGCACCTACTATAACGAAACATATTACACAATAAACTTTTATTGCTACAATCACGACCAAGATCATTATGACGATGACAGGATGGATCCAATTTCGCCAGCAAAAACACAAACGAAGAGGAAGAAGATGTGGGCAATGACTCGCTGATTTTGATAGCTAGGTCGTACACCCTAGCCGCGAGAATATCTCCATCGATTGAGATTCGGAGTAGATGACCCCTCAACGGCATAGCTGCGTACCAAATTAGAGGTTTGGCAGCACTTCGTTGTCCAGGAAAAGATTGTTGAGGGGACTAGAGGGAGGAGGAGCCTAGCATCTTATCGGTCACACGGTGGGAAAGAGAGATTTTGTGCAGAGGGGTGCATCTGTCATGACTTGTGTGTCCTTTGGGGTGCACCTTCTCTACATTTTATAGATGGCAAGGGCAAACCGACTTGTGGAGGGGGGGCTCCCCTAGGGACGACACACCAAGGAGGGGGGCTCCTCCATCCTTTTGGCTTCCCCCCCAAAACATGGGGTGACACACCACTCTGGGGTCCATTAGGGCCCAGGTGGCGTGATAAACCACAAGTATAAGGGATCGCAACAGTTTTTGAGGGTAGAGTATTCAACCCAAATTTATTGATTCGACACAAGGGGAGCCAAAGAATATTCTCAAATATTAGCAGCTGAGTTGTCAATTCAACCACACCTGAAAACTTAGTATCTGCAACAAAGTGTTTACTAGCAAAGTAATATGATAGTGATAGTAACGGTAACAAAAGAGTAATGAAAGCAAAGTAATGTTTTTGGTGTTTTCTAGTGATTGTAACAATAGCAACGGAAAAGTAAATAAGCGTAAACCAGTATATGGAAAGCTCGTAGGCATCGGATCAATGATGGATAATTATGTCGGATGCGGTTCATCATATAACATTCATAACATAGGGTGACACAGAACTAGCTCCAATTCGTCAATGTAATGTATGCATGTATTCCAAATATAGTCATATGTGCTTATGGAAAATAACTTGCATGGCATCTTTTGTCCTACCCTCCCGTGGCAGCGGGGTCCTAATGGAAACTAAGGAATATTAAGGCCTCCTTTTAATAGAGAACCGGAACAAAGCATTAGCATATAATGAATACATGAACTCCTCAAACTACGGTCATCACCGGTAAGTATCCCGATTATTGTCACTTCGGGGTTAACGGATCATAACACATAATAGGTGACTATAGACTTGCAAGATAGGATCTAGAACTCTCATATATTGATGAAAACATAATAGGTTCAGATCTGAAATCATGGCACTTGGGCCCTAGTGACAAGCATTAAGCATAGCAAAGTCATAGCAACATCAATCTCAGAACATATTGGATACTAGGGATCAAACCCTAACAAAACTAACTCGATTACATGGTGAATCTCATCCAACCCATCACCGTCCAGCAAGCCTACGATGGAATTACTCACGCACGGCGGTGAGCATCATGAAATTGGTGATGGAGGATGGTTGATGATGACGACGGCGACGAATCCCCCTCTCCGGAGCCCCGAACAGACTCCAGATCAGCCCTCCCAAGAGGTTTTAGGGCTTGGCGGCGGCTCCGTATCGTAAAACGCGATGATTTCTTCTCTCCTA
Source organism: Triticum aestivum (assembly GCF_018294505.1). Classification (NCBI taxonomy): domain Eukaryota; kingdom Viridiplantae; phylum Streptophyta; class Magnoliopsida; order Poales; family Poaceae; genus Triticum; species Triticum aestivum. Next base: position 166,800,716 of record NC_057812.1, read on the forward strand.
TTTTTCTCTCCCCGAAAGCAGTTATATAGAGTTGGAGTTGGAGTCGGGGGGGTCTCCAGGGGGCCCACGAGGTAGGGGGCGCGCCCTAGGGGGGCGCGCCCCCCACCCTCGTGAGAAGGATGTGGGCCCCCTGGTCTTCATCTTTGGCGAGGATTTTTTATTATTTATTGTAAGATATCCCGTGGAGTTTCAGGTCATTCCGAGAACTTTTGTTTTCTGCACATAAAACAACATCATGACAATTCTACTGAAAACAGCGTCAGTCCGGGTTAGTTCCATTCAAATCATACAAGTTAGAGTCCAAAACAAGGGCAAAAGTGTTTGGAAAAGTAGATACGTTGGAGACATATCAAGTCCCCCAAGCTTAAACCATTGCTTGTCCTCAAGCAATTCAGTTGACAAACTGAAAGAAATAAAGAAAAACTTTTACAAACTCTGTTTGCTCGTTGTTGTAAATATGTCAAGCTAGCATTCAAGTTTTCAGCAAAGATTATAACTAACCACATTTGCAATAATTCTCGGGTCTCATGATTACCATATCAATAGCATAATCAACTAGCAAGCCATAATAATAAATCTCGGATGACAAAACTTTCTCAAAACAATCATAATATGATATAACAAGATGGTATCTCACTAGCCCTTTCTGAGACCGCAAAACATAAATGCAGAGCACCTTTAAAGATCAAGGACCGACTAGACATTGTAATTCATGGTAAAAGAGATTCAATCATAGTCACACCCAATATAAATTAACAGTAATGAATGCAAATGACAGCTGCGCTCTCCAGCTAGTGCTTTTTAATAAGAGGGTGATGACTCAACATAAAAGTAAATAGATAGGCCCTTCGCAGAGGGAAGCAGGGATTTGTAGAGGTGCCAGAACTCGGTTTTGAAATAGAGGTGAATAATATTTTGAGCGGTATACTTTCATTGTCAACATAACAACCAAGAGATGACGATATCTTCCATGCTACACACATTATAGGCGGTTCCCAAACAGAATGGTAAAGTTTATACTCCTCCTCCACCAACAAACATCAATCTATGGCTTGCTCGAAACAACAAGTGCCTCCAACATACATCAGGTCCTAGGGGGAGTTTTGTTTGCAATTATTTTGATTTAGTTTGCATAAAGCATGGGACTGGGCATCCCGGTGACCAGCCCTTTATCTCGTGAGTGAGGAGCGGAGTCCACTCCTCTCGAGAATAACCCGCCTAACATGGAAGATACAGACAACCTTAGTTTATATGAGCTATTCGAGCATACAAAACAGGATGATTATTTGAAGGTTTAGAGTTTGGCACATACAAATTTACTTGGAACGGCAGGTAGATACCGCATATAGGAAGGTATAGTGGACTCATGTGGAATAACTTGGGGTTTAAGGAGTTTGGATGCACAAGCAGTATTCCCGCTTAGTACAGGTGAAGGCTAGCAAAAGACTGGAAAGCGACCCACTAGAGAGCAACAACAGCCATGTACATGCATTAAAATTAATGAACATTGGATGCAAGCTTGAGTAGGATATAATCCACCATGAACATAAATATCATGAAGGCTATGTTGATTTCTTTCAATTACATGCGTGAACATGTGCCAAGTCAAGTCACTTAAATCATTCAAAGGAGGATACCACCCTATCATACCACATCATAACCATTTTAATAGCATGTTGGCACACAAGGTAAATCATTATAACTCATAGCTAATCAAGCATGGCACAAGCAACTATGATCTCTAATTGTCATTGCAAACATGTTTATTCATAACAAGCTGAATCAAGAACGATGAACTCATCATATTTACAAAAACAAAAGAGGTCGAGTTCATACCAGCTTTTCTCATCTCAGTCAGTTCATCATATATCATGATAATTGTCTTTCACTTGCATGACCGAACGATGTGAGTAATAATAAGAGTGCACGTGCATTGGACTAGTCTGGAATCTGCGAGCATTCAATAAACAGGAGAAGACAAGGCAATATGGGCTCTTTTGTCAGATAAAAAATTATGCATGTAAGAGCCACTTCAACAATTTAATCATGGTCTTCTCCTACTGACCCCCAAAGAAAAGAAAAGAAATAAAACTATTTACAAGGGAAAGCTCCCAACAAGCAAAAGAAGAACGGCAAATGTTTTTGGGTTTTCTTTTTAATTACTACTACAGGCATGGAAAGTAAGTTAATTAAAAGCTACAACTAATTTTTTTGGTTTTTCTTAAGGTTTATTAATCACACAAGAAGAAAGCATAAAAGAAAATAAACTAGCATGTATGATACAATGAAAAGTATGAGCACCGACATCTAGCAATGAGTGTGTGTGAACATAAATGTAATGTCGGTGAGAAATACGTATTCCCCCAAGCTTAAGCTTTTGGCCTAAGTTGGTCTATGGCCACGGCTGGCCTGGCTGATATCCATAATAATAGTTGTTGGGGTCGTACTGTGATGGAGCGGTTATCGCCTCCTGAGCTGCAGCGTGGCGACGAGCAGCCTCTCCTCGCGTACTCATCTGCCTCCTCTCTGGTAATAGTATATCCTCCTCTTGCCTGATAATCAAAGAAAGCAGGAGCAGGGAGAGTAATATGGACAGCACAATGTCTGTCAAAGATTAGTCGGTACTGGAGAGGTGATTCGTTCCTCTCGACAAAATGGTGGGAAACCATATAATCAAAATCTAAATAAGCAGGAGGCAACTCCATGTCTCCTTCACGAATGTCTATCTCAAGAAATTTAGTTAAGCGGGTTGCATAAATTCCTCCAAAGAAATCTCCATTATGTCTATTATGATGCAACCTACGAGCTACAATGGCTCCCATATGATAAGATTGGTCTCCTGACACAGCACTCCTGATAATGCTAAGGTCAGGGACACACATGTGGCATGCTTCATCCTTAGCATTTATGCACCTACCTATGAAGAGAGCAAAATAATGTATAGCAGGAAAGTGAATGCTCCCTATGGTAGCTTGCGTTATATCTCTAGATTCCCCTACAGTTATACTAGTAAGAAACTTTCTAAATTCAGATTTAGGGGGATCCCTAACACTACCCCATTATGGAAGTTTGCAAGCAAAAGTGAAATCCTCTAAGTCCATGGTATAAGATTTGTCATAAAGATCAAACATGACTGAAGGAGAATTACGCGAAGATGAATACTCAAATCTCCTCACAAAAGAGCTTGTGAGCTCATGATACTGGGGGCATTTGTCTGCCTCAAAGTCCTCAAGATAGGCATTACGCAAATATGCATTAAATTCTTCTTTAATTCCCGCTCGATCCATAAAATTTTCAGAAGGCCATTCACAAGGACGCACTGGAGCGTCTCTTGGTGGCTCTTCGTCAGCATCACACATTGCAAGCCTGGCTCCTTGCTTCTTTGAAGGACCACCTTGGAACATTTTCCTAAGCATATTTCTTCCTCTGAAAAATTCTGAATTTTTTTATTAACTTCAAAATAAAAGTAAACCAAACTCAATAATATTGATAGCAACTACTCCTACAAGTGCCTAGGGCCTATATCATGCATCAAAACTACTTTTGACCATATAAATTTGACATGCAAGCTCAAGAACAGGGTCACCTAAGCAACACAAATTTGTAATGAATAAAGCACTAGAACAAAAAGTAATTGGACCAATGGAGGAGTTACATACCAAGAAACAATCTCCCCAAGCAGTTTTGTGAGAGGTGCTTTGAGCAAGGAGATCGAAAATGACAGCAAAACGAGCTTGGACTCGGGTTTGAGCTGGTTTTTCATGTTTGGGGGAGGAAGATGAAGTGTGTGGCTGAAAGAATAAGTGGAGGAGGGCCACCGTGGGTCCACGAGGCAGGGGGCACGCCCTAGGGGGGTGGGCGCGCCCTCCACCCTCGTGGCAAGGTGGTTGGCCCCCTGGTGTGTTCTTTGTTCCATAAATCCTCAAATATTCTATAAAAAATCATATTTAATTTTCAGGGCATTTGGAGAACTTTTATTTTCGAGGTATTTTTATATTGCACGGATAATCAGACAACAGACAGACACATATTTATTTTTACTTTATTTCAACTAAATAACAGAAAGTATAGAAAGGGTACAGAGAGTTGTGCTTCTAGTTTCATCCATCTCATGCTCGTCAAAAGGAATCCACTAACAAGGTTGATCAAGTCTTGTTAACAAACCCATTCCGATTAACATGAAACCATAGAAATTTCGAATAATACTAGGTTACCTCAACAGGGATATGCACATCCCCAACAATAATTATATCATATTTCTTCTTGACAGTAGGAAGAGGAAATTCAAAACCTCCAAATATAATTGATGGAATTTTTTCGATAGAATTGATACTATGAACTTGAGGTTGTTTTCTCAGAAAATGTACTGTATGCTCATTACCATTGACATGAAAAGTGACATTGCCTTTGTTGCAATCAATAACAGCCCCTGCAGTATTAAGAAAATGTCTTCCAAGAATAATAGACATACTATCGTCCTCGGGAATATCAAGAATAACAAAGTCTGTTAAAATAGTAACATTTGCAACCACAACAGGCACATCCTCACAAATACCGACAGGTATAGCAGTTGATTTATCAGCCATTTGCAAAGATATTTCAGTAGGTGTCAACTTATTCAAATCAAGTCTACGATATAAAGAGAGAGGCATAACACTAACACCGGCTCCAAGATCACATAAAGCAGTTTTAACATAGTTTCTTTTAATGAAGCATGGTATAGTAGGTACTCCTGGATCCCCAAGTTTCTTTGGTATTCCGCCCTTAAAAGTATAATTAGCAAGCATGGTGGAAATTTCAGCTTCCGGTATCTTTCTTTTATTTTTAACAATATCTTTCATGTACTTAGCATAAGGATTCATTTTAAGCATATCAGTCAATCGCATACGCAAAAATATAGGTCTAATCATTTCAGCAAAGCGCTCAAAATCCTCATCATCCTTTTTCTTGGATGGTTTGGGAGGAAAAGGCATGGGTTTCTGAACCCAAGATTCTCTTTCTTTACCATGTTTCCTAGCAACAAAGTCTTTCTTATCATAACGTTGATTCTTTGATTGTGGGTTATCAAGATCAACAACAGGTTCAATTTCTACATCATTATCATTACTAGGTTGAGCATTATTATGAACATCATCATTAACATTTTCATTAGGTTCATGTTCATTACCAGATTGAGTTTTAGCATCAGAAATAGAAATATCATTTGGATTATCAGGTGGTTCAGCAATAGGTCCACTAGAAGTTTGCACAGTTCTATCATTTTTGTTTTTCTTCCTTTTTGAAGAACTAGGTGCATCAATTTTATTTCTCTGAGAATCTTGCTCAATTCTCTTAGGGTGGCCTTCAGGATACAAAGGTTCCTGAGTCATTCTACCAGTTCTAGTAGCCACTTTAAGAGCATAATAATTTTTCTTACTATTCATCTCATTGAGCAATTCTTTTTGAGCTTTAAGTACTTGTTCTACTTGAGTGGTAACTATAGAAGCATGTTTGCTAACAAGTTTAAGTTCACCTCTAATATTAGCCATATAATCACTCAAGTATTTAATCATATCAGCATCTTATTTTAATTGTCTACCAAAATAAGCATTGAAGTCTTCTTGCTTAAACATAAAATTATCAAACTCATCCAAGCATTGACTAGCAATTTTAGTAGGAGGGATTTCAGCTTTATCATATCTATAGAGAGAATTTACCTTTACTACATGTGTCGGGTTATCGAGGTCTGGAGGTTCTTCAATAAATAAAGGATTAAGATCATATATTTCTTCATCAGGCGGTAAATTGAGACCATGGATTTCTTCAATAGGAGGTAAATTCTTAACATCTTCAGCTTCAATACTTTTTTCTTTCATAGATTTCTTTGCCTCTTGCATATCTTCAGGACTGAGAAATAGAACACCTCTCTTCTTCGGAGTTGGTTTAGGAATAGGATCATTAGTTGGATCAGGAGCTGCCTCAGGAGGTGCCCAATTATTTTCATTTGTTAACATATTATTCAATAAGATTTCAGCTTCATCTGGTGTTCTTTCCCTGAAAAGAGAACCAGCACAACTATCCAGGTAATCTCTGGAAGCATCGATTAGTCCATTATAAAAGATATCAAGTATTTTATTTTTCTTAAGAGGGTGATCAGGCAAAGCATTAAGTAACTTGAGAAGCCTCCCCCAAGCTTGTGGGAGACTCTCTTCTTTAATTTGCACAAAGTTGTATTTCCTTTAAAGCAGCTTGTTTCTTATGAGCAGGGAAATATTTAGCAGAGAAGTAATAAATCATATCCTGGGGACTACGCACACAACCAGGATCAAGAGAATTAAATCATATCTTAGCATCACCCTTTAATGAGAATGGAAATATTTTAAGAATATAGAAGTAGCGAGATCTCTCATCATTAGTGAACAGGGTGGCTATATCATTTAATTTAGTAAGATGTGCTACAACAGTTTCGGATTCATAGCCATAAAAAGGAACAGATTCAACCAAAGTAATTATATCAGGATCAACAGAGCATTCATAACCCTTATTAGCAACACAGATAGGTGAAGTAGCAAAAGCAGGGTCAGGTCTCATCCTAGCATTTGGAGATTGCTTATTCCATTTAGCTAATAACCTTTTGAGTTCATATCTATCTTTGCAGGCTAAAATAGCTAAAGAAGCATCTTGATCAAATAAATAACTCTCAGGAATAATAAGTGATTCTTCATCATCACTTTCATCTTCATAATCAGATTCAATATTTTCAATCTCTCTAGCCCTAGCAAGTCGTTCCTCTAGAAAATCGCTAAGTTGCATAGTAGTATCAGGCATAGAGGTAGTTTCATCATAAGTATCATGCATAGCAGAAGTAGCATCATCAATAACACGCGACATATCAGAACGAATAACAGAAGCAGGTGTAGGTGACGCAAGCTTACTCATAACAGAAGGTGAATCAAGTGCAGAGCTAGATGGCAGTTCCTTACCTCCCCTCGTAGTTGAGGGATAGATCTTGGTTTTTGGATCTCTCAAGTTCTTCGTAGTGTCCAGCAGATATAAATCCCAAGTGACTCAAAGAATAGAGCTATGCTCCCCGGCAACGGCGCCAGAAATTAGTCTTGATAACCCACAAGTATAGGGGATCGCAACAGCTTTCGAGGGTAGAGTATTCAACCCAAATTTATTAATTCGACACAAGGGGAGCCAAAGAATATTTTCAAGTATTAGCAGCTGAGTTGTCAATTCAACCACACCTGGAAACTTAGTATCTGCAGCAAAGTGTTTAGTAGCAAAGTAATATGATAGTGATGGTAACGGTAACAAAAGATTAATGAAAGCAAAGTAATATGATAGTGATGGTAACGGTAACAAAAGATTAATGAAAGCAAAGTAATGTTTTTGGTGTTTTGTAGTGATTGTAACAATAGCAACGGGGAAGTAAATAAGCGTAAACCAGTATATGGAAAGCTCGTAGACATCGGATCAATGATGGATAATTATGCCGGATGTGGTTCATCATGTAACAGTCATAACATAGGGTGATACATAACTAGCTCCAATTCGTCAATGTAATGTAGGCATGTATTCCGAATATAGTCATACGTGCTTATGGAAAAGAACTTGCATGACATCTTTTGTCCTACACTCCCGTGGCAGCGGGGTCCTAATGGAAACTAAGGGATATTAAGGCCTCCTTTTAATAGAGAACCGGAACAAAGTATTAGCATATAGTGAATACATGAACTCCTCAAACTACGGTCATCACCGGTAAATATCCCGATTATTGTCACTTTGGGGTTAAAGGATCATAACACATAATAGGTGACTATAGACTTGCAAGATAGGATCTAGAACTCTCATATATTGATGAAAACATAATAGGTTCAGATCTGAAATCATGGCACTCGGGCCCTAGTGACAAGCAAGCATAGCAAAGTCATAGCAACATCAATCTCAGAACATAGTGGATACTAGGGATCAAACCCTAACAAAACTAACTCGATTACATGGTGAATCTCATCCAACTCATCACCGTCCAGCAAGCCTACGATGGAATTACTCACGCACGACGGTGAGCATCATGAAATTGGTGATAGAGGATGGTTGATGATGACGACGGCGACGAATCCCCCTCTCCGGAGCCCCGAACGGACTCCAGATCAGCCATCCCGAGAGGTTTTAGGGCTTGGCGGCGGCTCCGTATCATAAAACGCGATGATTTCTTCTCTCCTATTTTTTCTCCCCGAAAGCAGTTATATAGAGTTGGAGTTGGAGTCGGGGGGTCTCCAGGGGGCCCACGAGGTAGGGGGCACGCCCTAGGGGGGGAGCCCCCCACCCTCGTGAGAAGGGTGTGGGCCCCCTGGTCTTCATCTTTGGCGAGGATTTTTTATTATTTATTGTAAGATATCCCGTGAAGTTTCAGGTCATTCTGAGAATTTTTTTCCTGCACATAAAACAACATCATGGCAATTCTGCTGAAAACAGCGTCAGTCCGGGTTAGTTCCATTCAAATCATACAAGTTAGAATCTAAAACAAGGGCAAAAGTGTTTGGAAAAGTAGATACGTTGGAGACGTATCATGGCGCTACCCCTTGGGATAGCCAGGGGGCAACCCACTAGGACCCTCTAGAAACTCCAGAACTTTCTGGTGCGCTCTATAACCTTCCGATGGCTTCTAAAAAACCAGGATGCTCTCAAGAACTTCTGGGATACTCTCGAGCACTTCTGGGACGCTCCCAAATCCATACAGAACCATCCAGAACTCTTTCAGTGCCCTTCTCTCATAGTCCTATGTACTCCTACTTCTCTAAAAACCACTAGTCGTTAAACGTGTACAACCCTACAGGTTCGGTAATATACAGACATGACCCTGCAGGTTAAGCATGTTCACTGTGGGAAGATTTTTGTTTAGCTAGGTGGTTGAAACTTGTTGTACCGTGGGAACGAATACAATATCTAAAAGTGGTGGCACATGTATTCAAGGGACATGCCTGGCATGTTGTGGCCGTTGGGGAGGTGGATTCGATGGCACGGAGGGAGGCGACCGGTGGGAAGACGAGGCGATTGGGAGAGGTCGACGAGGACATGCAGATCCAATGGCATATGGGGCGCATGAACCCGGTAGACTGCAGGTACCCATTGTGGCCCTTAGGGAGGCAGATCCGATGGTGAGGAGGGAAGTTGTCGATGCGGAGGTGGGCTAAGGAGTAAGCTAAGAGAGAGTATCAGAGGCTATGAGACGGGCTGATGACAAAAGCAGGGCGCCCCACATTCTCAGTTGCTGATTCTCAGGCTAATTCTACTTCGCTGGTAAAAAATCTACTTACCTAGGAACAGGCGATGGAACATACCAATGACACTCGTGCTATGAAGAAATATGAGATTCTCAAAACAGGGAAGGCTACGGATACACATTGGGCTAGGTTAACAAGTATCTTTGTTTGACCTTGGGTTCATTGTTTCATGCTGGAGTCAAGCTCTACTGGTTGGCCTGAGACGGAGTGGAGAGTGGGAGCGGCACCAGAGGTTTTGGATGGCGAAGCAAGGATGGTGTTGATGGGCTAGAGGTGTGGCCCATCAACGGTGGTACCTCGTCGTTGACGGATCAGTAGTAGCCACCCGCCGAAGCTGAGTGGTCGTCAGTGTTTTGGCACACATGCCCGACCACTCTGTTCACCTCTCGCGGGTCACCATATTGCCCATTAGTGGTGACTTCCGACACCAGTTGTCTACTGGTTATCGTTGGTGGATTAACAATGACCCATCATCAATAATGCTCATCATTGATGGCCTATCAGTAGTAAACTGAATGGTGAAATGTTAATTGTAGTGTTGATGTTAGTTATTCCTTCATATTTGACATCATGTAGTCCATTAGACTGGGGCATTTGGACTTACAGTAAAAGAAAAGAAAAGTAGAAAGAATGAGTTAAGCGACTAGTCACCCCCCTCCCACTCGATCACGAAACATAGAAGACATTTCCTATATCATGCTCATTGCCTTAGTTTCTCAAGGATTCGCACAGGGCGATCATCACGGGTCAAGCCCATTAGCGTAGTAAGGCAAGACCATATTTTTTACATTTGTTCGCTAGCAGTTGGTTTTAGAGCCATTTTTCATGTTCCTTCTGGTTCTAGTTTCTTCTTTTCATCCATTAGCTTTATTCATATTTTTGACGCAATTTTTTTTTAAAATCACGTCTTTTTTAACAAAAATCTATAAATTTGAAAATTATCATATTTTTTAAAAAATGTTCACATAATTTAAAAAACATTCACATTTTAAACATATTTTCGCATACTTAAATTCAAAAAAATCGTGTTTTTCTGAAGAATATTCTGGAATTTTTAAAATTGTTCTCAATTTTTTTTAAATGGTGGATTTCTTAGAATGAAAATAAAAACTGTGTGTTTGTAAAAGGAAACTAGTTGAAAACATATAGAAAATCAATAAAAAACAGAAATATCAGTTCTCTCTTCCGAAGTGGGTTGGCCCAATCCCGTGCGCCCGTCATGTGCGTTTGGTCAGCAAATTGACACAGCGAGCATGATAAGGCTCCCAACCCAGAAGGCCGTGAAAGCGGAGTGCTCCTAGTCCGCGTTCGCGCGCCCCCTTGCATGGGCCGGCACAGCTATGCGAGCGAGTAGCTTGCTCATCAAGCACACACGCCGACTGGTTGACCGTTGAATCTTAGGAAAACACACGGGTTCATTTTTTTCAAATCTGGGAAAACTTTCATGCTTCAGAAAAGTTTATAAAATTTTAAAAATATGAAATTGCGAATTTGAAAGAATTTCACCTATTTGAAAAGTGTTCACAGATTTGAAAAGTATTCAGGAACTGAAACAAGTTTCATGGATTTTTAAAAATTATGAATGTGCAGATTTGAAAAATGTTCATGAACTAAAAAATTAAAAATTGTTTTTGATTTTCTAAAAAATCACGAATTTGAAAAGGAAAATTTTAATGATATTAAGTAATAAAAAGTAAAAAAAAAAGAACGAACAAAGACAGAAAAACGGTCGACAGCTTCTTGAAGCTTTCCAAAACCGGGGACGCCTTTAACCAGCGCACTGAGCGCCGAATAGGAACCAGCGCGAAAGCGCCCGATCAACGGGCCTTGCACGCATCATCATCAGAACGGGCCAGCGTCCCTGCGTGCCAGTCCAGCCCACGTGTCCCGTCTCCTCCATTTCTCTCCTCCGACTCCGAGCTCTCCAGCCTCGCCGCGAGAAACCCCGTCCCGGATGTCGGAGGCCGTGGAAGCACCGGAGGCGCGGGAGAGGGTGCCGTCGCCGCCGCCCTACTGACCGCACCCGTCACTTCCACCGCCGCGCGCCCGCGTCCCCTCCGGCGACGGGTCCTCCCTCCTCTGTGTTTGTAAGGCCCCGTTCCTCTCGTTCCCTCGCGTCATCCCTCCCTCCCCCTTTGCTGCATCATCTGCGTTGCTTGTCCTTGTAAGAATTTTCGGTTTGGTTGCTCATAGCCTCATAGGAGTCCTCTAGTTGTTTTATAAAAAAAAATCTGGATTTTTATTTCGTTTCTTCTTTTTTTGTTTTTGCGGGAAGTTTCTTCTTCTTTTGTTCGGTTTAATTCCATTTCAAGTAGGGTTTTTCCCTTCACTCATAGACGCTAGTTGCTTTAGAAGGGGTTTCCCTTTCCTTTTCCGTTCGCACAGTGGTGGATTACTGGATTTATTAGTGCCCTGTTTTAAATGCGCTTCGACATTTGCGATTCGGCACCTATACAAGAAAAATCTTGAACCCACGTTGAGGGCCTAGGACCCCACTCAAAATATGTAATTCGGACATAATTTCTTTGTATTTTAGAAGAAAAAAGACGCCAGAACTATGTGAATTTGTACAAGCCTCAGGCCCCCCACTTCTATAGTTTGCCCCCAGCGCCCCAATCAGATTTTTTTTTCTACTTGAATGCTTTCGCAACATTTTAACTATTTCTTTTATTTTGCATTGCACCTGAAAGTAGTATCTATGTAAGTAATTTTCTTTGATGAGTTATTACTGGTTTTATATTATCTTTCTGTATCAAATATTTCCTGCCAAGTGCATGATTATGCTGCTGTTTGCAAGAGATTAATGAAGATCCCTGCTTATGCAACTGTTGTTGTCTTACCAAAGATTGAATCAAGTATTATGTAAGATACATTAAAAAATGGTAGTTTCATATGTCAATAGCTTGTATTCTCTACTCTTATTGGCAGCATTTGAGTCTCTGGAATAATCTGTGGCCTCTTCGAGAAGCATAGTCACTTAGTCAGGAACTCAGGATGCCCATAAGTTGTATTGTCTACTTCTATATACTGATTTACATATCAAAAGACACCGCAGACAAGTACTTGAATACTCCCTCCGTCCCGAAATAAGTGTCTCAGCTCGAGACACTTATTTCGGGACGGAGGGAGTACTTTACTGCCTGCCTCTTTGAAGAACACGTTCACTGAATGATGATTCCTGTATTTGAACCATTTCCATATCTAGTCATTTGACTTGTGCTCTGATGAAGTCCACTTCTATTTGCAAAGTAGTGCTGATTAAGACTTTCTGATGTATCTGTGTGTTCCGTGTTACACTTACATTTACTGTTGCCTTACAGGATCGTGTTATACTTATGAGATAAATATTTAAAAAGTAAGGGAAGAACTGTAAATTTTCTATCATATTAGGATCACCCATTGCCATGTTTCTTTGTTTTTCTATTAGGAAGTAAAGCACCCATGGATCCACTGCAAAAGTCTAAGGCTTTGTGCCTGAAGCGCAAGCCCGATGATGATTGCTTGGCGAAAAACAGCAAGTCCCATCATACTGAAATTGATAATGTATCTTCTATGGTGCACAGCGGATCCTCATCGGATTTACCTGCTCACAGTTGTCACAGCCAACCTAATCTTGCTAATGATTGTGTTAATTACCTGAAAAGTGGGGCGCCAAGTCGTGTCGTGTTTTACAAACAAGGTTCATGGTGTGACTTTCCTGACAAAATAGTCACATCCATTGTTGATGCATTCGGAGGTGACAAATCTAGTATCGTTGTTGTGATGGATGACCAGCCTCTACTTATTGATTTCTTATCAATGACCTTGGTGAACCTAAAAACGAGGAAACAGCGATCTGTTGCATGGCTTGATGGGACTAACAACTGGTCTTTTCCGTCTTCATTCTTTGATGAGGAAGTTGAAGAATCCGCAAAGTTGAAAAGAAATGTTGTTGAAGGTGCTGCACTAGGTTCCTGTTAGGGGTAATGTTGTGAAGCCTCCATCTGATGTGGCGAAACAAGCTATGCTTGAAGCCAGCCCTCCAGTTATACAGAGTTCTTGTGCTTTAGATATATTGCGTAAGAAGATTGTACATGTTGAAAGAGGTAGCGAAAGCTTTCTGTTTGTTCAGAACCTTTTCCTCTCTGGTATGGGTTCATTTGCAGTGCCTAACAACATTCTTCATATTCATCGGTACTCTCCAAAGGATATCCCTGCACAGCGTAGACTTGAAGCTTTTGAGAAACAGTTGTGGTTGACAGGACAGAAGTCTGGCAATGCAAATGCAAAATATGGATGGCTTGGATCCAGAAAGCAAGACATTGTCAGTGTTATAGTTAATGGTTTTGTTAGCACTGGAAAAAACACTCATGATACGGTAATGGCCGATGGCATTTATCTGTCACCTGAAAACCGCGCCTTTACAAGGTTGTCATTTCATTTTATAGTTTCAATGGTCTGTTTTAGTTACATATCAGTGGATGTTGCATAACATTTTATTATTTTGCAGTGTTGGTCTTTGTGATGTTGACGAAAAAGGGGTACAGTATATGTTGTTGTGCCGAGCCATATTGGGCAAAACAGGAGTTATCAAACCAGGTTCACAGGAGGAGTTTCTAGGCATTTATGATTCTGGCGTTGATGATTGCTCAAACCCAAACTATTATGTGATCTGGCCATCACACCGAAGCACTAATATTTCTCTGGAATACCTTATAAGTTTCAGGCTTGCTCCCAAAGTTCAAGGTATGCTAAGTCGTTTAGTTTTGAATTTCTTATCATGTATGTTTACATGAGATAAATGACTGATCCACTTTGACTGTACTTATTTACAGAGTATTTTCGTAGCTTGAAGGGTTTATGGTTGCGCCCACCTCCAGGTGAAGTGAAAGTGGATCCTTCTATTCTTCAACCAGTGAGTCACCTGAACTCTTATCATGGTACTCCCTTCGTTCGCAAATATAAGATGTTTCGGATATTTGAATATGGACTACATACGGACTGAAATGAATGAACAAACACACTAAAATGTGTCTATATACATCCGATTCAGAAAAAAGTTTGAACATCTTATATTTATGAACGTAGGGAGTACTTCCCAATAGGAGCTAACGGGTTATAAGCATACTGTTTGCTTGGATGTGTCTTTGAGTATTAGCAATTTTTGCCAGAGTATGTTTGTCAAATTTTAGGTCGCGAGATCTTATGGGTTTCACCTCTAACCTACCCCCAACTTGTTTGGGACTAAAGGCTTTGTTGTTGTTGTTGTTGTTGTTTTGTTGTTGTATGTTTGTCAAATTTTAACTTTACCTCCAAGTACTGCTCTCTGTGCCTTCTGTGTTAAAAAGCACTTCTAGTGCTGTCATAAGCTAATAATCTCCTGTTGATCTGACATCTATGACTTGTATGTAGGTACTATGTCAAACTGATGAAGGGCCAACGTCTCCATGGATTTCATTCAGATTGCTCTTTGAGACAATACAAGACAGTATATCGTCTTTAGCGAGGGAATTGCTCTATCGCCACTATGAGGAGTTGAAGGTATTGCCTTCTTGGCAACTTCTATTTTGTTATCAATTGTCACTGAATTTTGCAGTCAGTTTGCTTCTGTCTATTCATTCAAATGATTTTATTACACAGGAAAATAAGATTACTCATGATGAAATGGTCAAGAAAATGATGATAATAGTTGGAGAGAAATTACTTCTGGATTCCTTAACAAAACTTAAATACAGTGTAAGTTACTCTGGCAGTATATTTTATCTAAGTACACATTTGATGATCACCATACCAAGAGTGAATTACGCAAGACTGGTGTACAGAGCAATGTTTTGTGATGCGTCTGCGAATATTTCTTAATGCCTATGAACAACAATTTTTGGTTGGTGCCCACGCATGTCAAACCTAAGTTAGCCAAAGTGAAAGTGTGGCTTGGCTCAAAAGTGTGCCAACTGAGAGCCTCA
Organism: Triticum aestivum; assembly: GCF_018294505.1. Lineage (NCBI taxonomy): Eukaryota > Viridiplantae > Streptophyta > Magnoliopsida > Poales > Poaceae > Triticum > Triticum aestivum. The sequence goes on from NC_057812.1 coordinate 166,815,927, forward strand.
ACTGTAGCCACATTGGCTAAAATAAGAGTATGACACTAGGGATTTGGGCTAAGAAAGTGGGGCAAGCCTTTAGAGGTTTGTGCCTATTATATTCTTAGACTAAGAGAGCATCGAATATTACTTTTGAGATGTTCTTAATTATTCATAGGTGAAAAGTCCCCAAATTTATTGCTGGTGCAATGGTGCTGTTCTCTTGATGGAATGATGGCATGGTTAGCTTTTTTGTGTAGTACTACTACTTACCTCTGTTTCAAAATAGGAGGTGTATCATGATTGTCCAAGCTCGTGCTTTGACCAACGATTAGTCCAACAATATTTGGTTTATGAAAATAGACACCGTTGGGTTCGTATACAAAAGCAGTTTCTTTGATTGTGATTTTGTAACTGTAACTGTTAGAAAATACTGTTTTAGATATTTACGGTCAGAGCGGAGGGAGCATGTGCTGTTCGACAAAGTTGGCATAGTATTTACTGTGTTTTACAATGTTTGTGCATCTTCTTGGAAAGCTTTGTTTCCAATGTTGGCCCAAATGACAAATCGATAGTTTAGTCATTGCAATATTTCCACTCTCCCTTTCACTGCTGCCAAAGAGGTTGTGTCATGTCATTCTCTATTTTGTGTGTATGCCATATCAGTAATCTTTCTTATATTTGCTGATTCCTTGTCTGTGGACGTTGTGGGCTTGGACAAATGTGGCCAACCACGTTTCTGTTCTTAACTTCTTCCCTCCTATTGCAGCCGTCATTATGGTACAACTCTCCTGCAAAGAATACCAGTTGTCCTGCAACATTGGGATCTGTCTGCATTGGGACAAGTACAGATGTTGTATCTGCAACTCCTAGTCATGATGGTCCAGCACCAAGTGTACTTCGTGAGAATTGTGAACCTGTGAATTCCACATATGGTGGTTCTCCTGCGAGTGCAGTCCGAGGACAGCATTCGCCCACCCCAAGTATGTGTTCGGAAAGCTCTTCATCCTGCTGTACTAACAGCCAGGATCCTTTTGCATCCATGGTGGCACCTCTAGGTCATGATGCCCTTGTGAGGAGTGCGTTGCTCAGTGTTAATGGCTTGGACCAAGCATGGAATATAATGGTCATGATACCCTCGCACGAAGCTGTTCTGAAGGCCATGACTCTCATGTATCAAGACCAACACCTGGGAACACTGCATCTGTCAGTATGGAAGGCCTGCATTCTGCTGCACCAGGTACGACACCTGAAGCCCATGACGCTCTTGCATCCAATAGGGCACATGAAAGTGTTGCTGCAACTCCAGGCGTATCATGTCAAGCCTATACTCCAAGTAGGGTTCCTCAGTTCTCCGCAGCGACAAGTATGGCGCCTGAGCTCTGTGCACCAAGAAGTATGGCACCACATCTCCGTGCGCCAAGAAGTATGGCGCCTGAGCTCTGTGCACCAAGAAGTATGGCACCGCATCTCCGTGCGCCAAGAAGTATGGCGCCTGAGCTCTGTGCACCAAGAAGTAATGCACCACATCTCCGTGCGCCAAGAAGTATGGCGCCTGAGCTCTGTGCACCAAGAAGTATGGCCCCGCAACTCCGTGCGCCAAAAAGCATGGCGCCTCACCTCCGTGTGCAAAGCAAGGTGCCTAAAGTTCCTGCAAGAAAGACCATGCCTGAAGCCAGCTATTCCAGTGCAGCAACTGTGGTTTCTGTGATCTGTAAACCTCCATCATCGGGTGTTTTACCAAAAGATAACGGTCTTCCTAAATCAAGCAAGGAGTGCATGGCATCAAGTTTAGTTCTGCAAGGCCCTGATTGTCCTGCAAATCGGGCAACGGAACTGCAAAACACTCCCAACCTGAGTATGCTGCCTGAAAATCTTTATTTCTCATGCATGTCAAGGGATGCGTTTTGCATCTTTCTCTCTCTGTTGATTAAACCTTCTTGACGTTTCTACGCAGAAAATGTGGCTCCAAAGAATCCCACAGCACAGTGTGGATCAAACAAGAACCTCCCCCGGATAGGCGTTGACGAAAGCAGCACCCCCGCATATGCAGCAGGTAGACTCATTGCCCTTTCAGCGGACGGCGAGAAAGGCCCGTAGAAGAACAACATTACGTCGTGTCGGTGATCGTGTTCCCGCTGAATCCCCGTATGTTGTGGCGTGATACAGCCCGTTCTCCTGTGGAAGCACATGAACAATCGGTGATAGCCTGTTACTCTGGCAGGTCTCCAGCTCACTCTTGTACAAAAAGCAGTAACTCGACACTTCCCCTCACGCGACGCAAATTTTGCCTTGTCGACTCGGATGGTTGATCTGTGGTGGTCAGTTAGTGTTTCTCACATGTCTTCCTACCTGGCTTAGGCAGTGACTAACTGACTATGGGCCACTTGTTTTGAGCTTCTGCGGCGGATTCAGAATCTGAAAAGAAGTGTGTTTTGCCCCTCAGCTTCAGTGGTGTTCTTCACACTTTGTACAAAGAAAAGTTTCTGAATGCTGTTCGGCTGCTTGATGATGCCGGGTGCAGCATTCTGGTACGATGTGATACTGGTTACTTTCTGAAATGAAACCCATAAACTGAAACCTATTTTTTGGTCCCCGATCTTTCCCTTTGAATGCATGCCCGCTTGAATCGAACCGATGTGTCTTCAAGCACATGCTCAGCATGTCTTAGAGAAAGTGCACAGGCCAGGTAGTTTCCCTTGAACCATATGATTGCAAGCCGCCGCAGAGCATCTGTAAGAAACATGGAGACGGGTGGCATAGGGGTTCGATGCCTTCATCAACAAAGCCCATGGACAAGAATGGCGTTCACAGATTCGTTTTCCATTTCCATGCATGTGTTTCGTGCTTTTGAAGGGAATTTCCGTGCATGTTCCAAGTTCACTTTCTTTTCTCTTTCTCTCTCTTTTTTAGAAAAACTTGAAGTCTTCTGAAACTACTACTTTGGTGTCTGAGTGTGCAGGATATCTTTGTGCAAAAATTATGGATGGTATCACGGCGATGGAGCATCGCAGAGTACGACAGCACCAGCGACACCGGGGAAACTGGGAAAGGCGGCAGCAGCCAGAGAAAACGACCGAGGATGATGTTTCGAACCTCTGCCTGTCACGTCGTAGCACCACTACGCCACTACCAAATGATGGCATATATATCTCCGGCGAGTCCTCTGCTCGACAATGCTCGTCGGCATCTATCTACCTATCTATCTATCTCCATTCCACTCCATCATGGAATGGAAGATGCTGCGGCGGCGGCCGGCTTTTGTGTTCTGTGTGTTGCAGCCGTGTTCCACCGAATATTCATTGCTATCTTGAAACAAATAGTTCCCTGGTGCTGATCGAGCGGATTTTTTTGTCCAAAAAGACCACCTGACCAGATGAATTGACAAAAGAAACTACATATGGATCAATTTGATAAAAAAGACCCCCTCAATGGTGGCGGCAGGTGCGGCAGGCGACACGTGGCACCTGCCGCCACGCCAGGAGGCGACCGGCGATGGGATAACGTTTTTCGCACAGTGTGTGTAACAGGAAACGGAATGGGGCAGGGCATGTGGGCCCGGCCGCCATCGTAGTAGGCGGCAGCGTCAGCTATTGCCGCACCCTAGCCGACAGCTGCTGCAGCTCGCGGGCCGAGGCGTGGGCCCAGCCGCCACCAGCGCTGGCGGCCACCCTACTGCACGCGCGTCCGCCCCAACGCATAAGGCGCTGATTCCTCGCAGACAGCCCTCATTCCCACGCGCGGGAATCTATGAACTTTGACCGTTTGTGCCGACACTCAGCGGATATGACAGCCCTCATTCCCACACTGGTTGCTTTGGCGATGCTGCTCCCCGGGAATCACTCCGGCTTTTACTTCTTTTGCCCAGCGGATATGACGGCACTGCGGGAATCACTCACACGCTGAGGGAATCCGAGGCTGTGGGAACCTGTTGTGCCAACACTACAGGGATCCTCTTTCTTTTATATAGTATGCTTATGCTCAGTGCGCAAGCACACTGTCTCTGGCCTCCTTGTCTACTCTCTGCGTGTAAGAACAGTGAGAAAGCAAAACTCAGTAGGCACATTCACTCGTGATTTAGGGCGATTTAGAGTTGGATTTTGAATATGCTGAAGTTGAAGAAAAGATAGACGAGGGTAAGATCTATCCATTTTTGTTGGTTTCGTTCGCATGCATGAAGTTTGTACTCTTTTTGTTTAGTTCATAACTATGTGTTCTCTGTTGTGTTAGGTATTATTTCTTCACTTTTTGGAGTCATTTAGAGCTTCAGGAGTAGGATTTGTGTAGCGAAGTGAACTACGAAGTTGAAGACCAAGGTATGAGCTTCGCAATACATTGATTTTTTTGTGCATGCAGGGTGGTAATTAGTTCATCTTTTAGCTCTTCATTAGCTATGTGATGTTAGTGCTTAGAGGTTAGAAATAATTTCGGACGGCAGATATAGCATTTATACTATTTTCTTAGAAGAGTGGGTTGAAGATGTTGTATCAATGTTGGGTGCGTCCATTAGTATTGACATGCGGAAATCTAATTACGATAATTAACAAAAAGAATGTACTGTAATTGTTCATTGCATGTGGTATGTTATTTCATGTGGTATGTGTATTAATAAGTCTATAGTTAGGAAATCATAGGTCTTCTTTTTTATGTCGCAATAATATAAATTTTGTATGTTAAGATTACGTGCTAATGTACTTAACGATGTATGTAATTAGGTAAAATAGTTCATCTTAGTAGCAAACAAGGAGGAGATGACGTGATTGAAGAAATTGTGTTTGCATCTTCGCTGTCCCTTTTGAGGTGATGACCACATACATGCAAGTGCTATTTTCATACTTTTGATAGCAGAAAGAAAAATCCGTGTGTAATATTGATGTTCATGTGATAATAGGTTGACTCCGTTCATATAGTACTGGTGACGAAAATTTATTCAAACTATTTGAACTCTTAATTGCATTCGGAAGCACTATATTGGAGCTAAGGTATAAAATGACACCGTAATTTTGTTAATATTTTTTTATATTGATGTACTGTTGTGAATAATGTGCATGCCGCTGCAAATATTATTATTTGTAAATAAATGATTGCTATCGTATGATATGAAAAAAATTATATAAAGCCGGAAGAAATTAAATGTTTCACTCATATGATATTAAAATGTTATTATCATACTATTATGTTTAGTGGTTGTTTGGATAGCGAGTAATTACCATCGGTTTTATCATAACCTGTTGTAAGAAAATTAGTTTTTACTAATAGTTGTTTTTACTCTCTTAGACGAGTTTGAGAAAAATTAGATCTTTAAATACCTGTTAACCAAACAACCCCTTAAAGTCTAAGCAAATGATTAGAGAAAAAACCGAATATTTGTAACGAAAATACGGTTATTATTTTAGTCGTATGATATGTAAATGTTGTCATCATTACTAAATGTTCAGTTACTAATTATTTGAAATGTAAACATGTATGTTGGTTAGGTACTATGGAAAATTTAGTAGTGTACTATGGGAACGTCTTACGCGACGGTCCATTCGGGGTGGATGTGTCCTTGTGCGAGTCGATTACAGTTGTAGTGAGAGACATGGTCAACGTGGGTTACACAACAGTTAGAAGGTGCATCCGAGCGGTGTTTGGCCCTGGGATGTAGGGGGAAAAATGACAATGGAGGCCTTCGTCGTTGACGGAGGAAATGATGAGACAGTTGCCCGTTAGGGTTTGCGGCCTGTCACAGGTGATCGGTCATGGGGGTTGTACATGAGGTTTGCAAGCAATCCCAATAACTCAATGTATGGTCAGCCGATGGTGTATGTGGAGTTCATTTCAGTCAATGATGTTGCCGGATGCAGTAGCAGGGGTGGTGAGGTCGAGTTGGCCATCACATCAGCCCCTAGCGTCGGCCCATCGGAACCGACGAGCGGCCAGCCTGTGTATGACATAGGATATTGGTCTGCGGCCATTGACATGAGCAAACACGTGGAGGGATTGCCGGAGGCGCTAGATGATGATGATCATTCTTCTACGTCTTCGGAGTCAAGCGAAGAAGAAGATGTTCCTCCTCAGAGGGCGGTCGCGGCGGCACTGCAACCTGGATTTTTACAGGATATGAGCATCACCAACGAATTTCACTCTACTCCTGGCCTAGGAGCGGGGAGCCTGGAGGTTGGGCAAGTTTTCCTAGACAAGAAGTGTGCTTACCAGGCAATGGGTAGCTATGCAATCGCCATCCACCGCCAGCATAGAGTGAAGCAGTCTGATAAAAAAGAGTTGAAGGTCATATGCATCCACACCGCGAAAGGTTGCCGCAGAAGAGTTCTCGCTAGACTGAAGCCTGGGGTATGTCAGTCATGGCATATCACAAAAATAGTGGAGCATACCTGTGAGCAAACCGGGACTCTTTCAAATCACTGCAATGTGACAGCAAAATATGTGGCACAGACGATGGAAACGATTGTGCAAGAAAGTCTAAACATTAGTGTTAGGGCTCTGCAAAAAGATGCAGAGGATCTAATTGGTTTCCCTGTTAGCTACAGCAAGGCTAGGCGTGCGAAGGACAATATATTCAAGAACTTGTATGGTACCTATGAAGAGGCCTATTCTTATGCCCCTAGAATGCTTAATCAAATAGCAAGTGCTAATAGGGGGACTCAAGTTTGGCGGAGAGAACGTCCAAACCCAATAAATCCGGGTGAGCTAATCCTGGACCGCTTATTTTGGGCATTCGCCCAGACTATACAAGCCTTCAGGCACTGTCTCCCGATATTATCAGTTGATGATACCTTTCTCACTGGAAAGTATAAGGGCACACTATTGGTGGCAATTGCAGCGGATGCAAATAATCAGCTTCTTCCTATTGCATATGCATTGGTCGAGAGTGAGAACAAAGATAGCTGGTTGTGGTTCCCGAGCTGCGTGAAGATAGGTGTCGTGAAAGAGCGTAAAGGTGTTTGCATCATCTCTGATCGCAACACTGGATTATTAAGCGCTCTTGAAATAATTAAGGCGTCGGAAGAAGAGTGGGGCTGGCCCGATCTAGAGGGAAGATGGTGCATGAGGCATTTGGCAGCAAACTTTTACTCCAAATTCAAAAACAAGGATTGGTTCAAGTTATTCAAGAGGATGTGCATGCAAAAAACTGAAGCCAAAATGAATGCGATCTGGGCAGGTATCAATGGTGAGATCGACCGCGCGGCCTTGTCGCAGAGAGAAGACCGGAGGGGTCGTAGGACGCCCATAAATTTGAGCCAGTGGATCATCGAGAATTGCCCTCATTTGGACAAGTGGGCGCAGACTCACGACACCGGGGCTCGGTATGGAATAATGACCAGCAACATGTCAGAGGTGTACAATGGTGTTTTTAAAGGGGTGCGAGCACCTATCACAGCCCTAATTGAAGAAATTTGAAACCGGACCCTGTCATACTTTGCAGACAGGGTCACCGTCGCCAAAGCACAAGTTGAATTGAACAAGCCATGGTCCGAGAAGATGCAAAGACATCTGGACGAGAAAGCAAAGAAGTCCCAAAGTCATGGCTGCAGGAAAGTGGACGCACTTAGGAATAAGTGGGAGGTCAATGTGCGAGCCAAGTACGTTAAGGGTCACCACAGAGGATCAAAAAAGCAAGCTGTCACCCTTGGCTCAACCTCCTGTGAGTGCACTTGTAACAAGCCCAAGCTTGAGGGCTACCCTTGCAGTCATGTGCTCCAGGCGTCTGCTGATAAAAAAATTAGCGTCGAGCCATACATATCGCCATACTTCAACATGTACAATCTATACAACACTTGAAACGGTGAGTTCCGGGCTTGGGGCATAGATATGAACTACAAAATATTGTGGCTAGATGGGCCGAAATGGGTTCCGAACGCCGACTTGATGAGAACCGCAAAGGGACGACGTCAGTCTAGGCGTCATCGCAATGACATGGACCATAGCCAGATGGGAGAACCAAGGTGATGCCGCGTTTGCAGGTGTCCTGAACATTCACGCAGAGAATGCCCGTATCGAGCCAACAACAACGCATGATGTTGATATATATGTACTCGCTATGTCTATTTATATTTGTACTCGTTATGTGTACTTATATTAAATTTAAATTGAATCTCTTTGTATTATTGTATTCGTGATGTTAACTTCAGATAATTAATGTAAATCGTATCTTTTTGTATTTTTTAAGTTAATTTTGATTCGTATTTGTATTTGTGTCTTCCTCGTAATTTATATTTGTATGTTTGTGTGCAGGTTATGGGTGAAGTGCCAGTGCTTTTGCAGGGGCCACATGACGCCGGCCACCGTTGCCACCTATTTTTGAACCCAAATATTAAGCATGATGATCGGCCTTTCAGACTTCGAACCATAAAAAAACATGGCCAATACACAATGCTTTCCTTACTCACCTTGACGCTTACGGACTACAAGGTTTTGCTAGGCTCACATCATGCCACGACCAAGTACGTTCGGACCCATCCCTTTTGACATTCTTCGTTGACCGGTGGAGACCTGAAACCCACACCTTTCACTTTCGTTTTGGGGAGCTTGCACCTACACTGAAAGATGTTTCTATAATCACTGCTCTATCAATTAGAGGTGAGCCATTAGTCTCTCCATGAGTGTCTCCATCTTGGGTATTAGATATAGCAACCTGTCTTGGGATGGAAATGCCAGAATCACAACATTCTGGTGGCCCTTAGGGCATCCCACTCGTCTGGCTTCGTGATAACTTTCGTATTTTATCTAGCTTCGCTAATGAGGAGACGAGAAAACGACATCTGTTTGTGTATTTGTTGTGGCTCCTCGGGACTTTATTTCCAAATTCACATGGGGACGTTGTTGTCCCTGGTCTCATCTACATTGCAGAGAATATGGTAGATGAACCTTTACTCGAGCAGCCAAAATATATCTTCCGTTCTGCCATGCTATCTCATACATACAGAGGCTTGTGTGATGCCACGCTAAAAACCTCTTTCGCACAAAAAACTCCATTACTTTGTGTTGCCTACGAGTTTCTACAGTTGTGGTCCTGGGAATACATCCCTGTAAGACGACCTCGTATAGTACAACATGTACACCCATACGACTTTAGCGAGGGTGGCAGCGCAACTATGGCCACCAGGTGGACAAAGGCACGGAAACGTTGGTCTCCAGATATTGCAAAAAAAAATTGCCCTATGTACCACCAGTAGTTTGAGATACTTGATAAGGCAGAAGCCACATGGAACCCGTGGACTCAGGACCAGCTACAAATGGTCTTTGATGCTCGACCCTTCACACCAGACATGTTGAGTGATAGTGCATTCTGGCTGACTCGCTGCAACTTATTGTTCCTGTGGTGTGTTGAGTCTTACAACCCAGAGCGTGTAATGAGACAGTTCGGTCTTTATCAAGAAATTCCACCACCTTTTCCAAGACGTATCGATGAGGAAACCCATAAGTAAGATGTGACCTCCCTAAATAGCTAGTGTCTATTTTAATTTACTAAACTCACACTTTGTTACATAATTTGTAGGCTAACCAATAAGGGCAGGGGTTGGAGTTTATACGATTGGAGGGAGCAGAACATTGAATGGATACACAAGTGGGAAAATGAAGCGCTAGCAGATATAGTGCATCAACTTAGGTATATTTTATTTACATTATTTTGTTACGATGATCATACGATGCGTGAAGATGCTTTGCTTTCATCACAACGGTTTATGTAATTATTTAATTTTGCAGATCGTACGATGGAAGTACAGATCAAGCGTACAAGCAGTGGTACTGCATGAGCACACGTGCTAGCCTGGCCAGTCAGCCAGCTACTATACCAACACATCTCACACAGGAGAAGCAGGCGCGGAGACATATTGAGCTGCATGCAGCTTACTATTGTGACCAGATGATAATCACTTGTAACTTTTTTAGGTCCATCATTTCATAATCATTTGAACTAAATAACATCCAAATATTGTTCAGCTTGAAAGTTGCAACGAAGTAGGGCAGATGGCTACGGATAGCATGCCGGCCCACGGCCCAGCTCGCCCGTTATTCCAGAAACGTTTTCAACAATACATGACAACAAAGTTCAGATGCGGTAGAGGCGACGACGTTGTCACTCGAGCGTACAATATGCCGGTAGCGAGGTCAGCTAGACCAAGTGCGGCGCCGTCGTCCAGACCGAGCGAGGCGCGTACGAGCCATGGGCAGTGGGGGGAGGGTTCGCGTACTAGAACGACATTTCCACGACATGACTCATCTCTGCCACTTCATCGCTCTTCTTCGGTGCAGCTTCGTCGGGGGTAGACATCTCAGGACTATGGCACGGGCTTGGATTCGATGCCCGAGCAGACTCTTTCCCCTAACCCATATGCGCACACAGGATATGATGCATACACCCAAGGTGAGGGATCTCAGTCGTATCTCTCCATGCGAGGGATCTTCATGCCCGAGGAGACTCGTGTACCAGATTTAAACCAGCACCACGTACCATGGCCAGACAGTACAAGCGAGGGATCTGATCAGGTAGTCATGTTTACATTTTAATGCATTTACAATGTTATCATATATTATCCTCTAACAGTTTGTTTATAATGTTTCTATGTGCAGGACATACCTGATGTTAATTGGGGCGATGAGAACACCAAACGTGGCGTCAACACAGGCGTCCTGGGAGCATCATATGATCATGGCGACCCGGTTACATCATTAGTTACATAGTTCTTCGGAGGGGATGTTATTGGCCCATCTTTTATCCCAGGGGCGGCGCTAGGGGTATTTTTGGGTCCTCATGTCAATACGCATGATTTTTACAAAATAGTGTTGATTTTGGCAAAACAATGACAATTTTCAAAAAACAGCAATGATTTTGGCAAAATGAATACACATGAATACCCGGTTGCAAATTCCTGGAGCCGGCACTGTTTTATCCCCGCGGAGTCACAACCATACGCCTACAATTACGCTTCAGGTTCGCAACAAGGATTCGTGACTACACCACCTAGGCAGGACTCGCAGACCAAGCTTCAAAATATCGGATATCGGGTCCGTATCAGTATGGCTCTGACATATCGGATGTCGGATATCGGATGATATATCGGACGGTATGTAGATATATCGGTGAACACCTGTCTAGTTTTTTTCATTATTCTTGTTCAAAACATTTACTTTTAGTAAAAGAAATTGTATGATGTCATTACTTTAACATAACATTTTTAGGTTCCTAGTTTACTAACTTGTTGATTAAGAAACAATTAAGGAAAGATTCACAAAATCGTTACTCTATGATTAAAAAAATATGATATATATGCATTTGTACGAAACATTATGAATGACTTTGATAATATATAATGACGTTGTAAATTCATAATCTTATTTCACTGTTATCCAATAAAGAATTGTTGTCATCTATGTATCGTTCTATATTGGTGGACATATCGGGCTAGATATCGGCCATATCGGTCGATATTTCGGTCGATATCGGATGATATGTTGGGAAATGATATTTGCAAAATGATATGTTATGTTTATATCGGTGGAGCCCCAAAAGTGATATATCGGCCTATATATCAGTTGTATCGACGTAGATTTAAAAGCTTGTCGCAGACACATGAAGCCGAATTGGAGTACGGCTGCGGTCTTCGTGTAACTCGGTCACCTAATCGTTTGTCGCCTTCCGGTCGTAAGGAAAGACCAGGTGGTCGTCGTAAAGTAGGGTGATTTATCTATCCACATGCGCGACCCATTGTATCTACATATGTCAGTATCATACTTTTCGATTTGAACATCTATGTATGCTAAAATAAAAATGCACCAGTCAGGAATAATTTTTCCCGCCTATATCTCCGGTCATACTATCCCGCTCCACTCTTCGGCTTATGTTAGGCTGAAATGAATTTTTTTAAAAAAAATTGGCTGATGAATACTGTGCAACCATTGCCCATCTTAAACATTGAAAAAATATATTTTCAGGCAACCCTTTCCCCTGAATATTTTCCCGCCAACGCTTTCCCTTCATATGTTCCCGCCACCCGTTTCCCGCCAACCCCTTCTCGCCATATCTTCCTGCCACACATTTCCCGCCATATGTTCCGCCAACCCTTTCCCGCCATACTGCAGTCGTTCTTTCCCGCCATTTTCTCCTCTCTACCTATAAAACCCCCTTCAGACGGAGGTGGATAAGCATTCGAGTGTAGTGTAGTCGAGATGTCCCATTATCCTTTCGATCGTAGTTTTTACCCTGAGATGAGCAGGACTCTTCTTAGGCTAGCTACCGATTTCAGGATGGACAATAGGATAGTTCCATGGGACGAACTCATCAGTAGTGACACCATAATGAATGAGTTGGCTCACCAATTACGTAGGTCTAGGTGGCCTGAAAGGACCTATGAGGAGGTACGTAAAGAACTTCTTAGGTTGAATGGAAGGTGGAAGAAGGTAGTGGAGCCGAAGAGCGAAACTTTTAGAAGGACTGCAGAAAAGCATCCATTTTTATGGACTGAGGAGAGCGAGGACGAAGATGATATCTTCATGCCGCCGCTTCCTGGTTCTGCATCGTCAAAGGGCAAGAGTTCTGCATCGTCTAAGGGCAAGAGTATTGCATCTTCGAAGGGCAAGATTTCTGCATCGTCGTCCAAGGGTAAGAGTTCTGCATCCTCGAAGGGCAAGAGTTCTGTATCCATGGAGGATGACGATGATGCCTTCATGTAGTTTTTAAGTTGTATTCCAGTTCTACCGTTTAATTCAGATGTACTTGTATTATTAGTTTGTACTCTCTTATTGTAGGACATTATGTTCTATCTTAATTTCATTCTGTAGTTGTTGCACGATGTTTGATATTAGTGGAGGGCAAGAAAATGCCACTACTTTTATTCTAAAACTTTATGTTTTTCCATTACGACACGGTACAATTGAAAATAAGATACATCGTAGAATTGAAATAAAGCTACATTAAACTGCAGAAATAAAGATACAAATGATTGCGAAATTTAAAATACTACCACAGAAATCTACTGAGTCCAGCGTAGCTTTTTCTGTTGCCTTGGCCTCACGAGCCCTTTCTTTCTTTCTCTGCCTCTCCGCCTCACGAGCCTCCTTTCACTGTCGTTCCTGCTCCTCCATGCGACGAGTCTCTTCCCTGTTTTTCTTTCCTTAATCCTGAAAAAAACGGTGTTGCTCTGCATAATATTCTTTTAACTCTCTCTCTTGCTCTGCTTTCTCCTCAACTTCCGCCTTCTCGCGTCGCTCTTCCGCATAGAAACTATTTCACGCACGGCGACTTCTTTCACGAATCTCAGTCACTGCCCAAGCCGGCATCTCCGTGTCAATCCAACGATAGTACATACATAGAGGCGGAGGAGACTACAACAAGAAACAAGAATGTTATTAAAGAATCTATCAAAATACCAACAATATCTATTTGTGATGGTTAAAGCATACCGGAGGCTTATCGTACTCTGAAATAGCTATGGGTGGATCTTCCTCATAATTGGCGCACATGAAAAACTTCATGCCTAACCAATCTGAAAAATCCGTAACCTCCTTCACCTTGCAAAGATCGCCACACCAACACCGCAGGACTGACACCCCCGGAGGCAAACTTGCGTTCTTCATTTTCCTCGGCCTAATGCTTTGATCCGAGCAAGGCAAACTCATACCGACTGAAAAAATGTGTTATACACTTTGCGCAGTGGCGATTTTAAGGATGGCTGGACGAGAGCCTCGGTGTCTCCTTTTATAAGCTCAGACGATAAATAATGGCGAGAAAATTAAGCGGTAAATTTTAGGATCTGTGTAGTGTCGGCACAACAGCTTCCCGCAGCATTGGATTCCCGCAGCGAGTGACTGATGCCGTCGCATCCGCTCAAGCAATAGCCAGAGCGATTCTCACAGTGCTGTCCCATGCGCTGAGGCAAAAGAAGCTAAAGCAGGACTGATTCCCGGGCGAAAGAACCTAAAGCAGGGCATCAGCGTGCATTTTCCCGCTCGTGGGAATCACCGCCGTCAGTGTCGCTGTTGCACATGGGAATTAGCGCCATCTGCAATCTGCAACAGGAAATGTGTCGGGCGTGCGAAGGAAGAAAGATGCCGCCTCCTCCGGTGGCGGCCTGGCCCACGCCTCGGCCCGCGCGCAGCAGAGGCTGTCGGACGGGGAGCGACAGCGGCAGCGCTCGCCGCCTCACCTAGTGGCGGCCGGGCCCACCGCTCCTGGCCCGTTCCGTCCCAGCTGCTGCACTGTGCAAGAACCCGTTGTGCCCCGCGCGGCCGCCCCCTGCGGTGACGGCAGGGCCCGCCGCCTCCTGGCGTGGCGGTAGGTGCCACGTGTCGCCTGCCGCGCCTGCCGCCACTAGTGAGGGGGTCCTTTTTAACGTTTTTATCTGCAGATAGTCTTTTTTGACAATAGCGTTTGGCAGGGGGTCTTTTTGGATAAAAAGTCGATCGAGTGCACCATCAGACTGCTTTAGCCCTTGGGTCGACTCAACCTATGTGCCACAGATATCTTCAGTGGTCATTTTGAACTCATCGAGTTTTCTTGGCGATGCAGATTCCGTCTTGCCGGCTCTTGATGCTTTGTTAATTACTGCCGCTCGCGTATCTTTGTAGCTGGATTAGCCGGCCATTGTATAAAAACCTCAGTGGCATTCCTCACACTTTGCATCACATGACCGAGCACGTGCTTAGTACAGCATTCTGGTATTATGTAGTATTTTCTTTGTCTTAAAATAAGTGTCTCAACTTTGTATAATTTTAGGACGGAGGGAGTAGTATGTTATTGGTTACTTCTTCACGTGAAACTCGTAAACTGAAGCTCAAGTCATATCCTTACTTTTCCTGTCGTCTTCAAGTACAGTACATGCTCAGCTATAGAGAGTACGAGATAGGTCAGCCAATTTTGCCTTGTACTGTCTGTAACTCTGCATGATTGCAACTTGCAAGCCGCCGGCTGCTAGTGATTTCTTTCTTTTGCAGGGTATCTTCTCTAAGGAAACAGCTGGGATTTATCTGGGCCGGATGGAAAGAATCCGGTTCGATTCGGCGGCCACTTGGGCAACGAAGTCCATTGATCAGAATGACGCTCGTTCTAGGTTCGTTTTCTATTTTACGCCTATTCGACCGTTCTAATAAGTTCCGGTTTCGCTCTCTCTTTTTTTTTTCCTTCTAAAAGGACTTGCCATTGGACGAGATCATATCACAAATGAGCAGGTCAGAACTCAGAATCGAGTCGGAGGGTCTAGCGAATAAGAGAAACAAAAGAAAAGAAGTGGCAACCGGCAGATGAGTGGTCCCACATGAAAGTAGAATTTTAGAGTTGCATTTTAGTATATCTGACTTTTAGAAAGAACAGTGTTGCTAGGTTGTTAATTAACTACCCGCAAAAAAAAGTTGTTAATTAACTGCAACATCTAGCCGCACAAGAGGTACATAAGTGCACAGAAGCGCCGATAAAAACTAGCACGACATCCTAAAAGGTCTAGCCAAGTCTGAGCAGGTTGGGTTCAAGAACTAACACAAATATCATAAAAAAAGATACACGGCATCCTGTTCATAAAAAAGATACATGACATTCTGTTGGCAAAAAAACAAATACACAGTTGTGAATTAGCACTACATAATCAAGATTCCTAGTGCCCATCAGCCAATGAATGTGAGAACAAAGGGACATACGAAAGATAAGGACTCTTGCAGTCACTTCCAAGATCACCTATAGAATGCAGCTCCCTAGAATCCATGTCGTATGACATCATTTTCGTAAATGATATGTGTCTCGATATTCTTCTCGTAAATAGTATGAATATAACCTTGTATCTGGGTGGATGATAATATCGTAGTCCTGCCCATAAGATGAATCCTCTGCTCCAAACAATTGCAAATGGCTGACATTATGCTTCAAGGTCCAATTTTCAGTACTAGAATCTTCAAGAGCCCACATTGACAGTTCAAAATTATTAGAGTATATATCCGGTTTGTATATTTGGTAGTTCAAGTTGTAATCTATCTCTACTATCCTTGGCCCTCAAGTTTTGTATCCTATATAAACAGCCCTTCGAGGCCCTAATACATATTCAGAATTCAATAATCTTCATGGTATCCGTCGCCTAGGTTATCTCCTCGACATGGCCTCTCCGCCGGCCCCTCCACCTCTCCCGGCGCGGCCTCTCTTTACCGCGGCTGAGTTCAACGCTGCCAGATCGCCATCCGTCTTTTCTTCCTCCTCCAACCCTAGTTCTCTTACCCACCACCAATACACCCTTCCGCCACCACAAATCTCCCTAGCAGATACAATTGCCGATGTTGCGCCGTTCATACCCATCTCGCTTGATCTCGCTGCCCACAATTACTACCACTGGCGCCATCTCTTCCACATCCACCTTGGTCGCTGCGGTCTACGCCACCATATACATCCATCCTCTGTCCCGCAGCCTGCCAATCCTCGTTGGGTGAAGGACGATCTCACGATCATCCAATGGATTTATACTCGGATCTCAACCGAGCTCTTCAATCTTGTCTCCAACGACGACGCCACCGCAGCCGAGCTTTGGGCCTCTCTTCAACAGTTGTTTCAAGACAACTCCGACGCACGCATCAACGCTCTCCACACCGAGCTCCGCACCATCACCCAAGGAGACTCCCCGGTCACCGTCTTCTGCCAGCGGATCAAGTCGATCGGTGATGAACTCCGGCAACTTGGTGATGACGTCGACGACCGCGTCCTCGTAAACGCTCTTCTCGTCGGCCTCGATGAGCAGTTTGAGAAACAGGTGGCCTTCATCCCCATGTTGCGGCCCTACCCTTCCTTCGGCGAGGTCCGCTCTCTCCTTCAGCTCGAGGCTCAGAACCAAGCTCGCAAGGCCACTCGCCCGCAAGTGTTTCACGCCACCACCAAGTCTTCGGCGCCAGCTCCATTCACTCCGTCGCCGGCACCTGCCCAGCCGCCTCCAGGCTGGCGCCCGAGCCCTAACTACCGCGGGAAGAATCCCGTCTATCGGTCGCCCCAGCCTCGCTCCGCCAGCTCTTCAGCGTCATCATCATACCGGCATCTACTCCACCGGCATGGCACCTGCAGCAAGATCCCTGGACCGGTCTGGTTCAGGCATGGCTCATGCCTTGGTCTGCTCCGTCTCCTTATGACGCTCCTCCAGCATACACGGGATCCTGGAGCCCGGGTCATCGTCCTGCCACCGGCTCTCCTGGTCTCCTCGGACCCCGACCGCCGGCTCACGTCTACACAGCCACCACTACACCGACCCCGCCGGGTGCCCCCGTGCTTCCGCCCGGCTACGCCCTGGTTCCCTATGCGCCCGGTGCTCCTTCGGCCCCGTCACCGTACGCATATGGTCATCATGCACCAATGAACGTGCCTGCCCCCTCTCCTTCGACAACATCGCCAAGCTGGGATCAGGCTGCCTTCATCGTTGCCATGAACAATTTCACCCTCAACAACGAAGTTACGGATTGAATTTTCGATTCTAGTGCATCCACGCATATGTCTTCAAATATGATTTTTTTGTCAGCTTGTTTTCCTTCTTCTTTTTCTTCCATTACCATCGGTGATGGTTCCACTATTCCTGTCTCTTGCACCGGTGACTCTTACATCCCTTATTATTCTAACAATTTTCTTTTACGTAATATTCTTGTAGTCCCATCTTTAATTGCTAATCTTATCTCCGTTCGTCAGTTTACCATCGATAATCAAGTTATTCTTGCCTTTGACCCCTTTGGTTTATCTGTGAAGGATCTGAAAATGGGGGAGGTTCTAGCTCGGTACAATAGCACAGGCGATCTTTATCCGCTTCATGGCGCCCCCACTTCCACTCCTCGCGCCATGCTTGCATCAGTTGATCTATGGCATCGTCGGCTTGGTCATCCTAATAAAGCTACACTATCATCATTATTACAGGAATTTTGTATCCCTAGTTCTAGTGTCTCTCATGATTCCTCTCTTTGTAATGCCTGTCAATGCGGCAAACATGTTAGATTACCTTTTGGAACCTCCACTACCATTAGTACTTTTCCTTTTGAATTACTACATTGTGATCTATGGACCTCTCCAATTCCTAGTGTTTCTGGTTATAAATACTATCTTGTAATTCTTGATGATTATTCCCATTATGTTTGGACCTTTCCTCTTCGAGCCAAGTCCGACGTACACCCAATTTTTCTCAATTTTCGTCAATATGTTCTAACCCACTTTGGTCTTCCAATACGCTTTATTCAATGTGACAATGGACGTGAATTTGATAATGCTCGCAATCGCACTTTCTTTCTTTCTCACGGCATACTCCTTCGCTTTTCTTGCCCCTATACACCCCCTCAAAATGGTAAAGCAGAACGCTCTCTTCGCTCCATCAATGATATTCTTCGCACCTTGCTTATTCAAGCTTCTCTTCCTCCCTGTTTTTGGGTTGAAGCACTACGTACTGCCACACTTTTTCTAAATATTAGACCAACCAAAACATGTCCTCTCTACACTCCTTTTCAATCCCTCTTTCTTTCACATCCCGACTATCTCTCTCTCCGCGTTTTTGGTTGTCTCTGTTTTCCCAACATCACTTCTACGACCTCTCATAAACTAAAACCTCGATCTTTACCCTGCATCTATCTTGGTCTCTCCGATGATCATAAGGGCTCTCGCTGCTTTGATCCCTCATCCGGTCGTGTCATTATTTCCCGTCACGTCGTCTTTGACGAACACACTTTTCCCTACGCTGCCACAAAAACATCACCTCCGCACCAACCATCCCCTGTCCGTTCTTCATCTTCTCTCCTCCCTCATCTAGCTCCTACCTCTATTGCCGCGGAGCAACAGCCACCACAGCAGCCTCCCATAACTCCACAGCAGCCTTCCGCGCCCCCCACTCCTCCCTTGATGGCAGCTACCTCTCCTCCCATGCCTATCTCCCCTGTTGTCACTTCTCCTTCTTCCTCTTCTTCCTCCACACCGCCTCTTCCGTCCAATGCTGTTCCTATAATACCTACAGCCAACGATCATGTCATGTGCACTCGTGGTAAGCGTGGTTTTCACCTCCCTATATGACGTCTTAATCTCATGGCCATTCCCACTGTCTCCCCTATTCCTACCTCTTATAAACGTGCTCTTCTCGATCCTCTCTGGCATTCTGCTATGCGTGATGAGTTTCATGCTCTTCAGAAAAATAACACCTGGACTCTCGTTCCCAAACCACCCGGTGTCAATGTTGTTTCCGGCAAATGGATTTTCCGTCACAAATTTCATGTTGATGGTACTCTTGCTCGTTATAAAGCTCGTTGGGTATGTCATGGGTTTTCTCAGCAACACGGCGTTGATTTTGATGAGACATTTTCTCCGGTTGTAAAACCTAGTACTATTCGTGTTGTTCTCAGTCTTGCTGTCTCCTCCTCTTGGCCGATTCATCAATTAGATGTTAAAAATGCTTTCCTACATGGCACTCTCAATGAAACTGTCTATTGTCAACAACCTTCGGGTTTTGAGAACTCCTCTTCTCCTGATTTTGTTTGTCTTCTTCACAAATCTCTGTACGGTCTTAAACAAGCTCCTCGTGCTTGGTTTCATCGCTTCACCACCTTTATTCACACATTAGGTTTTACCTCATCTAAATCCGATTCATCTCTCTTTATTTTTCGTTCCTCCTCTCATACTGCATATCTTCTCCTCTATGTTGATGATATAATTCTCACTGCCTCTTCTGATTCTTTTTTACAACATATTATCTCTTCTCTTAATCGTGAATTTTCCATGACTGATCTTGGTCCTCTTCATCACTTTCTTGGGATCACCGCCTCCCGTACTTCATCTACACTCTTTCTCTCTCAACGCCAGTACCTTCTTGACTTGCTCTCTCGTGCAGGGATGACTGACTGTCAACCCTGTCGTACGCCGGTCGACGTTGGTACCAAGTTGTCGGCCGACGGTGAACCTTTTTCTGACCCTACCCTATATCGCAGTATCACCGGTGCTCTCCAATATGCCACTCTCACTCGTCCTGATATATCTTATTCTGTTCAACAAGCGTGCTTATATATGCATGATCCCCGTGTTCCTCATTATTCTCATGTCAAGAGAATACTTCGGTATCTCAAAGGTACTATTGATCATGGTCTTCTTCTTAACTCTTCTCTCCAACAAGCTTGACAGTTTATTCTGATGCAGACTGGGCGGATTGTCCAGATACTCGACGATCTACATCCGGCTTTTGTGTTTATTTGGGTGACAATCTTGTTTCTTGCTCTTCTAAAAGGCAGGTTACAGTTTCCAGATCTTCTGCAGAAGCTGAATATGGGTCTGTTGCTCATTCTGTGGCCGAGGCGGTGTGGCTCCGTCAGCTTATGGTTGAGCTCCATCGACCAATCGAGCGTGCAACTCTTGTTTATTGTGACAATATTTCTGCAGTCTACATGGCGTCCAATCCTGTTCAGCATCGCCGCACAAAACACATCGAGATTGATATTCATTTTGTTCGTGAAAAAGTGGCTCTTGGCGAGGTCCGTGTGCTTCATGTTCCTACCACTGCGCAATTTGCTGATATTTTCACCAAGGGGCTCCCCACTGCAGCATTCACTAGCATTCGCTCCAGTCTCAACATCGTTACACCTGATGTTGACACTGCGGGGGGTATTAGAGTATATATTCGGTTTGTATATTTGGTAGTTCAAGTTGTAATCTATCTCTACTATCCTTGGCCCCCAAGTTTTGTATCCTATATAAACAGCCCTTCGAGGCCCTAATACATATTCAGAATTCAATAATCTTCAAGAATCACTTGAAATTACAAAATACAATTGTCCCTGTGATACATAAACCTCACGAGCAAAACAAGAATCATGTGACTTAGGAATATGGATGACCCGACAACTTCCCTCCATGTCGACGGCTACGGCCTTATCTTCATAGGAAGTTAAATACGAAAAATGTGCTACATGAATACCTGTTTATATCAATTGGACATTCCCAATCGCTCCGATGTGTCCAGGCTCCAGCTTCGGAAGAGTAGATCCCTAATGGTCTGACGTGTGTATCATCATCCGCCGGTGCAAACTCAAGTACATGGAAGTGAGAGGAGACGGCCGGGTCGTACCCCAGGCGAGCGACCCGCACCTCGCTGGACCTGTCGGTGCCAGGCACGGCAACCCATTTCTCAGTGGCCGGATTGCACACCACGTAATCCGTTGCCCTCCAGTAATCGGTCTTCTGTCGTCGGCAGAGCAGGAGGCCATTGCAGCAGTCCAGCATGTCAATGTGAATGTCACAGAGTCTGTGTTGGGCAGGAACGAGAAGGAGGGGTCGATGCCAGGGCACCAGCTCCCTGTTAGGCTTTGGTAATGACGGTCCATAACTCGGGCACACAGATTGCCGGTTTCGTAGAAGAAGCCGGCGAGGGTCGACCGGGGCAGTTTCTTGCGGTGGTCGGGGTGGGAGACGACGTCGCGCCATCGCCTGCAGACGCACTTGCAGCAACGGGTGGCCTTGAAGGGCACGCGCGAGATGATCTCGACGAGGAGGTCGTCGGAGAGCCGGGAGAACGGCCTCCTCTCCGTGTGCCTCTTCTTCTTCCTCTTCTTGGAGATCCGGGCTTCCATCGCCGGCGAAACTACAGATCGACCGGTACGGAGGAGGGGACACTCGTCTATGGGTGCTACCACGCGAGCTGTGAACGGCCAGCTAGGGTTTGTGTGCGCGGCGACGATGCGGGCGGAGGTAGAGCTGCAAAGACGAGGCGCAAGTTTCTGGGATATAAGTGGGCCGTACGAGTCGGAGTCGTCTCTAGCTGGCTTCGTTTTACTTTGTTCCAAAATTCCGTAATCTACAGCTCTACACCATGTACCACTCAAAAAAAAAAACTCTACACCATGTTAGCAACCCCTGGGGACTCAGGACACTTTGATTCTATTTTCTACGTACTCCTCATCTTTTGTATACAAGACTAGTTCCAAAATAAGTGTTATGATTTTAGTTCGAATTTAAACTAAAACAACAACACTTATTTTGAAATGGAGTAAATAGAAGACTGAAGCAACAAACCAACAGAATATATTTAATGCCAACGAATTGATCAAATTAGGGCAAAGATAACAGTAGTACTCGAAGCATATCCTGGCAATCAGGCTGCAAATGGAAGTGGGTTTAAGTTTTTTTTTAGGCAACGTCACGAGGCTTTATTAGTTCGTCATAATGTTTACAGGGACGGAAGGTAGATTCCCGGGATGGCCTAACCAGACACGACAGCCACCACCGAAAGATAAAGCATACCTCGCTAAGTTGTGAGCTTCATAGTTGGAGCTCCTAAACTCATGTTTAAAATTACAAAACTCAAAAACTGAAGAGTGAGCTATTATTTCAATCTTGCGAGCTACGGTACAATTGCACCGTAGCTCGCAAGATTGTCCTTCTGTAAGTCTTCCATGACCACTTTGCAATCCGATGCAACTTCAACCCGCCTCAAATATAGATCATCCGCCAGTGCCAAGGCTTCTCTAATGGCTAGAGCTTCGAGGGTCGGTGGGTCTACAATGTTGCTGAAGCCACAAGTTGATGCGCCGATGAACATGCCTTCATGATTTATACAAATCACTCCAATTGAGCCGAACCCTTGCCTAGACACAGCCGCATCAACGTTCATCTTGGCGTTCCCCGCCGACGAGGCCAGCCACCCCTTGTGTTCACGTGTCTCTGCGTCATGACAGCCGGGACTTTGGCATTGATCACCTGCAACTCCCCCAAGTAGCTAGATATGAAACTGTCGACCGAGTGAGGAGATTGGAAGATACTCTCATGAATGGCCTTCCTCCCGACTCCCCATATTGCCCAAAGAGACACCACCAAACGATCAAAATGCTCTTTTGTTAATATTTCATGTATAGCAAAGAGCCGATCCTTCGGGTTCTCCTCTCCTCGTTCTATCATGTGTTGCACCAAATCCTCCGGAGCCAGCGCCCATATACTGGCAGACATAGGACATGTAATCAGTGCATGCTTCCATGTGTCCACGGCTCCATAGAGTAAGCAAGAGTTTTCGGTTGACATATGACGGTGATGCAAAACGGTCCCAGTTGGCATAGATTGCCGGGCCAATCGCCATAGAAACATCCTGAGTTTCGAGGGTACTTGGATATGCCAAATCATGGACCAGTTGCTGGTCTCGCTGAACTCATATGAGGTGCCTCCCTCCTCATGCAACCATGCTTCCCTGTCGTGCTTAGTCTTGAGGATCATGTGATAGGCAGACCGAACACTGAATCTCCCCCTAGGGTCATGATGCCACACCCAAAAATTGTCAACACGACGCGTGCACAAAGGGATCTTGAGAATTGCCTCGGCGTCGAAGATAGTGAAAATCGTTTGGACCAGGCCCTCATTCCAGCTAGCCGATGTGACATCAATGAGTTGTGATACTCTTTCCGGTGGATTTTGGACGAGAGCTGTTATAGGGCGCTTGTAATTGTCTCGCGGTATCCAGTTGTGTTGCCAAATGTGAGTGGATGCTGTTGGGGAACGTAGCATAAATTCAAAATTTTCCTACGTGTCACCAAGATCTATCTATGGAGTCATCTAGCAACGAGGGAGGAGTGGATCTACATACCCTTGTAGATCGCGCGCGGAAGCATTCAAGAGAACGGGGTTGATGGAGTCGTACTCGTCGTGATCCAAATCACCGATGATCCTGGCGCCGAACGGACGGCACCTCCGCGTTCAACACACGTACGGAGCAGCAACGTCTCCTCCTTCTTGATCCAGCAAGGGGAAGGAGAGGTTGAGGAAGATGGCTCCAGCAGCAGCACGACGGCGTGATGGTGGTGGAGCTGCAGTACTCCGGCAGGGCTTCGCCAAGCTCTATGGAGGAGGAGGATGTGTTGGAGAGGAAGAGGGAGGCACCAAAGACGTGTATTGAGAGGCCCTCCTTCCCCCACTATATATAGGGAGCCTAGGGGGGGCGCCGGCCCTAGGAGATCCGGCCAAGGGAGGAATCCCTCCTCCCCAAGGCACCTAGGAGGTGCCTTCCCCCTTTGGGACTCTTCCCTTCCTTATCTCTTGGCGCATGGGCCTCTTGGGGCTGGTGCCCTTGGCCCATATAGGCCAAGGCGCACCCCCTACAGCCCATGTGCCCCCTCGGGGCAGGTGGCCCCACCCGGTGGACCTCCGGGACCCTTCCGGTGATCCCGGTACAATACCGGTAACCCCAAAACTTGTCCCGATGGCTGAAATAGCACTTCCTATATATAATTCTTTACCTCCGGACCATTCCGGAACTCCTCGTGACGTCCGGGATCTCATCCGGGACTCGGAACAACATTCTGGTTACTGCATATACATATCCCTACAACCCTAGCGTCACCGAACCTTAAGTGTGTAGACCCTACGGGTTTGGGAGACATGTAGACATGACCGAGATCGCTCTCCGGTCAATAACCAACAGCGGGATCTGGATACCCATGTTGGCTCCCACATGCTCCTCGATGATCTCATCAGATGAACCACGACGTCGAGGATTCAAGCAACCCCGTATACAATTCCCTTTGTCAATCGGTATGTTACTTGCCCGAGATCCGATCGTCGGTATCCCAATACCTCGTTCAATCTCGTTACCGGAAGTTACTTTACTTGTACCGTAATGCATGATCCCGTGACCAGACACTTGGTCACTTTGAGCTCATTATGATGATGCATTACCGAGTGGGCCCAGTGATACCTCTCCGTCATACGGAGTGACAAATCCCAGTCTTGATCCGTGTCAACCCAACAGACACTTTCGGAGATACCCGTAGTATACCTTTATAGTCACCCAGTTACGTTGTGACGTTTGGTACACCCAAAGCACTCCTACGGTATCCGGGAGTTACACGATCTCATGGTCTAAGGAAAAGATACTTGACATTGGAAAACTCTAGCAAACGAACTATACGATCTTATGATATGTTTAGGATTGGGTCTTGTCCATCACATCATTCTCCTAATGATGTGATCCCGTTATCAACGACATCCAATGTCCATGGCCAGGAAACCGTAACCATCTATTGATCAACGAGCTAGTCAACTAGAGGCTTACTAGGGACATGGTGTTGTCTATGTATCCACACATGTATCTGAGTTTCCTATCAATACAATTATAGCATGGATAATAAACGATTATCATGAACAAGGAAATATAATAATAATAACTAATTTATTATTGCCTCTAGGGCATATTTCCAACAGTCTCCCACTTGCACTAGAGTCAATAATCTAGTTCATATCGTCATGTGATTAACACTCACAGGTCACATCGCCATGTGACCAACATCCAAAGAGTTTACTAGTGTCACTAAACTAGTTCACATCATCATGTGATTAAGACTCAATGATTTCTGGGTTTGATCATGTTTTGCTTGTGAGAGAGGTTTTAGTCAACGGGTCTGCAACATTCAGATCCGTATGTACTTCGCAAATTTCTTATGTCATCTTGTAGATGCAACTACTACGCTACATTTGGAGCTATTCTAAATAACTGTTCTACTATACGAATCCAGTTTACTACTCAGAATAATCTGGATCAGTGTCAAAGTTTGCATCAGCGTAACCCTTTACGACGAACTCTTTTACCACCTCCATAACCGAGAAAATTCCTTAGTCCACTAGTTACTAAGGATAACTTTGACCGCTGTCCTGTGATCCATTCTTAGATCACTCTTGTACCCCTTGACTGACTCATGGCAAGGCACATTTCAGGTGCGGTACACAACATAGCATACTGTAGAGCCTATGTCTTAAGCATAGGGGACGACCTTCGTCCTTTCTCTCTATTCTGCCGTGGTCGAGTTTTAAGTCTTAACTTCATACCTTACAACTCAGGCAAGAACTCCTTCTTCGACTGATCCATCTTGAACACCTTCAAGATCATGTCAAGGTATGTGCTCATTTGAAAGCACCATTAAGCGTTTTGATCTATCCTTATAGATCTTGATGCTCAATGTTCAAGTAGCTTAATCCAGGCTTTCCATTGAAAAACACTTTCTAAATAACCCTATATGCTTTCCAGAAATTCTACGTCATTTCTGATCAACAATATGTCAACAACATATATTTATCAGAAATTCTATAGTGCTCCCACTCACTTCTTTGGAAATACAAGTTTCTCATAAACTTTGTATACACCCAAAATCTTTGATCATCTCATCAAAGCATACATTCCAACTCTGAGATGCTTACTCCAGTCCTTAGAAGGATTGATGGAGCTTTTGCATACTTATTAGCATCTTTTAGGATTGACAAAACCTTCCGGTTGTATCACATACAACCTTTCCTCAAGAAAATCATCGAGGAAACAATGTTTTGACATCCTATCTGCAAGATTTCATAAATAATGCAACAATCGCTAATATAATTCCAACAGACTCTTAACATCGCTACGAGTGAGAAAGTCTCACCGTAGTCAACTCCTTGAACTTGTCGGAAACTTCTTAACGACAAGTCGAGCTTTCTTAATGGTGACATTTACCATCATTGTCCGTCTTTCTTTTAAAACCCATCTGCACTCAACAGCCTTACGACCATCGAGCTGTTCTGCCAAAGTCTACACTTTGTTTTCATACATGGATCCTCTCTCGGATTTTATGGCCTCGAGCCATTTATCGGAATCCGGGCCCACCATCGCTTCTCCATAGCTTGTAGGTTCATTGTTGTCTAGCAACATGACTTCCAAGACAGGATTACGTACCACTCTGAAGTAGTACGCATCCTTGTCATCCCACGAGGTTTGGTAGTGACTTGATCTGAAGTTTCATGATCATTATCATAAGCTTCCACTTCAATTGGTGTAGGTGCCACAGGAACAACTTCCTGTGCCCTGCCACACACTAGTTGAAGAGACGGTTCAATAACCTCATCAAGTCTCCACCATCCTCCCACTCAATTCTTTCGAGAGAAACTTTTCCTCGAGAAAGGACCCGATTCCAGAAACAATCCCTTATTGCTTTCGGATCTGAGACAGGAGGTATACCCAACTGTTCTGGGTGTCCTATGAAGATGCATTTATCCGCTTTGGGTTCGAGCTTATCAGCCTGAAACCTTTTCACATAAGCGTCGCAGCCCCAAACTTTTAAGAAATGACAGCTTAGGTTTCTCTAAACCATAGTTCATACGGTGTCATCTCATCGGAATTACGTGGTGCCCTATTTAAAGTGAATGTGGTTGTCTTTAATGCCTAACCCATAAACTATCGTGGTAATTCGATAAGAGACATCATGGTATGCATCATATCCAATAGGGTGCAGTTATGATGTTCGGACACACCATCACACTATGGTGTTCCAGGCTGTATTAGTTGTGAAACAATTTTCACAATGTCTTAATTCTGTGCCAAACTCGTAATTCAGATATTCATCTCTATGATTATATCATAGATATTTTATCCTCTTGTCACGACGATCTTTCAACTTCACCCTGAAATTACTTGAACCTTTCAATAATTCAGACTCGTGATTTATCAAGTAAATGTACTCAACATCTACTCAAATCATCTGTGAAGTAAGAACATAACGATATCCACTACACGCCTCAGCACTCATTGGACTGCACACATCAAAATATATTTCTTCCAACAAGTTGCTTTCTAGTTCCATTTTACTGAAAACGAGGCTTTCAGTCATCTTGCCCATGTGGTATGATTTGCATGTCTCAAGTGATTCAAAATCAAGTGAGTCCAAACGGTCCATTTGCATGGAGTTTCTTCATGCATATACACCAATAGACATGGTTCGCATGTCTCAAACTTTTCAAAAATGAGTGAGTCCAAAGATCCATCAACATGGAGCCTCTTCATGCGTTTTATACCGATATGACTTAAGTGGCAGTGCCACAAGTAGGTGGTACTATCATTACTATCTTATATCTTTTGGCATGAACATGTGTATCACTATGATCGAGATTCAATGAACCATTCATTTTAGGTGCAAGACCATTGAAGGTATTATTCAAATAAACAGAGTAACCATTATTCTCCTTAAATGAATAACCGTATTGTGATAGACATAATCCAATCATGTCTATGCTCAACGCAAACACCAATCTTGATGGTAGAGGGAGCGTACGATATTTGATCAACCTTGGAAATACTTCCAACACATATCGTCATCTCACCTTTAGCTAGTCTGCGTTTATTCCATAGCTTTTATTTTGAGTTACTAACACTTAGCAACCGAACCGGTATCTAATACCCTGGTGCTACTAGGAGTACTAGTAAAGTACACATCAACACAATGTATATCCAATATACTTCTATCGACCTTGCCAGCCTTCTCATCTACCAAGTATCTAGGGTAATTCTGCTCCAGTGGTTGTTCCCCTTATTACAGAAGCACTTAGTCTCGGGTTTGGGTTCAACCTTGGGTTTCTTCACTAGAGCAACAACTGATTTGCCGTTTCATGAAGCATCCCTTTTTGCCCTTGCCCTTCTTGAAACTAGTGGTTTCACCAACCATCAACAATTGATGCTCCTTCATTTCTACTTTTGTGGTGTCAAACATCGCGAATATCTCAAGGATCATCATATATGTCCCTGATATATTATAGTTCATCATGAAGCTCAAGCAGCTTGGTGGTAATGACTTCGGAGAACCATCACTATTTCATTTGGAAGATCAACTCCTACTCGATTCAAGCGATTGTTGTACTCAGACAATCTGAGCACAAGTTCAACAATTGAGCTTTTCTCCCTTAGTTTGCAGGCTAAGAAAATCGTCGGAGGTCTTATACCTCTTGACGTGGGCACGAGCCTGAAATCCCAATTTCAGCCCTCGAAACATCTCATATGTTTCGCGACATTTTAAAACGTCTTCGGTGCCTCAACTCTAAGCCGTTTAACTGAACTATCACGTAGTTATCAAAACGTGTATGTCAGATGTTCGCAACATCCATAGACAACGTTCGAGGTTCAGCACACTGAGCGGTGCATTAAGGACATAAGCCTTCTATGAAGCAATGAGGACAAACCTCAGTTTACGGACCTAGTCCGCATAATTACTACTATCAACTTTCAACTAAATTTTCTCTAGGAACATATCTAAACAGTAGAACTGAAGCACGAGCTACGACATAATTTGCGAAGACCTTTTGACTATGTTCAGGATAATTAAGTTCATCTTGTGAACTCCCACTCAGATAGACATCCCTCTAGTCATCTAAGTGATTACATGATCCGAGTCAACTAGGCCGTGTCCGATCATCACGTGAGACGGACTAGTCAACATCGGTGAACATCTTCATGTTGATCATATCTTCTATACGACTCATGCTCGACCTTTCGGTCTCTTGTGTTCCGAGGCCATGTCTGTACATGCTAGGCTCGTCAAGTTAACCTAAGTGTTTCGCATGTGTTCCGAGGCCATGTCTGCACATGCTAGGCTCGTCAACACCCGTTGTATTCGAACGTAAGAATCTATCACACCCGATCATCACATGGTGCTTCAAAACGACGAACTTTCACAATGGTGCACAGTTAGGGGGAACACCTTCTTGAAATTTTAGTGAGGGATCATCTTATTTACTACCGTCGTTCTAAGCAAATAAGATGTATAAACATGATAAACATCACATGCAATCAAATAGTGACATGATATGGCCAATATCATATTGCTCCTTTTGATCTTCATCTTTGGGGCTCCATGATCATCATCGTCACCGGCATGACACCATGATCTCCATCATCATGATCTCCATCATCGTGTCTCCATGAAGTTGCCTCGCCAACTATTACTTCTACCACTACAGCTAACGGTTAGCAATAAAGTAAAGTAATTACATGACGTTTATGTTGACATGCAGGTCATAAATAAATTAAGACAACTCCTATGGCTCCTTCCGGTTGTCATACTCATCGACATGCAAGTCGTGATTCCTATTACAAGAACATGATCATCTCATACATCATATATATCATTCATCACATCCTTTGGCCATATCATCACATAGCATACCCTGCAAAAACAAGTTAGACGTCCTCTAATTGTTGTTTGCATGTTTTACGTGGCCGCTATGGGTTTCTAGCAAGAACGTTTCTTACCTACGCAAAGACCACAACGTGATATGCCAATTGCTATTTACCCTTCATAAGTACCCTTTTCATCGAATCCGATCCGACTAAAGTGGGAGAGACAGACACCCGCTAGCCACCTTATGCAACTAGTGCATGTCAGTCGGTGGAACCAGTCTCACGTAAGAGTACGTGTAAGGTCGGTTCGGGCCGCTTCATCCCACAATGCCGCCGAATCAAGATTGGACTAGTAACGGTAAGCATATTGAACAATATCAACGCCCACAACTACTTTGTGTTCTACTCGTGCATATAAACTACGCATAGACCTAGCTCATGATGCCACTGTTGGGGAACGTAGCATAAATTCAAAATTTTCCTACGTGTCACCAAGATCTATCGATGGAGTCATCTAGCAAAGAGGGAGGAGTGGATCTACATACCCTTGTAGATCGCGCGCGGAAGCGTTCAAGAGAACGGGGTCGATGGAGTCGTACTCGTCGTGATCCAAGTCACGGATGATCCTAGTGCCGAACGGACGGCACCTCCGCGTTCAACACACGTACGGAGCAGCGACGTCTCCTCCTTCTTGATCCAGCAAGGGGAAGGAGAGGTTGAGGAAAATGGCTCCAGCAGCAGCACGACGGCGTGGTGGAGGTGGAGCTGCAGTACTCCGGCAGGGCTTCGCCAAGCTCTATGGAGGAGGAGGATGTGTTGGAGAGGAAGAGGGAGGCACCAAAGGCGTGTATTGAGAGGCCCTCCTTCCCCCACTATATATAGGGAGCCTAGGGGGGGCGCCGGCCCTAGGAGATCCAATCTCCTAGGGGGCGGCGGCCAAGGGAGGAATCCCTCCTCCCCAAGGCACCTAGGAGGTGCCTTCCCCCTTTGGGACTCTTCCCTTCCTTATCTCTTGGCGCATGGGCCTCTTGGGGCTGGTTCCCTTGGCCCATATAGGCCAAGGCGCACCCCCTACAGCCCATGTGCCCCCCGGGGCAGGTGGCCCCACCCGATGGACCCCCGGGACCCTTCCGGTGGTCCCGGTACAATACCGGTGACCCCGAAACTTGTCCCGATGGCCGAAATAGCACTTTCTATATATAATTCTTTACCTCCGGACCATTCTGGAACTTCTCGTGACGTCCGGGATCTCATTCGGGACTCCGAACAACATTCGGGTTATTGCATATACATATCCCTACAACCCTAGCGTCACCGAACCTTAAGTGTGTAGACCCTACGGGTTCGGGAGACATGTAGACATGACCGAGATCGCTCTCCGGTCAATAACCAACAGAGGGATCTAGATACCCATGTTGTCTCCCACATGCTCCTCGATGATCTCATCGGATGAACCACGATGTCGAGGATTCAAGCAACCCCGTATACAATTCCCTTTGTCAATCGGTATGTTACTTGCCCGAGATCCGATCGTCGGTATCCCAATACCTCGTTCAATCTCGTTACCGGCAAGTTACTTTACTCGTACCGTAATGCATGATCCCGTGACCAGACACTTGGTCACTTTGAGCTCATTATGATGATGCATTACCGAGTGGGCCCAGTGATACCTCTCCGTCATACGGAGTGACAAATCCCAGTCTTGATCCGTGTCAACCCAATAGACACTTTCGGAGATACCCGTAGTATACCTTTATAGTCACTCAGTTATGTTGTGACGTTTGGTACACCCAAAGCACTCCTACGGTATCCGGGAGTTACACGATCTCATGGTCTAAGGAAAAGATACTTGACATTGGAAAACTCTAGCAAACGAACTATACGATCTTATGCTATGTTTAGGATTGGATCTTGTCCATCACATCATTATCCTAATGATGTGATCCCGTTATCAACGACATCCAATGTCCATGGCCAGGAAACCGTAACCATCTATTGATCAACGAGCTAGTCAACTAGAGGCTTACTAGGGACATGGTGTTGTCTATGTATCCACACATGTATCTGAGTTTCCTATCAATACAATTATAACATGGATAATAAACGATTATCATGAATAAGGAAATATAATAATAATAACTAATTTATTATTGCCTCTAGGGCATATTTCCAACACACATGTCATCCTCCACTTCTCTTTGCCTGGTTCCTCGACGGATACATCTAGATGATAATCAGAATAACCAAGGATTTCAACATTTATTAAATTGTTCCAAAACAAACCTATTCCTCCACTTCTTCCTGTACTGCTTACAGCATAAGCGCTATCAAAACCCAACGTGCCAGCTAATGCTTCTACCCTACCACTTTCCAACTGTGTTTCAACAATGCATAAAAGGGTAGGGGAAATTGCCTCGTGAAATCACGAAGCTCTCGAACGGTTGCGGCTTTGCCCGCACCGCGACAGTTCCAACAGAAAATATTCATTGGGCTCGGCGGCGCCCCTCGAAGGAGCCCGCCAATGAAGAGACGATCCTGCCAAGACCGGCACTGTTTTCCAAATCATCCTCCCCTGCATCTGTACTCATCTTGGTCCTCTTTTGGTCCTGTTTACTACTCTGACTACCTGGAACCGTTGAGGGAGCTGGAAGCAAGAGCATCGCTCCCTGGCTTGTGTCGCTCGTTGCATTGTTCCCCGGCTGTATCACATGTTGCGTTTGGGCCGGCGCTCTCTTTCTGTTATTGTCTGCATCATTCATAATCGTATCTGACGCACTGCCAAAACTCTCTTTCCCGTCGCCGCCCTTGTCATGATCATGGCGCGGCTCGGTTGCACGACCAGCACGACCTCCTCTCCGGCCGCCTCTACGGCCTCGACCACCTCCCGGCCCCTGTCCGGTTCTGAAAACCCAAGAAGCACGCAAATCTTTGAAAACCAAGGATGACGGAGGGTGGATTCCATTGCCATGTTCTTTGAACTGATGTCCAAGCATACCACAAACCGCACACCAATCCGGGAGTTTCTCATATTTTAGCCTATATATTTGGCGCTTCCCATCCCTTATCATCGACACAACATTCTTCAGCGACTTGTCGACATTGATCCTGATCCATACACGATGGAAATTGCCCATGAAATCCTGTGACTGTGGCTCAGCATATAGGACTTCTCCGACTTTTGCTGCTAAAGATGGCACAAGATGAGCGTATAAGGGTGGTACATCATGGATCTGCAACCAAATCTCAATTGTATCCAACAAAACCGTTGATGGTTTAGCCAATCCATCATACGGTTTGATAATAACAGCATCCCCTCGAAAGTGCCATGGACCATCACGTGTTACTCTCTCCCAATCACCCAAGCAAGAGAACTGCACCGTGTATAGATTATCTTCCAAAGGCTTGAACTGCACCTCCTGAGCAAGATCCCAAGCGGCCCTCATGTTTTTGAAAAACCAATATTGGCTATAGGTCTTTGGCGAGTGAACCCTAGCGAGAGCAATCCACCGCGCCGCCTCTACCGGGGCCTCTTTTTCATCAAACATCACGTCATCTAGATCCTCCTCCCGAAGACCTAGTTCCTTCATCAGTATCGTCACATCATCTGGATCCGTAGTTCCTGAACGCGACCCCGATGCTCAGTCTGACGCCATTACTTCTCGAACCCTAACCCGATCAACAATGAAACCGTGCCTCTACAGGAACCCTAGGCACCTCCCACTCCCCCGCCCCACCAAGGACCAAAGAGACTAGCAGCTCTCGGTCGTCAGAGGAGGACCAGGGAGGAGTACGGGGGCAGGGAAGGCAAAGTCTCAACGGCGGCGATCGGAATCGCCCCGAGAGGGAAAAACCCTAGCTACGGAAGTGGGTTTAAGTGAGGTTAACCATCCCATCCCACTTGAACTGTTTTAGTGGGCTCTCACTTGATAGGGAGAAAGCTAAGTGGGCTAGCCCTATTAGCCTAGTGGAACCCCACCTTAACCCACCAGCATCCATCCTCGATAGGTTCTCACTGGACAGAGGATTTTGAAGTAGTATAGCCAGCATAATTGTCGAGCGAAAGGAGGATGTCTTCGTACGTCGTGCTCGTCGCGGCCATCGTCGTCCTTGTCGCCTTCTGCTACGTGGACAAGAAAGCTCGAAGCAAGAACAGCAAGCTCCCGCCGTCGCCACCGTGTATGCCGCTGCTGGGCTACCTCCACCTCCTTGGCCGCCTCGCGCACCGCTCCCTGCGCGACCTGCACGCTCGATACGGCAGCGACGGCGGCCTCCTGCTCCTGTGGCTCGGGCGCAGGCGGCCGCTGGTGGTGTCCACGGTGACCGTTGTGGCGGACCTGTACAAGAACCACGGTAAACCCAACGACCAGAGTTCGATCCACGTCGGGGACGAATTTCTGAAATTCTCATGAGGGATGCTTCTTCTATATCAATAAACCGTGGGTGCTAGTGCCCATGGAGTTTCATTTTTTTTTAATATAACGCTATCATATCAACTGCGGCCAGACTAATCCATCGTCTTAGAGGAATCTCTAACACTTTCATTTTTGTCTCATATGCATGGTTGTTTTGTTCCTTGATTTCAGTGGTGTGCATGCTCATTAGTATATGCTAGTAGCTTAGATCCATAATTCGCTTGTACAAAAATGGATAGTGCTTTATCGCAAAGGCATATAGGAACGAGACTTGTTCTTACAAATCAAATGCTTTCAAACTTGAGACCTCAATTTCAAAGGGAAGTTTGACCCATTTACACATGGACTATCCGTTCAATTACAATTTACATAGAATTCACCTTAAGTATTATGTTGGCTAGCTCGTTTCCATCCATCCATATGCTACTCTCTTCAGACAAATTGTGCAGGGAATGTAATCACATACGAGTCGTCTAGTGAAACAACACCTTAATTATCCAAAGGGTTTTCGTAGTATGCAATAAAAATATTCTTGGAGCATTTGAGAAATAAATCAAAGGGGGAATTTACTATGCGTTACACATGTAATATATATCATATTCTCTGAATATTACAAACTTTCAAAAGCGTTAAGGAAATATTGAAGGAGGTAGAATCATTAGTGGCAGTGTACTATTCTAGTATCTAAATGTGCATTGATGCCTAGTATCAGTATGTACAGTGACACGGAGAAAACTGTGGTGCACAAAAAGAACGGACAACACATTGTGTGTAAATAAATGGATTGTTGGAACCGTGGCTAGCCCTAGCTCTACCCCTCTCTCTCTTTCGACCTCTTTTTCTCTGAACTAGATCACCAGAGGAAGAAGAAGGAAGGAGAAGGAAGAACAAAGACAATGTAAGT
Organism: Triticum aestivum; assembly: GCF_018294505.1. Classification (NCBI taxonomy): domain Eukaryota; kingdom Viridiplantae; phylum Streptophyta; class Magnoliopsida; order Poales; family Poaceae; genus Triticum; species Triticum aestivum. Next base: position 166,851,074 of record NC_057812.1, read on the forward strand.
TTCTTCCCAGTGCACGAACGCTGCCGCCGCACGTACGGCCTATATTCCGTCGAGCAACAAACTCGCAACCAACCTGTTACAACGCATGGGGTATTTATACTTGGAACTCACCGGGCATGTACCCAGTCTTAGCCCACGCCGAGCGGCCGATCCAGCCCGCGCCATCCACGCCCCCGCGACATGCACGTACATGCCCTGGTCGTGAGCGCCCGCCCATGGCCGACTCCAACGTCCCCACGATCCTGCTGACAGAAAACGCGCACACTACACACCACCGTGCCACACACGCACGCATTAGCCTGACTCACGCACGCACACACATGCACTAACTACCACTACGACTCACACGGCGCCAGGACTCAGCTGGTCCACTCGCCACGGCCGCATGCACGCCATGCACTAACAGCCCACAAGCACCGGATCAGCTTAGCCACGTCCTGCAAGTGAAGATTAAGACTAACATGGATCACCTGTTAAGATGTAGTATTTCTATAATTTTGTTTTTAATCATTTATGCTTACACCCTGACAATTTGAAGAGAGGTTTATAAATATCTAAACAATGAAGGGAATTTTGATGTATGCCTGTCGATGGATACATGCACGTACCGCAAACAGTGGTAGCTATATAGGACGGTGGTGATGTATCGTGTATCCAGCTCGCCTTTGATCTGGCTTGGAGATGCCCTAAAGTTACTGAATGCTTCGAAGTTCGGTATGGCTGGTCGATGAGCCCGGGTGCAGCATTTTGCGGTGGTATCATGTGATGGTTGCTTTCTGAAGTGAAATCCATAAACTGAAACCACAAGTCACACCTTTGCTTCTTTCTTTTCTCTCTAAATTGTTTTTCGTTGTGGGCATGCGCTTGAATGGAATCGACTGTGTCTTGAAGCACATGATGAGCATCTGTTAGAAAAAGTGTACACGCCCGGTAGTTTCCCTTGAACTTCTTCAGTGGTGATTGCAAGCCGCCGCCTGCTGCTGATGACTGCTTTTGCACCGCGTCTATAAGAAACAGGTTTATTGTAACGGCTCTGCTAAAAATCAGTCGACTGATTTTTAGTGAAGTCTCAGTCAATTTGTTGACCCTTAGATCTTTGTGTTGCTTTAGGATATGTGCAACCCTGTTGTTTCCTGTATATCAGCCCACATAGGGAACGAACTGGGTGGGCCTGTTTTATTGTCTATGTTTTTTTTGTCGGGGCAGGCTTCAGATGGTGGGCTGGGCGCAGGTCCTTTTTCTTTGTGTGTTGGACTTTATTTTTCCGGTTGTTGTAAAAGGTTTGGGCCCGTTTCTTTTTTTCTTTTTGATTCTTTTCTACAGGATGGGAGCGAACAGGTAGAGTGAAGTGACTTGTGTGTGTCTGTTTGTTCTTCAGTTAGTAGCAGTTCATAGGCCTCGATTTTTTTATTTATTCTACCATTATTTTTATTATTTATTTATTTTTCATTTTATTTTTCTCTGTTTAGGTTCATACAGGACTGTTTAAACGGCCAGGGAATCGACTGAGTTTAAACAGTCCTGTATGAACCTAAACAGAGAAAAAATAAAATGAAAAATAAATAAATAATAAAAATAATGGTAGAATAATAAAAAAATCGAGGCCTTGAACTGCTACTAACTGAAGAACAAACAGACACACACAAGTCACTTCACTCTACCTGTTCGCTCCCATCATGTAGAAAAGAATCAAAAAGATAAAAAGCAACGGGCCCAAACCTTTTACAACAACCGGAAAAATAAAGTCCAACACACAAAGAAAAAGGACCTGCGCCCCGCGCCCAGCCCACCATCTGAAGCCTGCCGACAAAAAAAACATAGACAATAAAACAGGCCCACCCAGTTCATTTCCTCTGTGGGCTGATATACACGAAACAACAGGATTGCACAGATCCTAAAGCAACACAAAGATCTAAGGGTCAACAAATTGACTGAGACTTCACTAAAAATCAGTCGACTGATTTTTAGCAGAGCCGTTCTTTTAATGGAAATCGGAGAGAATGCTCTGTTTTGTCAAAAACGTATTCATCTGAGCCGGATGGCATCGGTTCGGTTGGATGCCTTGATCCACAAAGCCCTTCCACGGACTAGAATGACGTTCATAGATACGTTTTCCATTTCCATGCGTTGAGACGGACAATATCACAAAGGGAATTGAGCAGAAGCGCCCCGGTCGGGTGCAGCACGCCAATGGAGCATCGCAGCTAGGTAGCCCACTGTACGACAGCGCCAGCGACAATGCCAATGGGAAACCAGGTCAGAGAAACGACCGACGACGTGTTTGGTGTTTCCAACCTCTGCCTGTCACGTCATAGCCACTACCAGATCTCCGGCGAGATCTCTGCTCGACGGTGCTCGTTGGCATCTATCTATCTCCATGGGAGATGCTGCGGCGGCGGCCGGCTTTTTGTGTGCAACATTGCGTGGAATTTTTGTCGAAAGACACCACCTGCCCGACGGAATTGACAAAAAAGATCCCTTTCAAATAAATTTGACAAAAAAGACCCTCTCAGCCGTGGCGGCAGGCGCGCCGGGCGACACGTGGCACCTGCCGCCACGGCGCAAGACGGCAGCGCCTGCCGCCAGCCGGTGAGGCGGCACCCTCGCCAGAACGGGAAAGCGCGCACGCGACAGAACGGGACTGGCGCAGTGGGACCTGCCGCCTCAGGGGCAGGCGGCAGCACTGTAGCTGCTGGGCCCAGCCGCCTGAGGGGCAGGCGGCAACCTAAAGCGACAGCGGGAGCGCAGCGTGCACACACTGACATCACATTTATCATTCGCCGGCTGGTCTTGATCGTCCACACACTGACATTACATTTATCATTCGACTGTTCAGTTTACTACACTTATCATTCGTCTGACCAAGAGCAGTGCTATGGGGACGATAAAGTTTGGACGACTTGTGCACGACGGTTAAATCCAGCCGAAGAATGTCGAGCACAGCCCAGCAGCGGCCGCTGGATCCCTCGATCGTGCAGTTATCGTCCAAACACTGTCGTGTGTGAAGCATTTTCGTCTGACCAAAGCAGTTGTACGCTTAAATGATATGCATGCATGCCTTACGTGTTTAAACAGTTTGCTCAGATCTAGCTCGATGGGCAAAACTTATCTTCTATCTCTAGCCAACATGACTCACCATCTCATGCAAACGAAAGCGACAGCGGGAGCCCAGCGTGCACAGGCGGGCGGCAGGGCCCAGCAGCTACAGTGTTGCCACCTGCCCCTGAGGCGGCAGGTCCCACTGCGCCAGTCCCGTTTCGTCGCAGGCACGCTTTCCCGTTCTGGCCAGGCTGCCGCCTCCCCGGCTGGCGGCAGGTGCTGCCGCCTCGCGCCGTGGCGGCAGGTGCCACGTGTCGCCCGGCGCGCCTGCTGCCACGGCCGAGGGGGTCTTTTTTGTCAAATTCATTCGGTGAGGGTTTTTTTTGGCAATTCCGTCGGGCAGGTAGTCTCTTTCGATAAAAATTCACATTGCGTGCGCATGGTCGACAAAAGCCACCACTAGGCTGAAACGCCGAATTTTACTGTCGGCGAGGAATTCTCACGCGCGCGGGGCAGTGGTGGCTAGGCAGGTGATTGTCTCTTTGGACATGAAGTATCCAGCTCGTACTCCGCAGGCAAGGAATTCACTGTCTTCACGTACATGCTCAGCATCTTTTAGCCAAAGAGCACGAGATAGGTCAGCTAATTTGCGTTATACTGTCTGCATGATTGCAACTTGCAAGCCGCCGGCTGCTAGTGATTTCTTTCTTTTGCAGGGTATCTTCTCTAAGGAAACAGCTGGGATTTATCTGGGCCGGATGGAAAGAATCCTGTTCGATTCGGTGGTCACTCGGACGACGAAGTCCATTGACCAGAGTGGCGTTCATTCTAGGTTCGTTCCCCTTCTAAAATGACTTGACGTCTTGGACAAGATCACAAATGAATTGAGCAGGTCAGAACTCACAAGTGAGTCGGAGAGTCTAGCGACGCGGGTATCACACGGCGACGTACTACAAGTACTCCAGGATCGGTTCAACTAGGTAGTCTACTGTACGACAGCGCCAGCTCCAGTGGCAGCTGAGAAACGACAGCAGCAGCTCAGATCAGCTCGGCTCAGAGAAACACCAAAGGCAAGCTTGTCTACCACTTGACTCGTCCCTGTCCAATCTACTAGGAACAAAAATGCCATAGACCACATCGACCGCCACTTGCACTTGCAGCATATGTATCTCCGGCGAGATCTGCTCGACAATGCCCATTGGCATCTACCGGTAGCTCTCTACCCATCAAGACGGATTTGCATTCCATTATGGAAGATGCTGCCACGGCCGGCTTTATGCCGGCTCGATACGACAGGCAAAAACATTGCGTGGTCGACGGCGACGTAGGCACCGCTACCTGGAACGTAACGCCGATTTGCAGTCGACCAGAGATTTTCCTTGACGGTGCGTCCGTGCCTGTTGATGGGTACGGGCACGTACCGCGGACAGTGGCAGCTGGGATGGTGATGATGTATCGTGTATCCAGCTCGCCTTCGATTGGATCCTTGTCTCGCAGCCGTGCAATGAGGATACGGTATGCGCGTCGTATTCCAGCAAGTATCCATTGCTATCTGAAGCTTTTCTGGTGCCCGGTCGCAGCATGAGAGCGTTGGACTCAACTTATTTATGTGCCACAAATATTGTCGTGCAAATTGATATCAAATACAGTTTTGCTAAAGCACATCTAGATGTGCCATAAGTATTGCACATCTAAGTCATATGTCATTGATCTTACATTAAGATTCGTGTGAATATTTTTTTTCTCTTTTATCTTTTTCTCTTTATGCTTGATTCACTCACTTAGATGTGCAATAACTAGGGCACATCTAGATATTTCTTCTTAGAATAAGAAATGGAATATTATGGTGCTGATGTTCCTGGTAAATATATTCAGGTTGTAGAGGAATATTTTTGTTCTTTTAATCTATATGAGTTGCAAATTTCACAAAAAATATATTGTAATGTACACCTGTAGTCATCGGATTATACTACTTGTATGTTTGGCTTTTTCAAACTTTATTTTGTCTTTTGCACTTTTAATATACAATGGTTGCACAATGTGTAAAAAAAAATTGGAAACAGAATACAAAGACAGACGTTCATATTTACTTAACTATTTTTGTGCTATTGAATTCTTTTCTTCATTTTTGCCTTTTATTTTAGTCGGCTACTTTTGTATGTTTTAGCAATTCATGAGACTGTAAAATTCAAGTTGAGTATTACAGTGAAACCTTAGTTGTTATGAAGGAAGATGCAAGGCAATGAGGCCAAATATTTTTCAATTAAAGTACATGAAATGACCAACAACAATAGAACCACGACAAGATACGACAAATAGACACCTAGAGTAAGCCGGAAGTCATCTTTCTTCGAAAGTGCTCTTCTCGGCTCGAGCTCACAGACCTCGGATGAATAGTGGTAAAATCAAAGCAAATTGAAAATTAAAATAAAAGAACGAATTTTGTTGTGGCAAACATTGACAAATATTTTGATTGCTTGCATATATCACGAAATGACATTCATGAAAGACGTGGCAAACAAAAAATTGATGGTCCAAAATGCTTTTTAAAATAACATTTTTGGAGCATCAATTTTTTTGCCACGTCTGTCACGAATGTCATTCCATGGTGAAATTGTGCAATCAATCATTTTCATCTTCTCCTGCTTTTACAGCCAACTCGATCGTCATTGTTCGTATTCTCGTGCGAGCATAAGATGGTTTGCACCTCCAGTAATGCACTGCGAGAAATCCTTATTTCCCCTTGGAAAGCTAAAGATTCCTCATTATTTATTGCCCACGACTGACCTACGGCAGTTTAACACACGAAACGCACTCCGGTCGGCAGTCAACAGGACGGCCTCCTTGGGCGCGCCGGCCGGCCGGAATCGTGCAAAACAAGCCGAAGAGCCAGCCGCAAAGCTGCCGCCGCGCGTTTCCATGCACCCCAACCAACCGGAGCAGGACGCGCGCGCATGCGGACACGCGCATCACGCCGTACTACAAGTCCGAAAAGTCTCGACAGAAAGAAACCATTTTGTACAGTGGCTCCTGACCTGGCGAAACGCCTTGGAGCAGCCGAACTCGCTGGCCTTGTTGATTAATTATTAAGGAATATTCCTCTTGCTGCGGTCGATTAACCGTGGCGAGGACGTGGCTGACATGCGGGGCCCGCCCAGTGCGGCCACCCCGACCTCTCCGTCCAGCGGAGATGTCCAAGTCGCAAACCAGTCGGACTTTTGGGCAACTGGCACTGGGCCCTGTGCCGTTTTCCATCCCGTCCGCGGCCTCTACGCGAACGCCACGCGAGCAGAGCGCCGTGGTCGCACGTTCAAACATTGCGTGTTCAACGGTCAACATTCAAACGCTTCGACCCAACCACAACCGAACGAACAAAATAATCCTCCGCCCCGCGCAAGTCCACGAGTCTCCGTCTCCCTCCCAACCCCGCGTACGTACGTCACGCCGCTTCCCTCCCCCCACTCCACAACCTATATATCCCGCTCCACCGCCGCACTACCTCCCCAGCTCTTCCCCTCCCTCCGTTCCAACCTCCAACCGACGCCAACGACTTCAACTCCAATCCATTCCGTTCAACGTTTCCGGCCGCCGCAACGTGCGACTGACTGACCGACTGGAAGCTCCGCCTCGCACGCCTCTTGTCTTTGTCTACCGGCTCGCCCAGAAGAATATGGTTCTCCCCATGTCGCGGGCGACGAGGCTGGTGCCGGAGCTGCCGCTGCTGCGGCGGGGCAGGCGCGCGCAGGTGGCGGACGACGGGGAGCTGGCCGTGCCGGCGCACTTCCGGTGCCCGATCTCGCTGGAGCTGATGAAGGACCCCGTCACGGCGCCCACGGGCATCACCTACGACCGGGAGAGCATGGAGGGGTGGCTGGCGCGGGGGCGAGGCACGTGCCCCGTCACCGGCGGTCCCGTGCGCCTCGCCGACCTCGTCCCCAACCACGCCACGCGAAGGATGATCCAGGACTGGTGCGTCGCCAACCAGGCCGAGCGGGTGCCCACGCCCAAGGTGCCCGTCGCCGAGGCCGACGCCGCCGAGGTGCTCGCCGCCGTGTCCACCGCCGCCAGGCGCGGCAACGCCCCTGTGTGCGGGCAGCTCGCCGCCAGGGCTAGGGCGATCGGCAAGGAGAGCGACCGCAACCGCCGGTGCCTCGCGGCCGCGGGCGCCGCTCGCCAGCTCTCGTCGGCTTTCCAGAGCCTCGCCGGGGAGCCCGTGGAGGGTACTAGCGCCGCCGTTCTAGGCGCGCTGGGGAAGATCCTGGCGGCACTCACCGTGTTCTTCCCGCTCGACGACGAGGCGCGGCGCTGCATTGCCTCACCGGCCTCCCTCAAGACCCTCGTCTCGGTGCTCTCCCACGGCGACCTCGCCGCGCGGGCCAGCGCCGCCATCGTCCTCCGCGAGCTCGCCTCGTCCGCCGACCGGCACACCGTGGACGTCATCTCGAGGACGCCCGGCGTGTGCAGCGCGCTCGTCGGCCTCGTCAGGAACCCCGTGTCCCCGCAGGCCACCAAGGCCGCGCTCGTCACGGCCTACTACCTCGTCTCCGGCAGCGACCGCGCGGCGGCCCGCTTCGCCGAGCTAGGCGCGGTGCCCGTCGTGGCGGAGCTCCTCGTGGACGCCGACAAGGGGACGAGCGAGAAGGCGCTGGCCATGCTCGACGGCGTCCTGTGCGCCGACGCCGGCCTCGAGTCCGCGCGCGCGCACGCGCTGGTCGTGCCGGTGCTGGTCAAGAAGATGTTCCGCGTGTCCGACATGGCCACGGAGTTCGCCGTCTCCGCGCTCTGGCGCCTCTGCCGCGGCGCGGACGCCGGCGCCGGCGCGTGCTGCGCCGAGGCGCTGCGTGTGGGCGCCTTCCAGAAGCTGCTCCTGCTGCTCCAGGTGGGCTGCGGCGGCGTCACCAAGGACCGGGCCAGCGAGCTGCTCAAGCTGCTCAACGGCTTCAGGGGCAGCGTGGAGTGCATCGAGACGGTGGACTTCAGGGGGCTCAAGAGGCCATTTTGATCGGCGTAGATGCTGGATTTTTTGGCGTCTGCTTTCACCTTTGTTTAGATTGTTTTGGGAGCTAGATTAGATGTGTGCATAAAACATACTCCAGGATGACTAGATTTTGATTTTTCTTTACACTGTAATTGCATACTCGCACACAAAATGATCAACACAGAAGAGGACCGAACATTGTTTAATTGTTGCCAATATTTGATTTTTGCACAATTTGAAAGTTATTCCGTGTAATTTGCGTTTTTGAAGTGATCATCCCATTACAGTAGTGCTCAGAATTCCACGAGTTGGGAAACATGAGATTAAAAAAACACACACACATCAAACTGAGCTGTAATCCATAGATCGGCCCAGGCTCATCTACTATCTATGATCAATAAATTTGAAGAAAAATAAATAGAAACACAAGTAAAAAAATGTGAAATTTCTTGGCACGGAAAGATGCTCGAGTGGCCAAATGTCATTTGAAAGTTCTTGGGGGGGGGGGGGGGGGGGGGATCAGGTCTTCAAAATGTTTTTAAGTTTTTTTTTACTTTTATTATTATTCTTGCCATGGGCACCTCAAATGTCGCTCCTACCACACTCGATGCTATTCTTGTTGGATTTTTTCTATTTTTCTGACAGCAGATTTTATTGTTAGAACAGAAGATATTTTTCTGTTTTATTTGAATGTATCTGACGCCGCTCTCCAAGCCGAGACACGTTTCTCACGCCATCTTATCTCTGCCACTTTGTTGTGCTCGGCCAATGTTCAGACTGCCTTCATCTGATCGTGGAGCCGTGTTTCGCATTCTTTTCGTTTCCTTTAGGAAAAACCGAGTACGTAGTAGGTACGTACGTGTTTCACATTCATTCCTGAACCAAAACAAACAAGTACGATTTGATGATCCCAACAGCTCCCTTTGCTTTACTAGAACAGATCGAAAGGCGCGAATTTCTCTCATTTATTCCACACACACGTTCACAAAGAGAGATGGAAGGACAAAAAAAAGAAGGCTTTCGAGCTGTAAAGCTCGAGCTTTCCTCGCCATTCCAATGGCCGGCACGTACGCCGACGAGCCGTCACGGCACTGGCCGCCAGGTCGGCTCCACAAGGTCGTCTCGTCGACCACCGTTCGCCGTGCGTCGACCAGCAACGAGCTCGTTCCGTGTCCGTCTGCCTCCGTTCAACGCCTAACTAACTACTCCCTCCATTTTTATATACAAAGCCACTGTCGAATTTACAATTTCAACTATACAAGGCCATTAACATCAATTGAGGTAAAATTGATAAGGCTTGCCTCGTAGTAGCAACCGAGAACATTAATACCCCTTACATGCATGTTGGAGTGAGAGGGTTGGTGTGCATGCACCATATTAATCAGACTACCCACAATAAAAGTAACATAGGTGATAACATCACATTTATCTAGGCAAAATAGATAATGTGACATGTAATTAATGAAGAAAGAGATGCATGTAGTAACATAGCTAGTTACTGTAACATCACACATATCAAGAAAAGATGAGTCTACAACCTAATAAATGAAGTTATGCATAACACAACACATATGTTATTATCCATTGTGGAGGTACTAGTAACATGTGCATGTTACTACTCTAAGTTACTCCCCACTGTGACTAGTCTCAACCAACAAGGAGTGAGAGTTGTCTTGTTGTGCGTTGAAGAGCAAAATGCACATTAATTAACACGTCAAGCAAGAAGAAAAGACTAGCTTGCAATATTAACTTAAGTAGGCATTAATTTCTACCTTGGTATCTGTAATATGAGTTTGTGGCCTTGTATATAAAAATGGAGGAAGTAACTAAAGCGCTCAGATGTGAGCTCAGCTATGACAGTCGACAGCAACCTATACGCGACGGGGTAGACCACGGGACCCGGTCGACGCGACACCCGTGGGGGCGCGATGGCGGTGGATGGCCGGAACCCATGCTGCACGGACCGGCGACGACGACGACTCCTCGCTGCCGATCGGATCACGAGCCTGTCCGGTCCGCCTCTCCCTTTCTGCACTTGGTCCAGTCGGCCGCTGCTCGAGCTAGCGCCATGCGAAATGGACATGGAATTTCAATCTTCAGAATGTGGCTACGGTTGATTTGCACGTTGGAGTGGAGTGAAGCCTAGTTTGGCCACGACATGCATCAGTGTGTCGGTCAGGAGCCATGAGGATTGAGGCCGACCGACGAGCGGGATACGCTACGTGTGGAACGTGTTGCCAGCGGGCTGCGTAGGTGCACGATGGTGTTTCGTTGGGTATGAGCTGCTGACCAAATCAAGGATATGGATTTTTTGTTGAGCTCTGTTTGGTTTGCAGCTAATTCACATGCCTATTTTTTTTCACTAATTCCAACTGCCCAGCGGTTGGCTTGGTATTGACAGAGAGATTTCAAGACGACATTTTTTTTTTGATAAAGGACGCTTTTATTATCTCAAAAACATTGCATCAAATGGATACAAAGCATTATGAGTAACACCTAGCCTAGCAATATTTTATGAAGAGGGATAAAAGAAGAACCCTTGTTCCTAAATAAAGAGAGAAAATGTACCTGCAATGAAGCTGAAAAATCAGGCGCTTAAAGGACGGACTTGAAAAGGGTTTTGAGATGGACTAGCGACGTCCTACACACGACGAAGACTCGTCCTCGTCGATGTCCCTGCTGTCAGACTACTTACCCACCCCTCTTCCCTCACACATTAGAGAATTGCCATGCTGCCACAGAAAAGCTTGCAAAAAAAATTGTTTAGAACTTGTTGTACTGCAACATAGAGAATTGCCATGCCACAGAAAGAGAAAAGTTCCCACATGACTTTAGGAAATGCCATGCTACAAGAGGTTAATTATCATGCTACATCATAGAAAATTTGCCATGCTATAGAATAGAGATTGAAATGCTACAACATAGAGAATCGTCATGGTACAGTGCAGAAAGTCATCACCATGTTCAGAAATTGCGGATGCTATATCAGAGGGATATGTGGTATTTTTCAGTAAATGAGCTGCCATGCTATAGCATATATAGTTGCCAGGTGTACGTCTAAAGAAACAGAAAAATTGTCATGCTATCGCTGACATAGTTGCAAACTTGTAATGTGCAAAAGGCCTAAAAAACTGAAATTGTCATGCTCAAGATAGCCACTTGTTCAGGATTTAAATGGACAAAAACACAGAAAGTTGCTATCTGAAAAAATGGGATTGGGGGCAGATAGAGCAGCAATGCTGGGAGGATGCTATGTCACGGAAAAAATAGAATCGGAGCAAACGATTATGTCCTCGCACCAAGATTCGCGCACAATCGGAGGAGTGGTGTTGCATTCGCACCATAGCAGCTTGAGATAGGGCTGGGAAAAACTTGAAGATGTTCATCTTCTTTCCGTAGTTTGATGCACTTGAGAAGAGAGATTAAAGCAATGGGAAAGCACCAGGTCCATGGCCTGCAAGTATTCTATGCCTAATTCACTTGTGTCTGATTCAATCGTGAGAGCTGAGAATAGAAAGGGTGACGGAAAGACAGAGGAGAGCACAAAATTCACCAAATTGCGGGCGAAGGATTCATGTAGGGCCTCCTTGGTTTGCAGGATTCAGTACCGCGGTGGCCACTGATCAGGAGTTGGTGAGCTCCAGCACAAACAAGGCACGACTAAGCCATATAGCTGAAATAGGCTCTTCTTGTTAAAATACGGAAAAATAGACAAGAAAAACAACGCAAACAGGCAAGGTCAGCAAAATCCACTGCAATGCAAAATAAAGCCTGAGAAACTTAACAGTCATCGATATCAGAACATGGGGATCCATTCATGAACGAACAAAAAACTACTAGCAGATTAGCAAGGAGAGCAGTAATCCACCACAATGCAAAACACAATCCGGTGATCCATAACAGTCATCAAATTCAGACTTACGACTCCAGTCTATACCTTTGAATTACTCAAAAGCGAAATCTAATCCGCACCTGGAATCTGAAACACTCAAAAGACCAAGAACAACCTGTATGAACGAGCTATGAAAACTAATAACAGCAGAACATCTTTACTGAACTAACCCATTCAGCTAGCATCTCTTAACCTAACACTATTTGATCGAACCAGCGATCACGCTCTCTTGCCGCAAAAACATTCTTACCATCAACAAGACGCAATTTGCCAATTCTAGGATGCTCGCGTTGTCACCGATTTCGGGTGATCATCGATACAGTTTCAGGTAAGCTCATCCATCAGTCGATCAGGTCCATTATTGCCTTGGTCACCTCCCTGCCAAGGTCGCTGCGGCGTAGCTCCACCTTCATCTGCTGTACCCTCTGCTTCTTGATCTTCTCGTCCAGCAAGCGTGCCTTGTCGTCGTCCATCTTTCCGAACTCCCGCTTGAACATGCTCTTCTTCACCTCCTCTGCAAGGTACGGGTACAACTCACACATCTCCTCAAATCCCTTGGGCTCGTGGTTGTTCGCCTTGGCAGTGGCAGCAGCAGCAGTAGAAGCGGTGGCAGCGCGGCCCCTGTACTTGTGGCCGCTCCAGACGATCTTGCAGAGGTCGAAGCGCCGGCGGTCGTGTTCTTTGGTCGGGAGCTCGTACTTCTTGGCGGCTGACACATACCGATGCTTGAGGCTTTTGACCTTCCCCTGGAGCTCCTTGCTGCTGTAGGCACGGTTGTCGAGCTTTCCGGCGAGGGCTTCGACCAGTGCGTCGGGCTGCGGCAGCACGCCGTGCTCCTTTTGGTGAGCGGCGAGGGCCTCAAGGATACGGACCTCGTCGTTGGTGGACCAGACGCGGTGGAAAGCCAGGCGCGGCTTCTTGGCATCCGGGGCCTTGGCCTCCTGCTTCGGAGATGGCTTCGGCGGCGGCGCATCTTTGTCAGATTCGGAACCCCCATCCTCCTCCTCGTCGGAACTGTCGGAGTCCTCGCTCTGTCGCGCCGGCGGAGGCTGCTTCTTGGGGGCAGTGTTCGGGGCCGCGTGGGATGGCTCCTCCTCCTCCTCCTCGTCAGAGGTCTCCGACTCCTCGCCCTTCTGCGGCGGCGGAGGCGGGTTCTTGGGGGCAGGGGTACGAGAGAAGGCGATGGTCTCTTCGTCCTCGGACTCGTCTGCGCCCGAGTGGGTCTCCTCAGAGGAGGCAGCCGGCGGCGGTGGCGGCCTCTTCTCGCCGCGCTTCTTGGCCATGGTCGGAGAAGTAGGGTGAGCCTTTGGGAGAAGAGGTGGGTGGCGGCGCCGGACAAGGTGGGGTTTCCCTTCTTCGGGTATCGGGACATCGGGTGTCCTTTCGTCAAGACACAGTCGGCCTTATAAGTCTCAGGTGGGCTTCCTCTTTCTATTGGTTTCGGTCGGCCTTATTCATGCATTTTCGTGTCAGTATTATATCCAGCCCAACCCAAATGTTGAAATAACATTTTCTCCTTTCCAGTTTAAGATCAAGAAAATAAAGGTTTAAGATGAATTCTGTTCAAATTCCTTTCAAGAAAAAGAAACAAGACCAGCTAGGACTAGCCATTGGTTTAAGATGAATTCTGTTCAAATTCCTTCCAAGAAAAAGAAACAAGACCAGCTAGGACTAGCCATTGGCGGCATATTTTAATAGGAGAGGCAACCTGAGCACCCTGACGAGCCCAAAGTCCCGAACATGGGTGGGCAGCGTGCACAACTACATAGCCTGCCAACAGAGCAACGCTCTGTACTTTGTTTGATTCGTACCCTTTCGCTCGGGCGAACCAAGAGTGCTCAACTAGGGTTTACCCTCCCTATCGATGGTGTCGCTGCTGATCTGTCTCGTCTCCTGTGGTCCTAGGACCATGGAGGCGCGGTGGATCCCAGCCTTTGTTGGCCAGAGGGCTCCGCTTTTAGGTGTTTTTTTAGTTTAGGGTTTGTGACATGCTTAGGAAGACGAATCGATGGCGACTTCCTAAAGATGAAATAAAGTTCTCCATGTGAAGCCCCCGTCCCGGTGGTGCTTTTAACGTCGTCGGAGGGGCGTGTGGAGGTGTGTCTCCAGCGAATCTCATGGATCGCTCAGTGTTTGTCTTCAGTGGATCCACTTGGAATCGGTCTTCATTCGTTTGCGTCCGTGTGTCTGCAGGTTGGATTCTTCATATCTATGCTTCTGTTCATTGATGGTGGTTGTTGTTCTGGTGCGTTGGTCGTATGGGGCCTTAGCACGATGACTTTCTGACTGTCTACTACAACAAGGTTTGCCCGCTCCAATGAGGGAGGGAGATGATGACAGCGCGTCTTCGGCTCGCTTCAATGCTTGTAGTCGTCACTAGGTGGTCCATGGACCTAAATTATTTTTTTACTTCTACTAGTGCTCTTTATGCTACCTCGAGAAAGAGCAACACTCTGTCCCCCTTTTCAAATTCCTTCCACATCTATCATCCGAAGAAAACATTATATCGACGTGCAGTAAGCATAGCAGGAAGCACCACATAACTGATGTGGTAAGGGCATCTCCAATGCCAACCCTAAAATGGACATTGTATTTTTCCACGGATAGGTCCGCAGACACTGAAGGAGCCGACCATCCAACCATGTATGCATACATTTGAAAGCAAATTTGAACAAAACGAATGAATTTCATGCAAACTAGATAATGTTCATTTAAACCAGACAAAATTCATTACATTTTTGATATATTTCAACTAAACAAAAGCGTCCGAAAGCTAATCTAGAATCTTCACCGGTGGTCATGAGCCCCGAAAAGCGTTCAACCTCCAAGTCCTTGTTGTTCCTCTCTGTGTCCATGTCTGGCGGCTGTGAGTCCCGAAAAGTGAAGGTGCGGTCACCAGCGAAGAAGAGGACATGTGACACAGACTGGCCCACATGGGACATGAGGCACCGCCGTCGCGCATGCCCTACTCCTCGTCGGAGTCTGTGACCTGGCCATCGCCAGTGGAGGTGAGGTCAATGATGGACGTGGACGGGTCGGCCACACAGGCGAAGCAGTGCCAATGGGGACCAATTGACGACGTGAACGACGCGTATTTGCTGCTCTCGGTCGGTGCGACTATTCAATGTCGGAGCCAGTGAGAGGTCGTGCCCGCTCTACGCGGGCATGAATGCAACGTGGTGCTTTGGAGCGGCATTGAGCGGCATGAATGTGTGGCAACCGCTTTGCGCGGGAACGTGCGTGGACGCGAGAGAGTTCTGTGGCTGGGTTCGAGATGTCCGCGCATACGTGGCAGCGGTCTGGTCACCCACAAAGCCCCCTGGTTTGCCTTCGGTTGCAAGAAACAGACGTCCGGACCGGTCCATGGATCGATGGGTATCACGTTGGACGACAAATCGCGCCCGAACCACGGTCCGGACGAATGCGGGAGGTTTAGATGTCCATGTTGGAGATGCCCTAAGGTATCTAAAAATAAGTTTAACAGGAAGCAACTGAATCTCTCATGGTAAATGAGTTAATTACCTTGTCTCGTTGTGTTATCACGGACACGGTATCGCTAAATTTATGGTGAGACATATTCTTGCTAAAAGATCATCTCTCAATTAAGAGAAGGCAAACTTTTTTTTATTGTTTCTCTCTTCTCCATCTCAATATTTATCTTACGTGGCACTTCCATTGTACACGCCCAAAGAGAGAGAGAAAGAAAAAAACGCTTATGTTAGCACCACGGGTTCAACAGCTTCACCAATCTTAAAGTGTTATTGGTGATAAAGAGCGCCGTTAAGGGTGTGTTTCATAATCGTTCTCATCGTGGCATGGTTACTCTCCATTGAGACATGTTGAATGCAGACTTTTTGAGTACATGTAACTTCAATTGTTTGGTAGCCTATATTGCTGAGACATGTTGTCCTAAGATTTTTTTGGTAGCCTGCATCGGTTAGGCTTACTAGGCTGAGACTATGTTTGGTAGCATGTATATGAGGTAGCCTGCATCAATGGAGTTTTTAGTGCCAATACAACATTTGACCAATAATTTGACTATAGGTAAATATGAAAAAACATATTTCTACACTAAAAATAATTTTGGTAATAAAACATCACCATTTCAACATGATCTCAACAACAAAAATAGTCAATTACAATAAGAAAAAATAGCGATGCTCCATCTCAGAAACTTTATAAGAAGCAACATATACATTGCAACATTAGCAATGCTTCATCTCTAAAGTTTCTAAAGGCATATATACATAGACATCCAATTCACCATGTCTAAATTCTATAAAAAGGCACATATACATAGATCAAACACTCAATTTAGCATGCTAAGCAAACTCTATTGAGCACATTCAA
Organism: Triticum aestivum; assembly: GCF_018294505.1. Taxonomy (NCBI): domain Eukaryota; kingdom Viridiplantae; phylum Streptophyta; class Magnoliopsida; order Poales; family Poaceae; genus Triticum; species Triticum aestivum. Next base: position 166,867,333 of record NC_057812.1, read on the forward strand.
CAAAACCAAAGAACAAATTAGCAACATTGTTCTGCATCTTGCCTATGGGGGGAAATGAGTTTAACATTCATTGTGCCTACAGCTAGCTGACAAAATCAGAGAACATTTTAGCTGATAATGTTGTGTCTGCAACTAGCTACATGTGCGAGAGCTCGTCATGGAGCTGGGGCAAAGGAGGACATCATTGCGGAGCTTGGGCAGAGGTGGACGCCGGCAGGGCTCCACCCGGGCGACAACGAGGAGGGCGCTAGCAGGGTGGCGCTTCACAACCGACAGATAGGGCGTGTAGGTCGGGGCGCCTTTGCTGCTCGGTGCCCCTCGCCTTTGGCGTCAGTAAATGCAGGTGCTCCCCATGATACTGGCTCTTTCAGCGGATGAACTACGTTTTAACCGATTAGGACCAAGGTTACTAGGTATTTATTCCAAGTAGTTCATTTGAAATCATTTCTCAAACGTATGAATTACTCACTCCATCCCATAATATAAGGGCATCAATTTTTGTAACAATCAAATATATATATGTTTGACAAAGATTAATAATATATGAAAATATTTTTCATGATGGGTCTAATGATACAAATTTGGTATTGTATATATTTGGAATGGAGGAAGTAATAGTCATGCCAAGACATAGCGGCCAAAAGGGTTAGATCACTAACCAAGATCGTCAAGGACACAATAGTGTTTTAGTTTTTGAGTTGAGGACAACATAGTGTTGAATGGCAATTCTTGTCCATGTCATAGAGGTGAAACAAAAACGACAAACGAGTGAAGTGTTGATTCAACTTGATCGTGGCATCGAGGCATTTATCCTCCCGCCATAACGTTATGCGCCATAAGTGGTGTTTAGCCTATTGTGATGGAGAAGCTGTTTGAAAAGGTTGGCTTCTGTTTTTTGCTCTTGATCTAGATGATTGAATCATTTTGTTCTTGAACATATTGGGCGGAGAGCTCTTTGTAAGCACCTCAGGAGGTGAAATCCAGCCTTTGAAGACTTATTTGCACATTTGGCGACCAAAAATGTGAACAAGAGAGAAATATATGAGCTTCATGTGAGAGCTTGAAGTGTCATATTTTTGCCGAGCATCTAAATATTAAGACAAAATTGTCAAAACTACCACAATTACAGATCCGTTCTTCAAAAAAACTCTGACCTCAGTAAAAAAAACTGAAAGCACTAAACACTTGGTTGAGAGTCGTTTGATGTTGAATCTGACGGTTGGGGCCTGTTGTTAATGGTGAGATGACAACTAAAACTTGCACCTTTATACTATGGCGTTAGGTTGCCATAGGGTCAATGCTTCAGAATTTATCTCTCTCTCTCTCATGCATTTTATCGAGTACCTTGTGCGCGCTCTGTGGGCGGCCACTGCCACGCCATGGAACTAACGGTAGAGAACAAAGTGTGTGTTGCGGTGTGAGTCTTGGTGAGCTCGTGCATGCAATAGGCAAACGGGACACATTTGCGACATCCTGGAGTGGTTTGGGTGCTCGAGGTGACTGAAGAGCACGATAGCAGCGACCAACAGCCTTAGGCGTGGGATCAGTGGAGATCACAGGATGACAGTTGCACGGTGGCCTCGGCGACGCGGCAGGAGTGTGCGCCATCCATGGGCACGAATCACTGTCGCCCCTGAACCTGGTGAGCTAAGAGAGCCTCGAGCTCCGGTGCAATACTATGGTGGCCACCCTTCCCCCTGCTCTCCCATGTGCACCGAAGGCCTCTCCAGATGCGTGAGCCCCTGGAGTCTTGGACGTGCTTACCAACGAATGTTGTATGTCACATTCTTTGTACGCTTACTCATATGGGTGTGATGGTTTCCTCTTCATCCGTGGCTAGGGGATCTATATCGTGCTCGTCGTTGTCGCAACCGAGATGACCGAGCCGTGGCCGCTCCTTGATGATTCTCTAGTGACTTGCAGACCACAGAGAATCCGCGACTGCTGAAGCACCATACTTCTGGGCCATGTGCCGCCATGGCCGCAAAGTTGTGCACGCTCTCGTCTAACTCGTCCAAGTTGGACATGTTCCCGAATGGGAGGAGGCCGCTGCCCCCAGGACCAAATGGTTGATGTGCTGCTTGTTGGAGGAGAAGGGGCACATGGCCTGAGGAATCAGGACGGTGTCGCTGTTGTTCCGTTGTACTAGAAAGGAAATCCATTCATGGCTATGGCTATTTATGCTTTGTCCTGGTTGGAGAGAGAGGGCGCAGCAAGCGACCTGGGCGCCTATGTGTGATGCGTACCTAGGCTCCTAGTCGGGGGCTAAACAGGAGCAAAGTGGATGAAGGTGTGGGAGAGAGGATGACAGGTGGGCCCTATGCCAACCTGTCATTTGAGTCAAATGGTGTGAGTTTTTCCTTTCCATGTCATCACTTAAAGTGGGACCCATTCTTAATTTCTTGTCAAAACGAGCTCAACCGAGTGTTTTGTGCTTTTAGCAAAAAAACAACCATTTCACACTGTTAACGATTCGATGGCTTTTTGAGAAGTCTCCCACAGCTGTGGTTTTTTGGCAATTTACTCACATAGTAAGATCGCCCCTCCTACTCTATCATTTCCCAGGCCTCTGGGTTGCACGCCCCATATGCCAACAGTTGGGTCGTGGCCCATGTAAACCCTTTTGGGTCATGTGGTCTGCTTTTGCACAAGCTGCATTGCATTCCTAGGTCCACCAATGATCTAAACTGATACAATTTATTAAAAGAGTGAGTGACTGAACAATTGTGTGCTCATGACATTATGGGACATGTCTTTCTCATAACTTTGTTCTATCTAACATATTCAAAGCTCTTCGACTTTCCTATTTGATAACCACAAAATATTTTCTACCATATCAGCCGATTTATGGACAGTTGGCTTTACCAATTTACTCCACATGTTCTCTATATAAGTCAATCATAAATCTCTAACCCAACATACCTCTCCCTAGCCTTTTGTATAACACATGTGTCCCCTGCCGCCAAGTTTTGTTTATCCTTTGTGTTGGTACAACCACCCCACACTCCCTCCTACATTGTGGCTTTTAGATCCAGCAGCAACACCGACCCCATACCACACCTCCTCGGCTCTTCCCCCTTGCCATCTTCTCATCATTCTCTCTATCGCCTTCATCGTCTCTCTCGAATCAGTGTTAGATTTGTATCTGCCGCCTTCCCAAGAACTAATTCACCACCTATATCCACCACCGCCTTTCGTAGTGACCCTTCTTGTATATATGTCCTCACCTCTCTTGCCATCGCCAAGCAATCGACGCCTTAACCCTATTTTCTAGGCCTTATCGAATCTTACAACGAAAGTTTATCCTCACACAAAAATGCCCTTGAGATGAAGGTGAAAGTGCGTTATATCGACTAGAGGGGGGGTGAATAGGCGATTTTTATGAAAGTCTTCAAAACATGGAAGTTATGAAGACAAACAGTAGAGATATGCCTATTACTATGCAGCGGAAGTTAGACTACACTAGGCAAGCCATGGTCAAGTATCAACAGAGTGAAAGCACAGTGACAAATAGCTGTAGTGTAATTAGGAAGATACTATGAAGCCAAACAGATCATACACTCACGTTGTGAAGACAAAAGATAGAATAGGCACGCAATGACTTCACAATGAGTGATCAGTAAGTAAAAGGAGGTGAAGATGAAACCAGTGACTCGTTGAAGACAATGATGTGTTGGACCAGTTCCAGTTGCTGTGACAACTGTACATCTGGTTGGAGCGGCTAGGTATTTAAACCTTAGGACACACAGTACCGGACACCCAGTCCTGAACACGCAGCTCAGGACACCAAGTCCTCACGTATTCTCCTTGAGCTAAGGTCACATAGTCCTCGCCCAATCACTCTGGTAAGTCTTCAAGGTAGACTCCCAAACCTTTGCATACTTCGTTCACTGGCAATCCACAATGTCTCTTGGATGCTCTGAACGCGACGCCTAACCGTCTGGGGATGCACAGTCCTCAAGTGTAATAAGTCTTCAGATCACACAGACAAGAAGACTTAAGTGATGCCCAATGTTCTCTGGCTCTGGGTGGTTAGGGCTTTATCCTCGCAAGGAATTCTCTCTCAAAGGCTTCGAGGTGGGTTGCTCTCAAACGACAAAAGCCGTACTCTCAATCTGAGCAGCCAACCATTTATGGTTGTAGGGGGTGGGCTATTTATAGCCACTTGGCAACCCGACCTGATTTGTCCTAAATGACCCTGGGTCACTAAGGAACTGACACGTGTCTCAACGGTCAGATTTCAAACTCTCATGGCAACTTTACTTGGGCTACAAGCAAAGCTGACTTGTCCGGCTCTGGACAAGATTCGCTCTCATTGTCTTCACTCGAAGACATAGGTTTTTGGTTTAGGCATCACTTCAGTCATTCTGACTGGTTCTCCTGGACCCCACTTAACAGTATGGTGGTTCCTATGACTCAACACAAAAGAAAAAGAACTACGAAAGATCTAAGTCTTCGAGCTCCATAGGCTTCATATCGTGTCTTCTTTTGTCATAGTCTTCAATGTGAATATCTTCATATACCACCTTTGACTTCAATGTCTTCATACATTTTTAGGGGTCATCTCTGGTAGTAAAACCGAATCAATGAGGGACTTCTACCTGTGTTATCCTGCAATTCTCACAAACACATTAGTCCCTCAACTAGGTTTGTCGTCAATACTCCAAAACCAACTAGGGGTGGCACTAGATGCACTTACAATCTCCCCCTTTTTGGTGATTGATGACAAACTAGTTGAAGTTTTCAACGGGGAATATAGTCTGTGAAATTGTAAAGGATAAGGAATTGTCTTCATAAGTTGCAAGGGCTCCCCCTGAAGATGTGCATATAAGTTAATTTGCTTTTGGAATGCAAATGCACATGGCAGGTTGTACTTGTGGAGATCCACTTCAGCTTATGATGACAATCCACTATGCATGTGAAAGTATATGAAGATAATGACATGCATAATGGAAAATGGACGTCTGCAGAATGAGATAAGTGCGGAATTTATCGTCGCACATGCGGAATTTATCTTCGCAAAACAGGGTGGCAAACAAGTAGCAGACGACCATCTGGTTTAAGTGTTACAACTCATAAGAACCAAATGTAGCAAAAAACGAGTTGTAAGCACGAAGCAAAATATAAGGCACCCGCCCATATGAACCCGCTTGAAGACTATCAATCTCATATGCTTCTCCCCCTTTTGTTAGTAATGACCAAAAAGGTTTGAAGACATAGAGCCTCTACTCGTTCCCATGAGGAGTAGATGAAGTAGCAGGGTTGTTGGCGTTGTTTGGCGGTGCAGAAGAGCTCGAAGGTGCTGAAGCAGGTGGCGGTGAGGTAGCATCATCTTCTTCCTCAATGATTCTGGCAGTGACTGTGGCAGCAGAGGAAGAAAACTCAGAGTCTTCAAGAGATGGAGTCCCCAGCAGCACAACTCTTCGAGGAGGTGTGGAGTCAAATTTGAATCTCTCAGTGAAGCCATCCTCTTGAAGATCAGCTTCAGAAAGCATCATCGTTAGCCCTTTCCATGTGCGTCGACAGGTTTCATGGGCAACGAAAGCATTCTTGGTGGCAAGATTTCGGATGCGATTTACATCCACCAAGAGGCTTTTCATCTGTCTCTTCAACCAGTCATGATGCCTATCCTGCTTTTGATGAAGGGCCACAAGAAGCTCTCGGTCGTTGAGAACACGAGTGCGCTTCTTGGGTCTTGAAGCAGTGGCACTGTCAGTGGCTTCAGTTGAAGCAGGGTGTGGTGCACGTGTAGTGCCAGCCAAAGGATACACCCTGGAGATGGCTTCAACACCTTCAACGTTTTGAGTGAAGCTCTGGTGTTCTGCATTCTGAAGACTCAGAGGTTGCTTGGCAGGTTCAGGATAGATGGCTTCAGCAGAGGTATCCACATCAGGCAAGAAGATCCGATGGTTGCGGGCTGAGGGCTGATACGAGATGGCAGAGTGAAGTTTGATCAGCCTCATTACCCAAGGAGCATAGAACTTTAAACCAAACAGATCTGAGCCTGATGCAGCTAGTTGGCGTATGAAGAAATCCTGTGCGTTGAAGCATTTGCCATGAAGGATACAGAATATCAGAGTCTTCATTGCACCCTCGATCTTGGCATTTGGAGAGTGTCCTTTAATGGGCCAGAGAGTCCGCCGGATGATGTGATAGATGGTCCTGGGCAGGTACTCAAGGTCTTCAACGAAGAACTCTGTGGGATAAGGAGCATAGTGGGGCAATGGCTTCATCATGGAGAGCATCTGACTCATATTCGATTCAGGCCTCTGAAATATGCTCTCAATAGCTTCAGTGTGTAGCCGACAGCCTTGCTCGAAGAATTCGCCTGGAGTGGGCAGGCCAGTGAGCTCAATGATATCAAATGCATTGGCTTCGTGATGAACGTTGCCGGTCATCCACTCCAGGACCCAAGTCTTCGGATCTCTGTTGTATCCTTTGATGTGCAGTGTGGCATAGAATTGTAGCAGGAGCTCTTCGTTCCAATGCTCTTCATCAGTAACAAACTGTAGCAGACCCACTTGTTTGAAGCAATCCAACGCTTCCTCTAGACAGGGCAGACCAGCAATAGCTTCAACATCAAGGCGCTTGTGCGGGAAAATGCGACCTTGGTTGTACAGTATGCAAGAGTAGTAGCTGCGCTGAGGATAGCTCCAGAACCTATCTGATGAAATCCTTTCCCTTGAATAGGGGTTCTTGGAGCTATTGAAGAAAGTATTATCTGCCCTGAAGCCATTGATGTTGAAGGAGCCAGGTGCTGATGCAGGACCTGGAAACCTTGGCAGTCTGGGGATTGGCTTCTGGACCTGAGGCCTGTGCTCAACATGATAGTTGAATTGGGGACCTGCAGCAGACTCAGGAACAGAAGTTGTGGGTTCAGTGGCTTCGCTGTCTTCTGAAGCTTTTGCTGGGGAGGGCTCCACATTAGCTTCGTTGTTGGTTGTGGCAGCCTCAAGATTTTCATCCTCCGCTTGACTAGCTGGAGGGTCGGTCACAAGCACGTTCTCCTGGAGAACTGCTTCTTGGTGGAGCAGAGGAGTGGGCTCTTGTGGTGCTTCTTCTGCGGCTGATGCAGCCGGAATGTCTTCAGCATAGACTTGAGGCCTTGGACCTTTGCGAAGCCTGCGGAACGCAGACGACGCCTGTGGGGTTGGAGTGGGCTGGGCCTCATAGTCTTCTTCCTCTTGAGGGCGATCCGCCCATGAAGCATCCTGTGCAATTGGCGTCAGTGGACGACCAATGCTGATGAGTTCACTGTGTCTAACTGAGGAAGGGCTGCATCATCTTCTACATTGTTGATGACCAATGTCTTCAGCAGTGACGGGATCAGCTGCTGGAATGTCTTCAGCTTCAGGAGCCTCTGTGGAAGCAGGCCTGTGAACCGTCAGTTGACGTTCTGCGTCAGGGTGAACCATAGAAATAGGTTCAACTATCAAGGGCTCTGTGGGAGCAGCCCGAGATTTCTTGGTCTTTCTCTTTTTCTTGCTGGGGGCAGTAGGAGAGGCTTCAGAGCTTTTCCTCTTCCTGGCTTCAGCCTCAGCAGTTCTTGTCTTCTTGAGCTCTGAAGCTGTTGACCGGCTCTTTGGCTTTGAGCCAGTCGTTGCAGTTGGGAAGACAAGCGGAACTGCTTCCTGCCTTGGTGCCTCTGGTTCAGCTGGAACAGTCTTCTTCTTTTTCTTTGCGGCCATCTTGGGGTCGATGCCAGGACGCCCAAGTGCCTTGCGCTTCTCAGCCTCATTGTAGGCTTGCACACATCTGTCAGCCAGAGTCTTCATCCGCTCACGTGAACCCTGAGCTTCTGCATGCTTCTTCAGAAAGTTTTCCTTTAGCTCATGCAACATGATCTTGAAGCTCTTCACTTCTTGCACGCTGAGCTTGGCCATATTCTTCTTGAACTGAGCCTTTTCATGATCAATTTTCTGCTTCAGTTCAACAATGCGCTGGGCAATAGCAAGTTCTGAAGCAATAGCGCCTTGGAAGGCGACGCTGAGGCCAACGGGCAGCTGTAGATCTTCAAAGCTGATGTTTGGTGTGGCAAACCACTCGTCAATGAAGTTGTGGATGATGGCGACATCAAAGAGAGGCAGATTGTTGAAGATTTCTGCTTCTTCTTTGCTCTTGATGAGTTGCTCAAGAGCGTCATCTCCAAGATCTTCATCACTTGACAGATCAATGGCTTCACTGCGCAGGATGGCAGCAGCTGTGAGCTCTTTGCCAGTGTGAGACAGAGGCATCTTGGCCTTCTGGTGCCTTGAGACGCGTGATAAGTCTTCAGACTGCACACTGTCTTCAGGAGGTGCAGTCGCCAATGGCTTCGCCTTTGAGATTTTTGGTGAAGGGGCTGGCTTTGAAGCTTTTGGCTTCTTCAACTGCTTGGCTTCGGCACTGCAGGCACTGCAGGCGCTTCATCAGACTCAGTGTCAGCTGCAGGCTCATTCACTGCAGTCCCTTGAACCAAGATGTAGGTGATGAGGCCTTCAAGGTTGGCATACGGACCGATGACATTGGGTTCTGCTTCTCGTGTGCCATCTGCCCTTGGTGCTGAGGGACCAGGGTTGAAGTGTAACCCAAATTTCTTCTTGTTCTGCTTCGCTGAGTTTTGGATGTGCATCATCAGGCTGTGGCCCACGGACCATGCATGGATAGAAGCTTTGGGCAATAGCTTCATCTCTGGACCTGGGTACAAGATTCTTGTATAAGATGTCTCCCCACGGTCTTTTGATGGCACTTTTCTCAGCATACTCTTGGGTTGTGAAGCGGTATTTGAACCATTGTTCTGCCCAATAGCGTCGAATCCATTGGATTCGGGTCTTGCGCTGACCATAATTCTCTCTAGGATCTGTTTTATACATTTCTGCCAGTTCATCAGGCAGATCTTTGGATGTTCCTCCACGTCGCTGTCTGCCCCCCTTCCTTGCTGCTGTTTCTGAAGCCATAAACCTTAACTTGGAAGGCTTCAAGACGTTCAAAGGCTTCAAAGGCTTTCTTTTGCTGGACCAACAGGAACTGGCTTCAGGAGAATTTATGTGATGCTGTAAGAATTCTGCAAATGAATGCAGACTATGAGAACCAAAGGATTCTCCCACGGACATGTACCTGTGACAGCATTAAGGTGCGAGGGAAGGGGAAGAGGTCATATGCATTCTCAGAAGATTTTGAAGATAAATCAGTTTAGAAGACATTGACCTCATCGTGCGAAGACATTCACTCATAGATAAGAAGTTGGTTCCAGATTTGTACGAATCCACAGATCAGTACAAGTGAGGAATCTAACTACTTTGTGAAGCACAAGTGAATATACTAGGCATGTTATGAGATGCAGTTTGAGAGAGATCTAGTTTGTGTGAACAGAAACTACTTGTGGTAGAAAGTGACAGATCAATAGGATCAACGGTGCTGTAAAAAGGGAGTTTTATTTACCACACTGAGAACTGCTAGACGGAGCGAGAGATGAGGCCGAGCAGTTCACTCGTCCGTGCCCTAACTTGGCGACGGAGGAGACCTACGGCGACGGCGGAGAGGACGATGTCCGCGGTCGGCGTGAAGACGGCGTCGGAGAGGTTGCGGCAGCGAAGCGCTTCGTCGCCGGCGTCGTCGAGAGCTAGCGGTGGCGCTAGGGTTCGTGCGAGGGTGGAAGAAGAGATAGTTACCGCTGTGAGTGTGTATTTATAGGCACAGGGGCGGCACTGTGCTATTACACAGGTGCCCCTGGCGATTCGCATCTGAGGAACGCGTGGCCAGTTTGCGGAAGTTTGGGGTTTGTTCCACGTCCCACGCACGCCTGGATTGTCGGGTGGTCGTTCCTGCTTCTCCGGATTTTATGTGGAGGAATGAGCATTGAAAACGGACTTTATGGTTGTCTCTATATCTTCTGCTGACAAGGACGCAGTGAAGACATTCGACAGTTTCAATAGAATGCATATGACTTGGAGAGATAGAGTTTGAGATAGAAAGCATAGAGAAGTTGGGGTCCGATCACATTCACTTAGTTCAAAAGATTCAACACGAAGATATAGCTATAAGTGAATGCTGTAGAGGACAGAACACTAGCATATATATATATATATATATATATATATATATATATATATATATATAATCAACATAGTGAAGATAATCATGAAAATATGTTGAGTTCGAAGCCAAACCAAATGTGAAGACATTGCAAGGTAACGCCATGAGTGAAACACTTCAAAATAGAACGTTTGGTGGTGGCGTTACCCACCGTATAGGAAGTATTAGACCCAGACACGGCGCACAATTATCGTGGCGCTCCGAAGTCAAATTCCACATTAATGTATTCACACTTAGAATGTATGTCTTCATTGATTGAAGATATACTTTACTTTGTGTGTTGCACATCTAAGTCATCATATGCATAAGGGTTAGGATGTGTGCCTGATCACAGGACATTTGAGGATTTCAGGATATTTAGCTCACACCGTAACTTGCAAAACCTCTTCTCATCCAAGGGCTTGGTGAAGATATCTGCCAATTGCTCTTCAGTGTTGACGTGTATGATATCAATGTCTTCCTTCACAACATGATCTCTGAGAAAGTGATGACGAATTTCAATGTGCTTTGTCTTCGAGTGCTGAACTGGGTTGTTGGCAATCTTGATGGCGCTTTCGTTGTCGCAGTAAAGTGGCACTTGCTTCAGATGAATGCCATAGTCCTTGAGTGTTTGCTTCATCCACAGAAGCTGAGCGCAGCAAGATCCAGCAGCAATGTATTCAGATTCAGCAGTGGAGAGAGATACACAGTTCTGCTTCTTTGAAGACCAACATACAAGTGATCGTCCCAGAAAGTGACATGTGCCTGATGTAGACTTGCGATCAACTTTGTCACCAGCATAATCAGCATCCGAGAATCCAACCAAATCAAACTCTGAGCCCTTTGGATACCATAATCCTAGAGTTGGGGTGTGAGCCAAATATCGAAGAATTCGCTTCACAGCTAAGTGATGCGACTCCTTTGGTGCCGCTTGAAATCGAGCACACATGCAAACACTAAGCATAATATCTGGCCTAGATGCACATAGATAAAGTAAAGAACCAATCATGGAGCGGTATACCTTTTGATCGAACTCTTTACCATTGTCGTCAGGACCCAGATGATGTTTGGCTGGCATTGGTGTTGTGAAGCCTTTGCAGTCTTGCATACCGAACTTCTTCAGGCAATCTTTGAGATACTTCTCTTGAGATATGAAGATGCCATTGCGTTGTTGTCGTATTTGAAGACCAAGGAAGAACTTCAGCTCCCCCATCATGGACATCTGATATTGCTCTTGCATCATATATCCAAACTCTTCACTGTACTTCTGATTGGTGCAGCCGAAGATAATGTCATCCACATATATTTGGCACACAAACAGTTCACCATCATATGTCTTCGTGAAAAGAGTGGGATCTAGGGAACCAGGTATGAAGCCTTTGCTCTTCAGGAAGTATTTGAGTGTGTCATACCAGGCCCTAGGGGCTTGTTTGAGGCCATACAGTGCCTTGTTGAGCTTGTATACCATGTCAGGATGTTTTGGATTTTCAAAGCCAGGCGGTTGTGCAACATACACTTCTTCTTCAATCTTGCCATTGAGAAAGGCACTCTTCACATCCATTTGATATAGAAGTATGTTATGATGATTTGCATAGGCCAGCAGTATGCGTATGGCTTCAAGCCTAGCCACAGGAGCAAATGTTTCATCGAAGTCAATGCCTTCCACTTGAGTATATCCTTGAGCAACGAGACGAGCTTTGTTTCTGACAACTTGACCATGCTCATCTTGCTTGTTGCGGTATATCCATTTGGTGCCTATTATGTTGTGCTTCTGTGGATCAGGACGCTTAACCAGTTCCCATACATTATTCAGCTCAAACTGTTGAAGCTCTTCTTGCATAGCTTGAATCCATTCAGGTTCCATGAAGGCTTCTTCAACTTTCTTGGGTTCTGATATTGAGACGAATGCGAAGTGCCCACAGAAATTTGCTAGCTGAGTTGCCCTTGAACGAGTGAGTGGACCAGGTGCATTGATGCTATCAATTATTCTTTCAATCTGCACTTCATTGGCAACACGAGGATGTACAGGGCGAAGACTTTGCTCTTGCTGTTCACTGTCGTTGTTGGAAGGAATGTCTTCAGGCTGAGCATTGTCTTCATGTTGATCAGGTGCTGAAATGATAAGTTCTTCTTCAGGATGAGCTTCAGAAGGTATAATCTCTCCAGTTCCCATTAGCTTGATTGATTCACTGGATGGAACTTCATCTAGCACACTTGGCAGCTGCTCTCTTTGTGATCCGTTGGTCTCATCGAACCTCACATCCACTGTTTCAACCACTTTGTAATGAAAGAGATTGAAGACTCTGTAGGAGTGCGAATCCTTTCCATATCCAAGCATAAAACCCTCATGTGCTTTTGGTGCAAATTTTGAGGTGTGATGTGGGTCCTTGATCCAGCACCTTGCGCCAAATACTCTGAACTAACTGACATTTGGCTTTTTGCCAGTAAGGAGCTCATAAGATGTCTTGTTCAGAAGCTTGTGAAGATAAACACGATTGATTGTATGGCATGCAGTGTCAATGGCTTCAGTCCAAAATTTTCTTGGAGTCTTGTATTCATCTAGCATCGTTCTGGCCATCTCAATGAGTGTTCTGTTCTTGCGTTCGACGACGCCATTCTGCTGTGGCGTGTACGGGGCTGAGAATTCATGTGTGATGCCCAAGGTATCAAGATATGTATCAAGGCCAGTGTTCTTGAATTCAGTGCCATTGTCACTTCTGATGTGCTTTATCTTGGCGCCAAAATTGTTCATAGCTCAATTGGCGAAGCATCTGAAGACATCCTGCACTTCAGTCTTGTAAAGGATTATGTGCACCCAAGTATATCTAGAGTAATCATCAACAATGACAAAGCCATAGAGGCAAGCAGTAGTAGTAAAAGTTGAGTAGTGAGTGGGACCAAAAAGATCCATGTGAAGCAGTTCGAAGGGTCGAGTAGTGGTCATGATTGTCTTTGAGGGATGTTTGCCCTCGTCATCTTCCCTGCTTCACAGGCACCACATAAGTGATCTTTCTTGAACTTGATGCCCTTGAAGCCTATGACATGCTTCTTCTTCGCAAGGGTGTGGAGGTTCCTCATGCCAGCATGCCCAAGCCTCCGATGCCAAAGCCAGCATTCTGAAGCTTTTGCAAGAAGACATACTGCAAGTTGTGGCCCTGCTGAGAAATCTACCACATACAAATCATCTTTCCGATACCCTTCAAACACTAGAGACTTGTCAGATTCCATTAGTACCAGGCAACGATATTTTCCAAATATTACGACCATGTTCAAATCGCAAAGCATTGAAACAAACATTAAGTTGAAACCAAGGGATTCAACAAGCATGACTTTATCCATGTGTTGATTTGAGATTGCAACTCTATCTAGACCCAATACCTTACTTTTACCAGTGTCAGCAAATGTGATGTGGCTCTTGTCGGATGGACGTAAGATTGAGTCCATAAGGAGGCTTCTTTTGCCAGTCATGTGATTTGTACACCCACTGTCAATAATCCATTCTGAAGACTTTGAAGACGCTGGTGTCATACCCTACAGTGCAGTTAGGGGGATAGGCTTCATGAAGAGAATTGTGAAGCAAAAACATTTGACGAACCAGTGGGTTATGAAAACTTAGATCCAGATTAGGACTAATAGGGAGAGTAGCATGCGATTCAGGAACGAAGTACATAATGATGCCATTCGGGCATTTTATCTTGCGCCCTACAAGATTTCTAAGGTCCCCAGCAATAGCGTCAGAAGATTTTGGTTTTCTGCTGGAGACCTTTCCCTGCAAAAGAGAGTTAAGCTTTCTTAACCACCCACATCTTCAAGGGTGGCTTAGAAGTAATAAGTCTAAGTGCAGCATCTGAGAATTTTGGTTTTGGAGCCCTAGCAAATAGTCTAGCAGGCGGACAATAGTACTCATAGGAATAGGCAGAATAGTTTTTGGTCATATGAACATGACGGTTTGATGAACCGCTCTCATATTCATATGCCTGAGTATGGTTTTCCTGCAAAACATTTGCGTTAGTGTGACTCAGGTGAGTCCTCTGTCTGTATGAAGCCTTTAGACCGTATGAAGCCTTTGGTCTGAGGTTTGTCTTCTTCATGTGAGGTGTCATGAAGACATTCACAGGAAGATTTTCCAAACACTTTTTCGGAACCCAGATCTTCTTCATAGGCGGTCCATTCCTGCAGTTAGTACCAATGTACCTGGCAAACACTACACCATTCTGATTTTTAAACAGTACATAGTTTGCATCAAAGGATTCATCAATGATAATGGGGTTAGCACAGGTGAAGCCAGATAAATTGGATGGATCTGCTGAAGGTTCCTTTGCAGCAACCCACTTGGTTTTGGGGTACTGCTCAGGTTTCCAGCAAGAGCCATCTGCATTTATTTTCCTTATGAACCCAACACCCTCTTTCCTAGGGTTTCGGTTCAGAATCTGCTTCTTGAGGACATCACATAATGTCTGATGTCCTTTAAGACTTTTATACATCCCTGTTTCAAGCAATGTCTTCAACCTAGCATTCTCATCAGCAATAGCAGTGGTATCCTCAGCAGAGGGGTTAGTTACCACATCAACAGTTGAAGATATTGCAACAGCAGTAGCAGTGGAACATTCAGCAACAGAAGTAGCATTATCACGCTCAATGCATTTAAGACATGGCGGTTCAAATCCTTCCTAAGCGGAACTGATCTGTTCGGTGCGAAGTGACTCGTTTTCCTTTTGAAGATCTTCATGAGCCGCTCTCAATTTCTCAAGTTCTTGCTTCCTTTGAAGATAATCATAGGAAAGCTTTTCATGAGTTGTTGAGAGAGTATCATGACGATCTTCAAGTTCCTGATACTTAACATGAAGATTTTTTATGTCTTCAATTAAGGATTCAGATCGAGTCATTTCAGCACCCAACAGATCATCGCTTCTGTCTAACAGTTTTTGAATATGTTCCATGGCTTTCTGTTGTTCAGTTGCAATTTTAGCAAGTGTTTTGTATCTGAGTTTTGAATCACAATCAAAGTCATCGTCACTAGATGTTTGATAGTGAGTAGTGCGTTTGTTTACCTTGGCACCGCGTGCCATGAAGCAGTAGGTAGGAGTGGAGTAGTCCTTGTCATTTGCATCGGTGTCGGTGATGAAATCATTGTCTTCAGTGTTGAAGATGGACTTGGCGACGTATGCTGTAGCCAGACTTGCAATGCCAGAATCAGACTCCTCCTCAGACTCCACCTCCACCTCCTCAGAAGCGGACTCCTCCTCTGAATCCATTTCCTTGCCAACAAACGCACGTGCCTTGCCAGATGAGCTCTTCTTGTGTGATGAAGACTTTGAGGAAGACTTGGAAGAAGACTTTGTGTATTTCTTCTTCTTCTTGTCGTCTGAGTCATATTCCTTGCTCTTCTTCTTGGTGAATTTTTGGAACTTCTTCACTAGCATTGCAAGTTCCCTTCCAATGTCTTCAGGATCATCAAAACTGCTGTCAGATTCTTCTTCAGATGAGGAAACAGCTTTTGCCTTCAAGGCACGAGTTCGCCCATAGTTTGGACCGTAGATATCTCTTTTCTCAGAAAGCTGAAACTCATGTGTATTGAGCCTCTCAAGTATATCAGATGGATCGAGTGTCTTGAAATCAGGACGTTCTTGGATCATCAGGGCCAGGATGTCAAACGAACTATCAAGTGATCTCAGCAGCGTCTTGACTATTTAGTGTTTGGTGATCTCAGCGGCGCCGAGGGCTTGAAGCTCATTTGTGATGTCAGTGAGTCTGTCAAATGCGTGCTGGACATTCTCATTGTCATTTCGCTTGAAGCGGTTGAAGAGATTGCAAAGGACACTGATTCTTTGATCTCTCTGGGTTGAGATGCCGTCATTGACCTTGGAGAGCCAGTCCCAGACCAGCTTGGATGTCTTCAAAGCACTCACACGGCCATAATGTCCTTTGGTCAGATGACCACAGATGATGTTCTTGGCAGTAGAGTCCAGTTGAATGAATTTCTTGACATCAGCAGCAGTGACACCTTCTCCAGCCTTGGGAATGCCGTTCTCGACGACATACCATAGGTCGACGTCAATGGCTTCAAGATGCATACGCATCTTATTCTTCCAGTAGGGATATTCAGTTCCATCGAAGACGGGGCACGTAGTGGAGACTTTAATTATCCCTGCAGTCGACATAGCTAAAACTCCAGGTGGTTAAACCGAATCACACAGAACAAGGGAGCACCTCGCTCTGATACCAATTGAAAGTGCGTTATATCGACTAGAGGGGGGTGAATAGGCGATTTTTATGAAAGTCTTCAAAATGTGGAAGTTATGAAGACAAACAGTAGAGATATGCCTATTACTATGCAACGGAAGTTAGACTACACTAGGCAAGCCATGGTCAAGTATCAACAGAGTGAAAGCACAGTGACAAATAGCTGTAGTGTAATTAGGATCAGGTAGGAAGATACTATGAAGCCAAACAGATCATACACTCACGTTTGAAGACAAAAGATAGAACAGACACGCAATGACTTCACAATGAGTGATCAGTAAGTAAAAGGAGGTGAAGATGAAACCAGTGACTCGTTGAAGACAATGATGTGTTGGACCAGTTCCAGTTGCTGTGACAACTGTACGTCTGGTTGGAGCAGCTAGGTATTTAAACCTTAGGACACACAGTCCCGGACACCCAGTCCTGAACACGCAGCTCAGGACACCAAGTCCTCACGTATTCTCCTTGAGCTAAGGTCACATAGTCCTCGCCCAATCACTCTGGTAAGTCTTCAAGGTAGACTCCCAAACCTTCACAGACTTCGTTCACTGGCAATCCACAATGTCTCTTGGATGCTCTGAACGCGACGCCTAATCATCTAGGGATGCACAGTCCTCAAGTGCAATAAGTCTTCAGATCACACAGACAAGAAGACTTAAGTGATGCTCAATGTTCTCTGGCTCTAGGTGGTTAGGGCTTTATCCTCGCAAGGAATTCTCTCTCAAAGGCTTCGAGGTGGGTTGCTCTCAAACGACAAAAGCCGTACTCTCAATCTGAGCAGCCAACCGTTTATGGTTGTAGGGGGTGGGCTATTTATAGCCACTTGGCAACCCGACCTGATTTGTCCTAAATGACCCTGGGTCACTAAGGAACTGACACGTGTCTCAATGGTCAGATTTCAAACTCTCATGGCAACTTTACTTGGGCTACAAGCAAAGCTGACTTGTCCGGCTCTGGACAAGATTCGCTCTCATTGTCTTCACTCGAAGACATAGGTTTTTGGTTTAGGCATCACTTCAGTCATTCTGACTGGTTCTCCTGGACCCCACTTAACAGTACGGTGGTTCCTATGACTCAACATAAAAGAAAAAGAACTACGAAAGATCTAAGTCTTCGAGCTCCATAGGCTTCATAACGTGTCTTCTTTTGTCATAGTCTTCAATGTGAATATCTTCATATACCACCTTTGGCTTCAATGTCTTCATACATTTTTAGGGGTCATCTCTGGTAGTAAAACCGAATCAATGAGGGACTTCTACCTGTGTTATCCTGCAATTCTCACAAACACATTAGTCCCTCAACTAGGTTTGTCGTCAATACTCCAAAACCAACTAGGGGTGGCACTAGATGCACTTACAGAAGGTAAAAGTGGTAATGAACAAATGGGAGTACAGAAAGCTTAGAAAATGTATTTAGCACTACGTGTGAATACTTTTCGTATACATGCTTCCATTGTTTTGATTTTGCAACTAAAATATGTTCCAATATTTGTGTTCCACAAATTTGTTTGAATGATATTTGTTGAGGAAGCATCATTACGATCAACCCGTGCATTTGGTTCGATTTTGAGAGGTCGCTCAACTTTCACATCTCCATACACAGTTGCATTTATTTCTTCTTCTTTTTTTATTCATTGCTTGTGGATTTTGCATTCTATATGTATGTTTAGTTCTTCCTAGAAAATAATGAGGGCCTGAAGAGTTGTTTGGTTGATAAGCCATGGTGTCGAGTGTCGGACGCCACATTACTCCAGCCACAATGTAACAACTAATGTTGGATTTATTTATGAAAAATGGAAACTTCATTACCCCACCTTTTAGCGACTAGGATGCATACAACAGTATCTTTAAAAAACCGATAGACTTGGCAAAGAAAGAGCTTGTTACGAGTGAATACAACAAGAAGTTGAAAATGGAAAATGTGATGCACCATGTCCTAACAAATTCCTATTCTCATAGGATCATTACTTTCTAGTAAGAGAAGTCACCTAGAGGCTTACTTGGTAGCAGCATGGACGGTCCATGGATTGTTGTCTATGCAGCTTTGGTTCGTCCTTGGCTCTGTATTACCAAAGTCTAGCATATACATCTATCATTTATTATTATTATTTTTTAGTAAGATATTACAACCATACAATGCAAGAAACAAGTTACCATAAAGGAAAACTATTTGGTGGAGTTGTCCATATTGTTTTGCTTGTTGGGTACCATAAAACAATTCTCGTGTTAAAATATGAATACAATCATGCTTGATCTAGTGCAATACCTCGATTCAACAATTCATTTTGTATGAAAACTTGTTTAGATACACTTCTTCCAGCATAGGCTAAATAGTTTTGGTTATCTTCTATGGACTTTGTTCATAATTGTAATGCGAACTTTCATAAGGTGTGTGGGTAATACCTTATTAATATAGTAGATATATTCCACTAAATTTTTAGCCCCATTCACATAAATTACGTTTCCTAATAGCTTTTACCCGCATGTAACAACTTCCTCATATTTTGCCCACATATGAATCAAACCCTTCTAGTTTGATTTGTCTTGACTTGCGATTCCTACATTTATGCCCTCATGTAAAAATGTCTATATACTTGCAAGAGGACTTCACATATGAGTCCCACAGTGTTATGCTCCATCTACATGGCCACTCCTCACCTTGGCAGCGGCCTCCGTAGTGTGTGGATCGCCTCAGCTCATTGCAAACAAACACTTATGACCATCCCGCATGGCCTCGACACCTATTCCACATTCACCTGGGCCGTCTGCCAGATGCTGGATGTGCCCCGCGTCACCCTCCGCACCCTTGACTTTAGGGTTACTAACATGCATCCGTTGGCGTACCATGAGTTCATCACCTTTCTCAAGGGATTTGTGCATGCCATGGCTACCTACAATGGTGATATCAACAACTTTGTGGAAGCGAACAAAGACGAAAGTGGCATAAGCGATATTACTCAACACGTGAGGATGTTCTGCCTTGAGTTCTTAGGCCAGGATGAACCTATTTTTGTTGATCGCCGATTTCCATGACAGTCACCTATTGGGCCGTGTAGGACCTCGAGGGCATTGTCAAGTTGGTGCGTCCACATCTTCCCACGCGAGTTGCTCGAGGAGGGGTAAACTTAACACCATGGTACCACGCTAGGAGGTTTTGACCTCCTACCACCATTGCATTATTATGGAGAGCTCACCACACTCATCTTTAGGACATCAGTCTCCCAATGCCCGTGGCGGCCTAGGCCAGATTGTTCTCCAAGTGCCTGTAGTTGTGGTCTATGTAAGCGTTGTCGCACCAAAAACCATGGGCACAAACCAAACGTCATGGAGGAGCACACATTAGCATCAGGGCTCATGTAGTTCTTTTGTCGACCACTGCTAATTCCATGTGATCCGACCTCTCGCTCTCCCGTTGCTAGAGTGCCTAGCGTTCAACATCATACCCATCATGCTAGCATTAGGCAATGTCGCACGCCTCACACACTTAAACATGAACCTAGGCTTATTTAACGTCGAGGGCGAGCCTTGAGACATGTACCGAAACTAATACATGGTGTTACCTGGCTAGGGGTCACTCTCGAGGAAAAATAAGCCTAGGTTCAGGATTATGTGCGTGGAAGTGGGGCATTTCCAAATACTAGCATGGAAGGGCTATCATTGCACACTAGGTGCTCCTAAAGCATTGGTGAGCAGGCGGATCACATGGAATAAGCAGTGGTCGATGATGAGCTCCCTGGGTCCTAATGTGCGTGCATCCAACTATATGATGTTGAGTAGTTATAGGTTTTGGCATGACGACACCTGAGATTCACGGATCACAACCGGGGCACCTGGAAAACACGCTAGTGCAGGCCGCGACATCCATCACCCAACTGATGCCTTAATGGACAAGCATGGTGTGCTTGCTATGCTCATGTGATGGCGAGGGGAGGTTGAAGCCTTAGAGCTTGAGGCCGATGAAGAGTTGTGTCGACCCATTGTCAAGGACTCATAGGGGGAGAGATAGGCGACATTTGATCCTGGTGTGCATGCAGCACGGTAGGTGGATACACAGGCTTGACGCGGACCTCCAGGTCCTCCACGCCCATTAGGTGAACGTTGTGGTGATCAAAGAATCAATGAAGATGGGATCCTTCACGGTATGTTCGACTTATTTTTCATACTTCCATTTTTAAAGGGGCAGGTTGGAACATAAATCACTGACGATCTTCGTCTCTTTAGCTCTACCATCCCGGCACCTCCTTTGATCTATAATCAATTGCATGCCTCTGCCCTTTGCACCGCCTTAGATGAAATGAGAGGTCCTCGATGCGGCACGTCATATGCTTGTAGCGTTGGCTGCCTAAGCCATATTGTTGGAGAACGCAGTAATTTCAAAAAAATTCCTACGCACACGCAAGATCCATCTAGGTGATGCATAGCAACGAGAGTGGAAGCGTTATGACAATGCGGTTGATGTAGTCGTACGTGTTCATGATCCGACTGATCTCAGCACCGAACGTACGACACCTCCGTGTTCAGCACACGTTCAGCTCGATGAAGTCCCTCATACTCTTGATACAGTTGAGGCCGAGGGAGAGTTTCGTCAGCACGACGGTGTGGCATCGGTAATGATGAAGTTACCGGCGCAGGGCTTCGCCTAAGCACTACGGCGGTATGACCGAGATGGAATATGGTGGAGGGGGCACCGCACACAGCTAAGACAACTGTCAACTTGTGTGTCTATGGGGTGCCCCTCTCCCCCGTATATAAAGGAGGGGAGGAGGAGGAGGGCCGGCCTCAAGGGGCGCGCCCAAGGGAGGGGTTCCTACTCCTAGTAGGAGTAGGTTTCCCCCTTTCCTAGTCCATGTAGGAGAAGAAGGAAGGAGAGGAGAGGGAGAAGGAAAGAGGGGGGCGCCACCCCCTCCCTAGTCCAATTCGGACCAGCCCATGGTGGGGTGTGCAACATCCCATTATGGCCCTTCTCTCCTTTTCACTAAGGCCCATGAAGGCCCAATACTTCCCCCGGTGAATACCCGTAACTCTCCGGTACTCCAAAAAATACCCGAACCACTCACAAACTTTCCGATGTCCAAATATAGCCTTCCAATATATCGATCTTTACGTCTCGACCATTTTGAGACTCCTTGTCATGTCCGTGATCTCATCCGGGACTCCGAACAATCTTCGGTCATCAAATCACATAACTCATAATACAAATCATCATCGAACGTTAAGCGTGCGGACCCTACGGGTTTGAGAACTATGTAGACATGACCGATACATATCTTCGGTCAATAACCAATAGAGGAACCTGGATGCTCATATTAGATCCTACATATTCTACGAAGATCTTTATCGGTCAGACCGCATAACAACATACGTTGTTCCCGTTGTCATCGGTATGTTACTTGCCCGAGATTTGATCGTCCGTATCATCATACCTAGTTCAATCTTGTCACCGGAAAGTCTCTTTACTCATTCCGTAATGCATCATCCCGCAACTAACTCATTAGTCACATTGCTTGCAAGGCTTATAGTGATGTGCATTACCGAGAGGGCCTAGAGATACCTCTCCGACAATCAGAGTGAAAAATCCTAATCTCGATCTATGCCAACTCAATAAACACCATCGGAGATATCTGTAGACCATCTTTATAATCACCTAGTTACGTTGTGACATTTGATAGCACACTAAGTGTTCCTCCGGTATTCGGGAGTTGCATAATCTCATAGTCATAGGAACATGTATAAGTCATGAAGAAAGCAATAGCAATAAACTAAACAATCATAGTGCTAAGCTAATGGATGGGTCTTGTCCATCATATCATTCTCTAATGATGTGATCCCTTTCATCAAATGACAACACATGTCTATGGCTAGGAAACTTAACCATCTTTGATTAACGAGCTAGTCAAGTAAAGGCATACTAGGGACACTTTGTTTGTCTATGTATTCACATATGTACTAAGTTTCCAGTTAATATAGTTCTAGCATGAATAATAAAAATTTATCATGATATAAGGAAATATAAATAACAACTTTATTATTGCCTCTAGGGCATATTTCCTTCAGTCTCCCACTTGCACTAGAGTCAATAATCTAGTTTACATCATCATGTGATTTCACACCAATAGTTCACACCTTTATATGATTAGTTCACATCTCCATGTGACTAATACCCAAAGGATTTACTAGAGTCAATAATCTAGTTCACATCGCTATGTGATTAACACCCAAAGAGTGATCATGTTTTGCTTGTGAGAGAAGTTTAGTCAAAGGGTCTGCCACATTCAGAGCCGTATGTATTTTGGAAATTTTCTATGTCTACAATGCTCTACACGGAGCTACTCTAGCTAATCGCTCGCACTTTCAATATGTATCCAGATTGAGACTTAGAGTCATCTAGATCAGTGTCAAAGCTTGCATCAATGTAAACCTTCACGATGATCTTTTTGTCACTTCCATAACCGAGAAACATGTCCTTATTCCAGTAAAGATAATTTTGACCGTTGTCTAGTGATCCACTCCTAGATCACTATTGTACCCTCTTGCCAAACTCATGGTGAGGTACACAATATTTCTGGTACACAGCATAGCATACTTTATAGAAACTATGACTGAGGCATAGGGAATGACTTTTCATTCTCTTTCTATTTCCTGCCGTGGTCGGGTTTTGAGTCTTTACTCAACTTCACACCTTACAACAAAGGCAAGAACTCCTTTTTTGAATGTTCCATTTTGAACTACTTCAAAATCTTGTCAAGGTATGTACTCATTGAAAAATATATCAAGCGTCTTGATCTATCTCTATAGATCCCGATGCTCAATATGTAAGTAGCTTCATGGAGGTCTTTCTTTGAAAAACTCCTTTTAAACACTCCTTTAGGCTTTCTAGAAAATTCTACATCATTTCCGATCAATAATATGTCATTCACATATACTTATCAGAAAGGTTGTAGTGCTCCCACTCACTTTCTTGTAAATACAGGCTTCACCGCAAGTCTGTATAAAACCATATGCTCTGATCAACTCATCAAAGCATATATTCCAACTCCGAGATGTTTGCACCAGTCCATAGATGGATTGCTGGAGCTTGCACACTTTGTCAGCACCTTTAGGATTGACAAAACTTTCTTGTTGTATCATATACTATTAGAGTACGTAATGGGCCTAATGGGCCTGGGCTGGCAGTATAGCCCGTTAGTCTTAGGGTTAATTAGAGATAAGGGTCACTGATACGTCTCCAACATATCTATAATTTTTGATTGCTCCATGCTATATTATCTACTGTTTTGGACTACATTGGGCTTTATTTTCCACTTCTATATTATTTTTGGGACTAACCTATTAACCGGAGGCCCAGCCCAGAATTGCTATTTTTTTTGCCTATTTCAGTGTTTCGAAGAAACGGAATATCAAACGGAGTCCAAACGGAATAAAATCTTCGGGAACGTGATTTTCTCACCGAACGTGATCCAGGAGACTTGGACCCTGCTCCAAGGAACAAAAGAGGCGGTCACGAGGGTGGGGGGTGCCCCCCTAGGGTGCGCCCCCCTGCCTCGTGGGCCCCTCGTTGCTCCTCCAGCGTACTTCTTCCTCCTATATACACACGTACCCCCAAACGATCAGAACAGGAGTCAAAACCTAATTCCACCGCCGCAACTTTCTATATCCACGAGATCCCATCTTGGGGCCTGTTCCAGAGCTCCGCGGGACGAGGGCCGTCATCACGGAGGGCTTCTACATCATCCTAGCCCCTCAGACCTTCGGGTCCATAGTTAGTAGCTAGATGGCTTCTTCTCTCTCTTTGAATCTCAATACAAAGTTCTCCCCCTCTCTTGTGGAGATCTATTCAATGTAATCTTATTTTTGTGGTGTGTTTGTTGAGACCGATGAATTGTGGGTTTATGATCAAGTCTATCTATGAATAATATTTGAATCTTCTCTGAATTCTTTTATGTATGAATGGTTATCTTTGCAAGTCTCTTCGAATTATCCATTTGGTTTGGCCAACTAGATTGGTAGTTCTTGCCATGGGAGAAGTGCTTAGCTTTGGGTTTGATCTTGCGGTGTCCTTACCCAGTGACACAAGGGGCAGCAAGGCACGTATTGTATCGTTGCCATCGAGGATAACAAGATGGGGTTTATTTCATATTGCATTAATTTATCTCTCTACATTATGTCATCTTGCTTAAGGCGTTACTCTGTTTTTAACTTAATACTCTAGATGCATGCTAGATAGCGGTCGATGAGTGGAGTAATAGTAGTAGATGCAGAATCGTTTCGATCTGCTTGTCACGGGCGTGATGCCTATATACATGATCATGCCTAGATATTCTCATAACTATGCTTAATTTTGTCAATTGCTCAACAGTAATTTCTTCACCCACCATAGAATACTTATGCTCTTGAGAGAAGCCACTAGTGAAACTTATGGCCCCTGGGTCTATTCTCATCATATCAATCTCCATCACTTTAATCTTGCTTTGCCTTTCATTTTGCCTTTACTTTTTTACTTTGCATCTTTATACCAAAAATACCAAAAATATCATATCTATCAGATCTCACTCTCGTAAGTGACCATGAAGGGATTGACAACCCCTAATCGCGTTGGTTGCGAGTAGCTATCGTTTTGTGCAGGTACGAGGGACTTGAGTGTGGCCTCCTACTGGATTGATACCTTGGTTCTCAAAAACTGAGGGAAATACTTACGCTACTCTGCTGCATCATCCCTTCCTCTTCGGGGAAAACCAACGCAAGCTCAAGACGTAGCAAGAAGGATTTCTGGCGCCGTTGCCGGGGAGTCTATGCAAAAAGTCAATATGCCAAGTACCCATCACAATCCCTATCTCTCGCATTACATTATTTGCCATTTGCCTCTCGTTTTCCTCTCCCCCAATTCACCCTTGCCGTTTTATTCGCCCTCTCTCTCTATCCTCCCTCTCTATTTGCCTCTTTTGCCCGCTTGCCTTTTTGTTTGCTTTTCGCCATGGCTATTCTCATATCTTCCCCATTGTCTCCCGAGAGTAAAGTTCTAAATTTTAAACAAATGGAGGGAGAAAATCTAAAAGATGCTTGGTATAGAATTTGCAATGCTCAAAATAGATCTACCAGGAAGCAATCTACCTTAGTTCTTCTCCGCAATTTTTATGTAGGTGTTAATCCTTGGTATAGATATATCCTCGATACCATTACCGGAGGGAACTTCTTGGGTAGCCATACTTTTTATTCTTATAATGCTATGCTAAATTTATTCGGCTCACCACCTCTTTTGGTTAATGGAACCACGTTAACTTTGGAGCATGTTATGCAAAGACTTGAAATTATTGAAAATAAAGTTTCTACTATTGAATCAATTGAAAATCTAGATAAAAAGATCCACAATCAAATTACTCAATATGGTTCTAAGGTAGGAATGACTCTGAAAAATATTAAGGAAAAGGGACCCATATTTAATGAGAAGATAAACTTAGATTCTACTAGAATTGATAAACTTGAGGGTATCATTACAAACTTGGGAACCGCTTTTTCTTCCGTAAAGAATACTCCAAGTCCTCCTACTAAAATTGCCAAGATTATGTATGTTCCTAAAAATAAGGGCGAATCATCTAGTAAGGAAACTGCGGATCTTAAATCTATAAGTATTCATCCTAATCTTTTTGCTATCATTAAGGAACCGATTGCTACAAATGAATTTTTCGATCTTGTGCCTAAAAGTTCGATAATCACTAGAAATAAATAAATTCCTAAGGAAAATAGATGCCTCATCAAAGAATTTCCTACCAAAGATGGCAATACCTAGATCTATCCTTGCTTTTATGCCTAGCTAAGGGCGTTACACGATAGCGCTTGTTGGGAGGCAACCCAATTTTATTTTTATTCCTTGCTTTTTTATCCTGCTTAGTAATAAATAAATTATTTAGCCTCTGTTTTGGTTGTGTTTTTTGTGTTTAATTAGTGTTTGTGCCAAGTACAACCGTTGGGAAGACTTGGGGAAAGTCTTGTTGAACTTGCTGTAAAAAACAGAAACTTTAGCGCTCACGAGAACTACTGTCATTTTTATTTGAAGAGTGCTATTTAGTTAATTATTTTTGCATATGATTAATAGATAAATTCCTCACGTCCATCAATTTATTTTAGAATTTTTGGGGATCCAGATCTTGCGCTAAATAC
Organism: Triticum aestivum; assembly: GCF_018294505.1. Classification (NCBI taxonomy): domain Eukaryota; kingdom Viridiplantae; phylum Streptophyta; class Magnoliopsida; order Poales; family Poaceae; genus Triticum; species Triticum aestivum. The sequence continues at coordinate 166,893,783 of NC_057812.1, forward strand.
AGATTACTACAGACTGTTCTGTTTTTGACAGATTCTGTTTTTCGTGTGTTGTTTGCTTATTTTGATGAATCTATGGTTAGTAAAATCGTTTATAATCCATAGATAAGTTGGAATACAGTAGGTTTAACACCAATATAAATAAATAATGAGTTCATTACAGTACCTTGAAGTGGTCTTTTGTTTTCTTTTGCTAACGGAGCTCACGAGTTTTCTATTTTGAGTTTTGTGTTGTGAAGTTTTCAAGTTTTGGGTGAATTCTTTTGATGGATCATGGAACAAGGAGTGGCAAGAGCCTAAGCTTGGGGATGCCCATGGCACCCCCAAGATAATCCAAGGACACCAAAAAGTTAAAGCTTGGGGATGCCCCGGAAGGCATCCCCTCTTTCGTCCACTTCCATCGGTAATTTACTTGGAGCTATATTTTTATTCACCAAAATGATATGTGTTTTTATTGGAGCATCTTGTATTATTTGTATCTTTGTGTCTTATTATGCCACAATCATCCTTGCTGTACACACCTTTTGAGAGAGCCATATATGAATTAAAATTTGATAGAATATTCTTTGTGCTTCACTTATATCTTTTGAGCTAAGTAGTTTTGCTTTATGTGCTTCACTTATATCTTTTGAGCTAAGTAGTTTTGCTCTATGTGCTTCACTTATATCTTTTGAGCTAGTTAATTTTGCCCTGTGTGCTTCACTTATATCTTTTGAGTGTTATAATTTTGCTCTATGTGCTTCACTTAGATCTTTTAGAGCACGGTGGTTGATTTGTTTTAAAGAAACTATTGATCTCTCATGTTCACTTAAATTATTTTGAGAGTCTCTTAATAGCATGGTAATTTGCTTAATAATAATATGCTTGGTATTCAAGATTTGTGAAACTTTCTTTTGAGTGTGTTGAATACTAAGAAAAGATTGAAGCATGATAATTGTTTTGAGATATGGAGGTGATAATATTAAAGTCGTGCTAGTTGAGTAGTTGTGAATTTAAAGAATACTTGTGTTAAAGTTTGTGATTCCCGTAGCATGCACGTTGGTGAACCGTTATGTGATGAAGTCGGAGCATGATTTATTTATTGATTGTCTTCCTTATGAGTGGCGGTCGGGGACGAGCGATGGTCTTTTCCTACCAATCTATCCCCCTAGGGGCATGCGCGTAATACTTTGCTTTGATAACTTCTAGATTTTTGCAATAAGTATATGAGTTCTTTATGACTAATGTTGAGTCCATGGATTATACGCACTCTCACCCTTCCACCTTTGCTAGCCTCTTTAATACCGCGCACCTTTCGCCGGTATTATACACCTACCATATACCTTCCTCAAAACAGCCACCATACCTACCTATTATGGCATTTCCATAGCCATTCCGAGATATATTGCCATGCAACTTTCCACCACCTAGTTCATCATGACACATTCATCATTGTCATATTGCTTAGCATGATCATGTAGTCGACATAGTATTTGTGGCAAAGCCACCGTTCATAATTTCTTCATACTTGTCACTCTTGATTCATTGCATATCCTGGTACACCGTCGGAGGCATCCATATAGAGTCATACTTTGTTTTAGAATCGAGTTGTAAATAAATAGAAGTGTGATGATCATCATTCAATAGAGCATTGTCCCAATAAAAAAGAAAGGCCAAAGAAAAAAAAGGAAAGCCCCCCAAAAAGAGAAAATAAATAAAAAAGGGGCAATGCTACTATCTTTTTTCCACACTTGTGCTTCAAAGTAGCACCATGATATAGCGTGTCTCATATATTGTGCTTCAAAGTAGCACCATGTTCTTCATATAGAGAGTCTCATATGTTGTCACTTTCGTATACTAGTGGGAATTTTACATTATGGAACTTGGCTTGTATATTCCAATGATGGGCTTCCTCAAAATTGCCCTAGGTCTTCGTGAGAAAGCAAGTTGGATGCACACCCACTTAGTTTCTTTTGTTGAGCTTTCATACATTTATAGCTCTAGTGCATCCGTTGCATGGCAATCCCTACTCACTCACATTGATATCTTTTGATGGGCATCTCCATAGCCCGTTGATACGCCTAGTTGATGTGTGACTATCTTCCCCTCCTTTTTGTCTTCTCCACAACCACCATTCTATTGCACCTATAGTGCTATATCCATGGCTCACGCTCATGTATTGCGTGAAGATTGAAAAAGTTTTGAAAAAGTTAGAGTATGAAACAATTGCTTGGCTTGTCATCGGGGTTGTGCATGATTTAAATACTTTGTGTGGTGAAGATAGAGCATAGCCAGACTATATGATTTTGAAGGGATAACTTTCTTTGGCCATGTTATTTTGAGAAGACATAATTGCTTTGTCAGTATGCTTGAAGTATTATTATTTTTATGTCAATATAAACTTTTGTCTTGAATCTTCCTAATCTGAATATTCATACCACAATTAAGAAGATTTGCATTGAAATTATGCCAAGTAGCACTCCGCATCAAAAATTCTCTTTTTATCATTTACCTACTCGAGGACGAGCAAGAATTAAGCTTGGGGATGCCTGATACGTCTCCAACGTATCTATAATTTTTGATTGCTCCATGCTATATTATCTACTATTTTGGACTATATTGGGCTTTATTTTCCACTTTTATATTATTTTTGGGACTAACCTATTATACGGAGGCCCAGCCCAGAATTGCTGTTTTTTGCCTATTTCAGTGTTTCGAAGAAACGAAATATCAAACGGAGTCCAAACGGAATAAAATCTTTGGGAACGTGATTTTCTCACTGAACGTGATCCAGGAGACTTGGACCCTGCTCCAAGGAACAAAAGAGGCAGTCACGAGGGTGGGGGGAGCGCCCCCCTTAGGGCGCCCCCTGCCTCGTGGGCCCCTCGTTGCTCCTCCGACGTACTTCTTCCTCATATATATACACACGTACCCCCAAACGATCAAAACAGGAGCCAAAAACCTAATTCCACCACCGCAACTTTCTGTATCCACGAGATCCCATCTTGGGGCCTGTTCCGGAGCTCTGCCGGACGAGCACTACTAGGGAAAACCTTATACACAGAATCTTAGCAGCAACGTGGTTTGAAAACAGACGCTACTGCTAATTAGCAGTAGTGAGCTCCAGAGAGCAGCGCTACTAATATCTAAGTAGCAGTAGCGCTCTATGCGGAACAAGCGCTACTACTATATTTTCCACGGTGTTGCCTCCCGGCTAGATATAGTAGTAGTAACCTTCCGGGGGACGCGCTACTGCTAAAGTACTTAGTAGCAGCGTTTTTCTTAAAAACTCGCTGCTGCTAAGTATCACCGCAACTAATTAAGTTTAGTCCCATACTGCTAAGCGAACAAGGTGTTTACCACCTTAAATATGTTACTTCTCAACCTATCTCGAGCACTTGGTCTTCATTGAACTATATGTGTATGATTTATAGCTGCAATATGAATCCTCGCCTGTACCTATACAGGTACAGTGAGGATTCATGTTGACTATTTAGATTCTACACAAAAAGATCAATGATGACCAATGTATATTTTTGATGTTTTCACATTGCTTAGACTTACAACATTTTTTCAGGACAAAGCGTTACTAATTTTGGGATAAACAAAAGAAATAACTGCTTCCATTAGCAGTAGCGTTTTTATATAAAACACGTTATAGATAAGTTAGCTATAGCGTGTTTTCCTTACGAGCGCTACTGCTAGTTCGACTTAACCACCACCCCGGCTCAAAATTTTGCTAAGTCCTCCTTTCCCCCCTGTTCCCCTACTCCTGTCACGCCGTGCCGCCCGAGCCCGAGCCTCCCCTCACCGCCGCCGCCCGAGCCCGCCCTCAACCTCACCGTCGCCGCCCGCCGCCCGCCGCCGCTCTCGACCTCACCGCTGCCGCCCGAGCCCGCCTAGGACCGCCGCCTCCCGATCCCGAGCCCGCCCTCGCTGCCCCTACCTCCGTCGCCGAGCACCTCCCCGCCACCGTCTCTCCCCTCTCTGTAAGCCCCCCACCCCTCCCCCACCCCCTCTCTCTTGTCTTAGTTAGTAGATGATTTTAGTAGTAGTAGATGTTAATTTAGGGTTCATAGAATATGATTTTTAGTAGTAGTAGATATTAATTAGTAGTAGTGATGGTAAACTAGTTGTATAATTAGCAGTAGTAGATGTTAATTAGTAGTAGATGTAGTAGTAGATGTTAATTAGTATTAGTAGATGTACTAGTTTCTTTCTATTTATAGTAAGTTTATATTTAGTAAGAACGAGTTGAATTAATAGAACTAGTTTAGTTTTAGTTGAACTAGTTTAGTTTTAGTTGAACTAGTTTAGTAAGTAAATTAATAAACTAGTTGAATTAATAGAACTAATGTATTTTTAGTAAGAAAATTAAAATAACTAGTTGAACTACTTTATTTTTTAGAAAGAACTAGTTTTTTTCTATTTATAGTAAGTTTATATTTAGTAAGAACTAGTTGAATTAATAGAACTAGTTGAACATATCATATTTGTTGTTATTTTTTAGTTTAAGCAATTATTCGGGATGTACTAGTTGAATTAATAGGGTTTTTGCTTTTGTAGAAATCAAGGAGCCCCTCCATCATCCCCGCCGTCGTCCCCGTCACCGACCCTCTCCGACCTCGAGGTGAGACCAGGCAAATCTCCATGTCAATATGAGTCCTTTATGAGTTTCAGGCGCTTGTTTTGCCGGAGTGCTCGGTCATGTTTTCGTTACACCTCCGAGTGGCCTATGTTTTGCCGGAGTGCTGATTAATTTCAGCTCCGGCAAATTTCAGGCGCTCGATATGACCTTTTTTAGCAAAGGTCATGCCGGATTTTTCCGTGAATTCTGGCATGACTTGTGCTAGAATATGTAGGAAATATCGAGTGGCATGGATTTTCTCGAAAAATAATGATCTAATTTAGGTTTTTTAGTACATATATTTAATTGTACAAGTTTAATCTTTGAATTATGAACGTAGGAAATGTCGTACTCGGATGACGACAGTTTCCCGGGGGAGTGCAGCTGGTGCCACGACGATCGAGGTATGTGCGACAGGTTCGTTGAGCTAGATGAAGATCGACGCTTCAGCATTAAGCTCGAGGAGACCTTCAATGTTGAAACGGTACGCAACAACGACAAGTGTTTTTTTCGTAATTAAGCATGACTTCAACTATTTTAACGTCTAATTTTCATCTTTTACAATTCTACTAGCTTATCCCATGCCATGCAAGACGTTATGTCTTGGAGAGGATGGGTTTTGAAGACCATGAAAATTTTGAAACAAAGAAAATACACCCAAGGACCCATCATGATATCGATTTTGAAGTAAATCTGTACAATTCTCAGAGCGTAACCCATTTTGGTTGCCAAAATTGGGAAGCACTTTGCAAAATGTGTGGTTTTTATGAGGGTATGATTGTCACCATGGATCTTGGTAATCCTGACATCGAGCAAGACAATATGGACATTTGGGTCCTTGTTGATACGCTTCCGATTCTACCGCAATGTGAGTTTCTCAAACATAGTTATTAACTAATTTATATTGTTTATTTCAAAATAGTTGACAGCTTATTTCCATTGACAACTTATTTTTAATCTTCAAAGAATGTGCAGAAGATGGTAGACAAAACCCACTACACTGATGGCTCCGAATTAACTTATAAGGAGAAAAGTCATCTGATTGCTTATTGTACTTTTCTTGAGAATTACAATACCTATTATCGAACTCCTCCAAATTATGGTGAATACGTGCCACTAGTGCACGTGTTGAACCACGGTAACTTCTATGGAGATACCCTGGTAAGATTTTTTACTATTACGACATCCGTGCATCTTTTGCATACTTCTAAAACTAGTACATCATTGCTAACTACGAAGTTATTACTATGTTTTTCAACAGGAAATCCCGATGGATTGTGTGCCTCATCTGATGTATCAGAATGGTCGCCTTGCAGTTATGAACCTACAGCCAGGTCAATCTAAGGAGCTCACCTGTGCATATCAGATTTCTAAAACCAGTGAACACATGCTAATCAAAGAATGGAAAAAATGTTTGGACATTCGCAAGGAGGTTCTTGGAAGTAACATTAAGCGAAAGGCAAGAATTGGAGACAGGATAATCTCCATTCTCTATAATGGAGAGTCAGGGGCTATCTTGTTTTTTGCTATTTTACCTTAGAGAATATAGTAGGTCCTAAGAGAATGTAGTAGGTCCTATGAGGTACAATATGTTTATTATGTGATACATTGTGTTAGAGTTGATGACGAGGAGTACTTGTGATTACGACTAGTGACCAATTTGCTATGTGATGTCTCATTGATGAAAATGATGATCTTGAGGAGGTGTTATATGACAATGATGTATTATGATGATAAGTTGTTAATGATATGATGATGATGATATTTATTACATCACGGGGTGAAAGAACCGCGGATTAGTTTCAAGTGGATGTCCATCCACTTGAAACTAGTCCACGTTTCTTTCACCCCGTGATGTAATAACTCATTATGATTTCAAAACAATTTCTAAATTCCTGTTGTATGAAAACTTGTGTAAAGGTGTACGAATACAACATGAAATAAAAAAGAAATAAAATACGAAATAATAGTAGCAGCGCGGGCAGGGAGAAGCGCTACTACTAATTACCAGTAGCGCACCTCCAGGAACACGCTACTACTAAGTCGATTTAGCAGTAGCGCGGGTGGAGGCACGCTACTGCTATACGTTAGCTGTAGCGTCTTATCAGTAGCGCATCGACCCGTGCTACTGATAGGCCTAAAACCCGCGCTGCTGCTAGGCTTTTCCCTAGTAGTGGAGGGCCGTCATCACGGAGGGCTTATACATCATCCTAGCCCCTCCGATGAAGTGTGAGTAGTTTACCTCAGACCTTCGGGTCCATAGTTAGTAGCTAGATGGCTTCTTCTCTCTCTCTTTGAATCTCAATACAAAGTTCTCCCCCTCTCTTGTGGAGATCTATTCGATGTAATCTTCTTTTTGCGGTGTGTTTGTTGAGACCGATGAATTGTGGGTTTATGACCAAGTCTATCTATGAATAATATTTGAATCTTCTCTGAATTCTTTTATGTATGATTGGTTATCTTTGCAAGTCTCTTCGAATTATCCATTTGGTTTGGCCAACTAGATTGGCAGTTCTTGCCATGGGAGAAGTGCTTAGCTTTGGATTCGATCTTGCGGTGTCCTTACCCAGTGACAGAAGGGGCAGCAAGGCACGTATTGTATCGTTGCCATCGAGGATAACAAGATGGGGTTTATTTCATATTGCATGAATTTATCTCTCTACATCATGTCATCTTGCTTAAGGCGTTACTCTGTTTTTAACTTAATACTCTAGATGCATGTTGGATAGCGGTCGATGAGTGGAGTAATAGTAGTAGATGCAGAATCGTTTCGATCTACTTGTCACGGACGTGATGCCTATATACATGATCATACCTAGATATTCTCATAACTATGCTCAATTCTGTTAATTGCTCAACAGTAATTTGTTCACCCACCGTAGAATACTTATTCTTTTGAGAGAAGCCACTAGTGAAACCTATGGCCCCCGGGTCTATTCTCATCATATCAATCTCCATCACTTTAATCTTGCTTTGCCTTTCATTTTGCCTTTACTTTTTACTTTGCATCTTTATACCAAAAATACCAAAAATATCATATCTATCAGATCTCACTCTCATAAGTGACCGTGAAGGGATTGACAACCCCTAATCGCATTGGTTGCGAGTAGCTATCGTTTTGTGCAGGTACGAGGGACTTGAGCGTGGCCTCCTACTAGATTGATACCTTGGTTCTCAAAAACTGAGGGAAATACTTACGCTACTCTGCTGCATCATCCGTTCCTCTTCGGAGAAAACCAACGCAAGCTCAAGACGTAGCAGTCACTTGCTTAGGGGCCAAGTAAGCCTTGCTTGGGAGTCAAGTAAACCTCTCTATATAAAGAGAGGAGATGTATCAATCTAATCAAGCAAGAATTAAGAAGGAAATCCCTCCCATCTTGCCCGGCCATGGGCAAAAGGCCCCCGGTCGGCCCTCTCGCGCCCTCCTTCTAGCAGCACCATAAAAATTTGGTATGACCTAGCTTCGGTTTGATCATGTCTTCACCGCCGCCCAACCCGTCTCTCCTGCTGTCAGTCACCTCGTCGCCTCTGGCGACCACCACGACCATCGCCCCGCTCCTGCCTGCGCCGGGATCCTCTGTCGCCCCCGCCATCCTCACCCCGGAGGAGGTGTCCGAGGCGCTGTGGGACCTAACCCAGGCGCTCCCAGAGATCCGCCTGTTCTTGGCCGTGGCAGCCGCCGCACCAGGCGGCCTCCGCTGCGCTCGCCAGGCCGCTGCAGCTGCCATCCACCGCCCCGCCCTGGCTGCAGTGGTAGCCGCCGCTCCTGGCGGCCTCTGCCGCACTCGCTAGGCCGCTGTAGCTGCCATCCACCGCCCGGCCCTGGCTGCAGTGGTAGCTGCCGCTCCTGGTGGCCTCCGCCGCGCCCAGCCCTCCGCCGCAGCAGCCGCCGCCGCTGCCCAGTGCGACACTGTAGCAGCCGCTGCAGCGGCCCCCGCTGGTCAGCTCTGGCCCCGCATCGACCGTGCCGGCGGGAGTCCCGATCCACTAGATCAAGTTCCCGCCATCGCCATCACCGCTTTCCCAGGGCATCCCCATCCAACAGATCAAGTTCCCACCATCGCCATCACCGCTTCCGGCTTGGATCGCTACCCGCCACGTGTCGGCGGCGGTGAGGCTGCAGGCTGCTGCGTGCGGCCTCCTAGCATGTCGGCGTGTGCGCGAGATGTGTGGTCTGCAGTTGCCGCTCCTCCTAGTTGCGCTTCGCTGCGCAAAGGACCTCGATCTTGTCCGCTGTGTTGGAGATCTTGGGCATGCTGTTTTCCCCACGGACAGCACCCTCAAATTCTGCGACATCGGCGGTTGGGGGGGGCGTACCCCTCCTCGCCATTCTTCATCAATAGCCATCCACTCTTCTCTGTGCGGTACCGACCAACAGCCGTCCGGCAGGGAGAAGGCATGGTGTCACTGACGACGACATGTACCTAGGGTAGGGTCATAGGCCTGACCTAGACACCCTCCCAAGGACATTGACCTAAAGTCGCATTCGAGGGATACCATCATTCACTCGACCATAAACATTCCACTCGGAAGATTCAAGTTCACTCGACTAGGGAGTACTCACTCGACCGTAACAAGAATCACTCGATGGATAGAAGATCTAAAGTCACTCTATATGGCAACAGTCAGGCGTTACCCGGTTGACTTAATAGTCATTCATGTGTCTTTATTGCTGGCATTATCAGTAACGCCCCATATTTATGTACCTTAAACCCTGTGTAACTGAGGGCTGGAGGGGTCCGGCGCACTCTATATAAGACACCCCTTCTCTGGCACAGGGATTCGCACCCCCTGTAATTTCACGCATAATCCAATCGACCGAGCCTCCACTGCGAAGGGCCTGAACTCGTACATCTTGCGTGCACAATCTCACCATAGCTAGGATCTTGCCTCTACATTCCTACCCCCTACTTTACTGTCAGACTTAGAACCACGACAGTTGGCGCCCACCATGGGGCAGGTGTCTTAGCGACTTTCCGGTGAGGTTGCAATTTTCTTCGACTCTTTTCATCATGGTTTCTGGTGGAGGTTTGGCTGAGGGCCGTGAGATCCGTCTCGGCGCGCTCGGCTTCATCGCAGACGACTCCGCTTGGCTTCAGGAAGCTCCTCTCGACGTCGAGGCGCTCCCCGTCCATGGAGCGACGCACTTTCGTGCGTGCGTTCGCGGCGTCCTACTGCAGCAACCGTCGACCCAGTATCGGTCGGCTCCCGTAGTACCTCCGTTCCCCGCTACTCGTCGTTGCAAGCGATCCGGTCGGTCGCGGCTTCAGTGGTGGGTGAAGCATGCGGTGGCACATTAGTCGGCCACCCCTCAAGTCGCGACAATTGAGCCCGACGAATCCCTCTATGGCCTGTTTGACCTATTGATTGGCTCCGTCGAGACCTTGTCCGAGTGCGACAGCAGCGACCCCGCGGCAGAAGTCCTGATGGTCGACACGCCTCGCAGCCCGCCTGGCATGCGTTGCAACGGCAGCAATAACGGCGGCGGCGAGCTGCCGCGTATTCGTGAAGAGTATCATCCCGAAATTCTCTGTTCTCAGCAGAGGGAGGAACTTCACCACTGTAATATGGAGGCCCTACACACGCCCATTGTGGGAGAGACCTGTGAGGCTCGGGCCTTGGAGGCAGTGCATTTAGCCACTTTGGCTGAGCGCACTCGACTGGAGAATCTTCAGCATACACTCGATGAACGTGCTCGGCGGCAGGTCCCCGAGGCCAGTCGACGTCAGCGGTAGTTATTCCCACCGGAACCACAGGTATACCGCACTCCGATTCAAAATCTTACCGCTGTAGCCCATATAGCGGAGTCTATTCAGCTATCCCAGTCAGAAGCTGGCAGAGGTTTGATGCAGATCAGAGCATTGCTCCGAGTGGCAGGAGAGCAGAACACAACAGTGTCTCAGTCGCGTAACAGAATTCATAGCAGATCTGTGGTGGCTGGCATCGTTCAGTCGGCTCACAGCCCAAGACCGCCTCCACGGCGTGAAGGGCGAGGGTATCGCCAGCGGCAGTACTCTGGTCGGAACCGCAAGCAGCACAATCGTCGGCTCGACCGTGACGACCGCCGTCGACTGCCTACGCCCCCTCCGAGGGGCGAATCATATGTGCCCCGGCATTATGATGATGGGCGCCCGAACAGCGAAGAGCGGAGGAATTCATAATGTGGTACCGCATTGAATCTTGCAAATGCGGTTCGCTCGAGCAGTGCATGGTAGCCACTGCGGAATGGGACTATGTCGAAGATTAACTCTTTGCTTCGGAAGTTACCCAGAGATCCGAAGACCACTTCCAGTGTTACTGAGCCTGTGCAATGGGCCTCTACACCTGGTATGACGCCTTTGAAGGTCGTTTTAGTGGGCTTGATCCTTGAGGGGTCTATACCCATTTTGCGCACTGTGTCCTGATAAAGCAGGTTCAGGCTTCTGCCACCATCCATAAGGACTCGAGTGAGGTGAAATCCGTCAATGATTGGGTCTAGGACTAGTGCGGCGAATCCGCCATGACGGATACTAGTGGGGTGGTCCCTGCGATCGAAGGTGATCGGACAGGAGGACCATGGGTTGAACTTTGGGGCGACTGGCTCGAACGCATATACGTCCCTGAGTGCATGCTTCCGCTCCCTCTTGGGGATGCGGGTTGCGTATATCATGTTCGCCGTCCACACTTGCGGGGGGAACCTCTTCTGTCCTTCGGTATTCGGCTGCCGGGGCTCCTCCTCATCATCGCTATGTGACCCCTTATCTTTGTTTTCAGCATTTAACTTGCTGCCTGCTTGAACACCCAACAATCCCTGTTGGTATGGTTGGCTGGCTTGTCGGGGGTGCCGTGTATTTGACACGAGCGATCGAGTATATGGTCCAAACTGGACGGGCCCGGAGTGCTTCTTTTGAATGGCTTTTTCCGCTGACCGGGTTTAGAGCCTTTGAATCCGGCATTGACTGCCGTATCCTCGGTATTGTCGCTGTTAATGCGATGCTTATGTTTGTTGTGACGTGACCTGCCATTGCCGTCCTTGGTATCCGAAGTACCATGGTTCTTTGATATGTTATTACTGCGAGCCAGCCAGCTATCTTCTCCCGCACAAAAGCGGCTCATGAGTGTCGTGAGGGCTGCCATAGATTTCAGCTTTTCCTGACCAAGGTGCCGGGCTAGCCACTCCTCACGGATGTGTGCTTGAAAGCTGCTAGGGCCTCTACATCCGGACAGTCGACGATTTGATTTTTCTTTGTTAGGAACCATGTCCATAATTGCCTGGCCGATTCCTCTGGCTGCTGAATTATGTGGCTCAAGTCATCAGCATCTGGTGGTCACACATAAGTGCCCTGAAAGTTGTCGACGAATGCGGCTTCCAGATCTTCCCAACAGCCAATGGACTCTGCTGGAAAGCTGTTGAGCCAATGCCGAGCTGGTCCTTTGAGTTTTAGTGGGAGGTATTTGATGGCGTGTAGGTCATCACCGTGGGCCATGTGGATGTGCAGGAGGAAATCCTCGATCCATACCGCAGGATCTGTTGTGCCGTCGTATGATTCAATATTTATGGGTTTGAAACCCTCTGGGATTTGATGATCCATTACTTTGTCTGTGAAGCATAGGGGGTGTGTGGCGCCTCTGTACTGGGCTATCACTACAGGAATCAACTATTTTGCCGTCTGCCACGGTGGACGGCAAAGGCATGAACGGCGGACGGCAAAAGGCTCCAGCAAAGTAGGCTACGGTAAACAGCTACTTTGCCGTCTTCTTCCTAGCGGCTGACGGCAAAGGCCCTTTGCCGTCTACGGCGGACGACAAAGAGAGCGGACAGCAATAATTGCGCTGTCAGTCTGTTAAGTGGCTAACAGCAGGCCTTTGCCGTCCGCCGCTGATGGCAAAATTTCTAGTGTCTTTGCCGTCCGCCGTATGATGTCATCTACACGTCACTACATGGAAGGTTCTTTGCCGTCTGCCACTGATGGCAAAGTGCAGGTTCTTTGCCGTCTGCCTCTGATGGCAAAGTCTTTGTCGTCTGCCACTGTAGGCAAACTGACCAAATGGGTCAGCTCCCAGGAAGCACAGCTGGATGCCACGTGTCTTCTTTGCCGTCCGCGGCAGACGGAAAAGAGCCCGTTGCCGTCGGTGGCATACGGCAAAGAGCCTGCATATTGGCTCTTTTATCTGTTTTTTATTAAATCCAACAATTTTCATCACAAATATATATGACATATATAGATATATTTCAAAAGGCCATTACAGAGCAAACATATAAGATATCCAACACATAACTTCATCATCCAACCATATATATTACATGCATAGTTCCATCATACATAACAAGTTCAACATAGAGGCATCCAACCATATATATTACAATAGTTTCATCCAACGATACATGCATAGTTCAATGATACAAAAGAAACAGAGAAAGGGATAAGGAGCACTCCATCTATGCAAGCTTTCGTCAAGTGAATGAAATCTGCAAAATGAAAAATAAGAAAGTTAGAACAAGAAGAGTAGAACAAGAAGAAGAGTAGAACAAGAAGAAGACTAGAACAAGAAGAGTAGAACAAGAAGAAGACTAGAACAAGAAGAGTATGTCATTTATGAGCTAACTTACGTGAAATGGATCATATATGAGCTAACTAAGTTGAAATGGGTCATTTATGAGCTAGCTAAGGTGAAATGGATCATTTATGAGCTAACTTAGTTGAAATGGGTCGTTTATGAGCTAACTAAGGTCAAATGGATCGTTTTTGAGGTAACTAAGGTGAAATGGATCGTTTTTTAGCTAACTTAGGTGAAATGGATCATTTATGAGCTTAAATGGATCGTTTTTAGCTAACTTGGTGAAATGGATCGTTTATGAGCTAAATTAGTTGAAATGGATCGTTTATGAGATAACCTAGGTAAGATGGGTCATTTTGGAGTTAACCTAGGTGAAATGGGTCATTTTAAAGCTAACGTAGGTAAAATGGATCATTTAGGAGCTAATCTAGGTAAAATGGGTCATTTTTGAGCTAACTTGGATGAACTGGATCATTTATAAGCTAACCTAGGTAAAATGGGTCATTTTAGAGCTAACTTAGGTAAAATGGATCATCTATGAGCTAACTAAGCTAATTATGCAATTTTTGACATAAGTAAGCTAAGTACAGATCGTTTTAGAGCTAACTTAGGTAAAATGGATGGTTTTGGAGGTCAGTAAGCTTATTAAGTCATTTTGGAGGAGAAGAAGCTAAGTCTAGGTCATTATGGTAAGCATTGGAGGAAATAAAGCTAAGTCTAGGTCTTTATGCATGTGTTAAGCAAAACACTAGATAAACTTACCAAGATCCAGGAGGTGTAGGAGCGGGGTGGCTCGTGTCGGTAGCTGGAGAAGGATCGTGCGATGCTTGTCTGGAGTGACGCTGCACCAAAGATCATTTCCAATGTCTTGTTAGCATGATGACACTCAAATGTTAAGACTATCAAGTAATGTCCATTCAAATAAAACTCACCGTGGTCCCAGGAGCAATCACTGGCATCGGCGGAGCGGTCTGACCTGTCTTCTCGCACACAGACTACACATTTGGTTTTGACGACTCAGTCATACTAGTTAGTAATGAGACAAACACTACATGAATGTTTTGGCTAATCTGCAGAAGAAACTTACCACAAAGAGCTCGTACATGGCCCTTGCCTGCATGTCATTCCGTGCCCTCTCCTCCTCCATCATCTTTGTCGTCCTCTCCTCCAACTCCCGCTGCCTCTCCGCCGCCTCCGCCAGAAATTTCTCCGCTCTATCTCTCTCACTCTGTATAGCAGCCTGCAACACCACTCACATGACCATTTGTAATCATTGATGGAAGCGCACACAATGTAATGGAGAAAGATAACTGAGTACGTATCACTAACCTTGATGGCGAGTTGCACTGGCTGTTCACGAGGCCTTATCTTAGGAGCGAAGCTCGACTGGCGTGCCTTGATCTCCGGGAGAGTGCTAGGACAACGGGTAAGTCCATCTCCAATGGCTATGGAGCCATGGGACCTCCCGCCACCAGATATCATCACCAGCTCTGGATCAATGGGACCGTGGCTCGGGTTAAAGTCCTCCCCTTTCCTCGCCTTCCCCTCATCTCTATATCTCACGAGCTTGTTGTGGGAGGAGATGTTGGTGAAGTTGTTTGCATCATCGAGGTCAGACTGAGAGAAAGCCTTGACTTTCTTGAAAGAGGCAGTGTGGGCCATGGCATACAGGTCGTACACCTCTGGCACCTTATCCGCCTTATTGTAGCGTGCCTGAAAGAGAGAAACAATGAAAATTAGTAATTAAAGGGCTCAAGCTAGCATGATAAATGAATTGTATGAATCATGAAGCAAACCACATACCCAGTTGCGCCCAAACTGATATAAGTTGGAGCTGCCTTGATGGTGTGGCACACCTTCCATTTGGGCATGTTTGTCCTTGGCCTCGTTGTGGAGGGCTAGCCATTGTTTTGAGCACCACTCATCGACCAACACCTCCCAACAATCCATCCGATCCGCACACCATCTTGGAGGTGCCTAAGTTAGCAAATAGAAACTTGAGCGCTACGGCTAAGAATTACTAAATGAAGGAACTTAAGTAGAGAAGGCCTTAAGAATTACCTTCATGTACTGCTCCTTACTCAGGAACTTATCACAGCACGCCGGCTTGGTCTTCTTGATACCACGCAAGGCGTAGTAGTCTCGAACAGCCTGCACCCGAGCCTCGTGCCGTAAGTTCTGGAGTAGGCGCTTGCAGACGTTCTCGATAACATGTGCCGCGTCCTCCTCGTATCCCTCCTCACACCTGTAGAATGTCTGCAATCAAATGAGACAATATTGATTAGTACAATTAATAACTAGCTAGTTGAAGAGTTTTAAATGTGTAAAGGAGAAATTACCCAGAACTTTCTGATCACCATGTCTGCCCTCATGTCGCACACGACACCGTCGATAATCTCATCTGGCGGGGCCGGGGCAGCCACGTAGTGCTCCCAGCTCAATCCAAGCTCTGGAAGCCGACCCTCACCAGGCAACGTGACAAACCCCGGGAAGTTTTGCCGGCAAAGAACTCCAAGGACGGAGTTGGGCCAGCGGACACTATGATGGTGGTCCCAACCCCTGCAGCATGACAAGGCCAACGCATTAGTTATTTGAAGAAACGTGAATGCAGAAGGTACAAAAATATTAAATGCACTTACGTACCTCTCCCCATCAGGGGAAATCAACCACCTCTGCTCGCGGGTCACCGGCACGGACGGGAGCCATGTAGCACCACGCTGGTAGACGTTGCCCTCCTCCTCCCCCTCCTCATCAGTCGGCTCCCCGCCATCATCAGCATGGCCACTCGGCTCCCCGCCATGCTCAGGCTGACCCGACCAGGTACCCCATCCAGACATGTGCTCCTTCGGGGTCTCGTGGGCCCAAGTCTCGTGGGCCGAAGGCCCATCGACCCGAGGCTCGTGGGCCGAAGACTCGTGGACCGGAGGCCCGTGGTCACGTTGGGCAGACTCACCATGAAATGTCCACACCGTATAATCGGGCGTAAAACCACTCTTCTGCAGGTGTTTGCCCATTTCAGCCTCTGTCTTCTTTTCCCAATTGCCGCACCGGAAATAGGGGCACCAGGTTTTCTTTTGGCCATTTGCAAATGCAGCTTGCACAAACCCCTTAGTTTTTGTGAACCATTCAGCGCTCCATTTGTTCTAACCAGTGTGACCGGTATACATCCAAGCACGGTCACTCATCTTGACTTTCAGAGCTACTAGACACACAACAATTATATATGTAATTCACCATGTATATATTCATCAGTTGATCTACTTTGTCAATTTTATTACGTCCATGCAACCTACACTCTAATAGGTAATGATAGGTCCTAATCCCACCCGTGTATGTGTAGATTGGGTTCATTTTCCCATGCTATGCTCCGGATCCGACGCAAAATTTCGGCAGCACCTCCCCGCTGTTCTCCTGATACACGTCTCTGCAATAAACAGAGAGGATGTGTACCCGGAGAACAATAGGGGAGGCACTGACGAAATATATGCGTCGGATCCGGAGCAAAGCATATGGGAAAACGAACCCAATCTATACATACTCGGGCTGTCCATGGATAGCGTTGGACAATTCGAAAGAGTCAAGGTTATAAATATGCAAATGCATGCATATTTATAACTATGACGCTTTCGAACGGGAGACACATATTGGTTACGCATACTGATGATTCAAGACACATATATAGCTAGCTATCAAGTTTCATCGGAATAGATCAAATAATTAATGGGGGAGGAGGACTTGTCATTTGTGCTCACCCACGAACGAAGGGGCAGAGCTCGTCAAACGCACGGCGAGGTCGTCGAACACCAAACCTCGCAGCGATGAAACAACTGCACATTTAAAACTACACGATCAACACAATTATATATGATGTTTTTTATAACAAAATCGAAAAATATATGACCTAACTAATAATTCACAAATATATGACCCCGTCGGCCTCTGGAAGGCCAAAGAACACCTTTTCGGGAGGTGTCGGTGGTCGGGGTGTCCTGTCGGTGTCGGGGTGCCGTGTCGGGGCCGGGGTGCTGTTTCGGGGTCGGGGGGTCGGGGTGTCATGTCGATGTCGGGGTAGTGCCGTGTCGGTGTCGGGGTGTTGTTTCGGGGTCAGGGTGTGGTGTCGGGGTCAGGGTGTCGGGTCAGGCTCGGGGTCGGGGTTTCAGGTCAGGCTCGGGGGGTCGGGGTGTGGGGTCGGGGTCGGGGTGTCGGGTCAGGCTCGGGGGGTCGGGGTGTCGGGGTCGGGGTCAGGGTGTCGGGCTCGGGGTGTCGGGGTCGGGGTCGGGGTCAGGGTCGGGGTGTCGGGGTCGGGGTCTCGGGGTCGGGGTGTCGTGTTGGGGTACCGGGTCGGGGTCTGGGTACCGTGTCGGGTCGGGTTTTTTTTCCTTTTCTTCTTCTTCCTCTTCTTCCTCTTCTTCCTTTTTTCCTTCTTCTTCTTCTTCTTCTTCTTCTTCTTCTTCTTCTTCTTCTTCTTCTTCCTCCTCCTCCTCCTCCTTTCCTTTTTCCTCTTCTTCTTCTCCTCCTCTCCTCTTTTTTCTTCTTCTTCTTCCTCTTCTTCTTTTTTCTTCTCCTCCTCCTCCTCTTCTTATTTTCCTCTCCTCTTTTTCTCTTCTTCTTCTTCTTTCCTGAAACTAAACTAAACCTAAACCTAAAACTAAAAAAACAGAAAAAGGAAAAAATTAATCTAAACCTAAAACTAAACTAAAACTAAACCTATAAACCTAAAACTAATCCTAAAACTAAAACTAAATCTAAACTAAACATAAACCTAAAACTAAAAAAACAGAAAAAAGGAAAAAAGGAAGCAGAGACTCACCTGGGTGGAGGAGGGGGGCGGTGCGGCCTGGGGCGGCGGAGGAGCGGGGCGGGGCGGCGGAGGAGGGGCGGGGCGGCCTGGGGCGGTGGCGCCGGGCCCGGCCGAGGCGGCGGGGCGCGGAGGTGCCGGGTCGCCGGGGCGTGGCGGCGCCCAGATGGCAGGGCGGCGGGGGCGGCGGGGGCGACGGGGCGGGGGGCGCCGGGGCGGCGGCGGGGTGGTGGGGCGACGGGGCGGGGGGCGCTGGGGCGGCGGCGGGCTGGTGCGACGGGGCGGTGGCGAGAGGTGGGAGAGAAAGAGAGAGAGAGGGGGGTGTGGGGCGCGGCCGTTAACGTTACGTGGGGCCCTCCCTGTTTGCCGTCCGCCACCCTTTGTCGTCCGCCTTCTTGCTCTTTGCCGTCTGCTAGCGGACGGCAAAGAGGGGGGCCGTTAGGTTTTTTTTGCAGCTCGTCAGTGGGGCCCCTC
Source organism: Triticum aestivum (assembly GCF_018294505.1). Taxonomy (NCBI): domain Eukaryota; kingdom Viridiplantae; phylum Streptophyta; class Magnoliopsida; order Poales; family Poaceae; genus Triticum; species Triticum aestivum. The sequence goes on from NC_057812.1 coordinate 166,912,196, forward strand.
CCTCTTTGCCGTCCGCTAGCCGACGACAAAGAATCTTTGCCGCGGACGGCAAAGAACTGGCTGATGGAAAATTTGGTCTTTTCCATCAGCCAGTTCTTTGTCGTCTGCTTTTTGGAAGCTGATGGCCAAGAGCTTCTTTGCCGTCTGCTAGCGGACGGCAAAGAACTGGCAGATGTCAAAGTAGCTGATTCCAGTAGTGTATGTCGCGAAGCAGCTCAAATGAGTCTTGCCCGCTGTGTTCGGTCTGGCCGGACTTACTTTTACTGTATCCGGCGTGATGATTATCGTCTCGCATAGTGGTGCGCCCTCGTGATTCGTAGATCGATCTTGCATGTTTTGCTTTGTCGTCCAATACGTCTCGCAGGTCTGGCGTGTTTCCCCATGCCTTTTTATTGGAATGGCATCGGGTGCGGGCTGAGCTTTTGGCTGGAATGTTTCTCTGTCGCGGCCACGAGGTGGCCGATCAGCCGTGTCATACGCCGGGGATGTAGGTTTCGGTGCTTCCTCCTCCAGTCGGGGTAGCAACCTGCACTTTGGGTAACTCTTGGAGGGGCGTTCGAGTTTATATTCCTCGGCCGCCAGGACTTCAGTCCATCTGTCGGCTAGCAAATCTTGATCAGCTTGAAGCAGCAGCTGCTTTTTCTTAAGGCTATTTGCCGTGGCTATAAGCCGGCGCTTGAAGCGCTCTAGTTTGACGGGATCCTCTGGCACGACGAATTCGTCATCGTCGAGGCTTGCCTCGTCTTTGGAGGGAGGCATGTAGTTATCATCCTCCACCTCTCCATCTGCCGCTCTCTCCGGAGGGCTGGCTCCTCCATCCTCCTGCTCTAAATCTTGCTGGAGGGGATTGTTGTTGTCTTCGGCACTGTCCGGAGTGCTATTATCTCCGGTGCCGGTATCACCACTCTTGCCTTGGCGGGACTTAGAGCGGCGCCGCTGACGCCGGCGCTTGGGTTGCTTCTTGGAGGGGTCATCCTCCGTTGTCTCATCGCCATTGCCTTCTTTGGGTGTGTCCACCATGTATATATCGTATGATGAGGTGGCTTTCCAGTGCCCTGTGGGTAGTGGTTCCTCTTCGACTCCCGCACCACCGTCCATACCGTCGATGTCTTCAGAGTCGAAGTCGAGCATGTCGGTTAAGTCATCGACAGTGGCTACTAAGTGGGTGGTGGGTGGGCGGCAAATTTCTTTGTCATCCGCATCCCAATCCTGCTGGATGTAGTTCGGCCAGGCCTCTCCTGATAGGGAGAGAGACCTTAATGAGTTTAGTATGTCGCCAAAGGGTGAGTGCTGAAAAATATCCGCGGAGGTAAACTCCATGATCGGCGCCCAATCGGATTCGACAGGAACGGGCGCAGGCGGTTCGGAGTCCGTGGCCGAAGAAGGATCCGGCAGTTTGGCAACACGGCTCTCGTGAAGGGTAAGGTCGATATTCGGATCGATTGCCGCTGAGGATACGACCTCCGTGACGGGGTCCATCCACCCGTCCACGGATGGCGCAACTGGCTCCGAATTGAGGCTCGGAGCGGCTGCTGGTGCGATCTCCTGAATACGGTCCGATGGTAGAGCTAAATCATACTCATCGTGACCGCACGACGCACAAGGCAGGGGCTCGAATCCGTCGAAGATCAAGTCTCCGCGGATATCGGCCATGTAGTTTAAGCTTCCAAACCTGGCCTGGTGGCCAGGGGCGTAACTTTCGATCTGCTCCAGATGGCCAAGCGAGTTGGCCCGTAGTGCGAAGCCGCCGAACACAAAGATCTGTCCTGGGAGAAAGGTCTCACCCTGGACTGCACACTATCGATGATCGTAGGAGCCATCAAGCCTAACGGTGACGACACAGAGGAACTCTCAATGAAAGCACCAATGTCGGTGTCAAAACTGGCGGATCTCGGGTAGGGGGTCCCGAACTGCGCGTCTAAGGCGGATGGTAACAGGAGGCAGGGGACACGATGTTTTACCCAGGTTGGGGCCCTCTTGATGGAGGTAAAACCCTACGTCCTGCTTGATTTATTCTTGATGATATGAGTATTACAAGAGTTGATCTACCACGAGATCGGAGAGGCTAAACCCTAGAAGCTAGCCTATGGTATGATTGTATGTTGTCCTACGGACTAAAACCCTCCGGTTTATATAGTTACCGGAGGGGGCTAGGGTTACACAAGGTCGGTTACAAAGGAGGAGATATACATATCCGTATTGCCTAGCAGAGTTCTATCCGGACACGAGACGAAGTCTTCAATCTTGTATCTTTATAGTCCAATAGTCCGGCCAAAGGATATAGTCCGGCTGTCCGGAGATCCCCTAATCCAGGACTCCCTCACTCCCACTCGGGGGCTTAGCTGCATCCCAGTGCTCTCCTAAGTTTATAAAATCCTACCGAGTGGAGAGCAATCCTCCCACTCGGAGGCTTAGCTGCAGCCCAGTACTCGCCTAAGTTTTAAAAGTTCTACTGAGTGGAGGGCAACCCTCCCACTCGGGGGCTTAGCCGCAGTCCAGTACTCGACTAAGTTTCAAACACGCCTAGAGTTGCGACACAAATACAACGTCCGCTCCATCCCGATACGCAAGGACGACGAGGTGCAGGTCGACTGCGACCTCATCCTCGGAGCTACAACACAAATACAACGTTCGCTCCATCCGATCCGCAAGGACGATGAGGTGCAGGTCGACTGCGACCTCATCCTCGGAGCTGCAGCACAAATACAACATCCGTTCCATCCCGATCCGCGAGGATGACGAGGTGTAGGCCATGGGCAATACTAAGTACCTTTGTCCATGGTTCACTCGACTGAGCTGCATCACAAAGTCAGTAGCAACTCAAACTAAAGAAACAAGTTCTACTCAAAGAGTCAAAACATCCAAAAGCAACCAAGTTCAGATAAATCCTATGAGGTTCCAGATCGCAGTTTAAGGTACTCGGGCATCAGGCCCGAAGGAGTTTAAACGGTTACAAAAACCACTTGGCATACCGAGGCAAATTTAATTGGATCATAAAAAGTTTGTTCACTCTGCGGGAGGAGGACTGGCAGGCTTGACAAATTCGTCCAGGTCGATCCATCTGCAATTCGAGTCGCGGCGACAATAAAGGTTTCCATGAAGGACCAGAAGTCGTGTTTTCTGGTATTGGCAACCTTGATCGCTGCTAGCTTTTCCTCCTTGGCTTCCTTGCAGTGAACTCGAACTAGCGATAGAGCTACGTCAGCACCGCAGTGAGCAGATGACTTCTTCCACTCCTGCACTCGGCCAGGGATCTCATTGAGTCGAGTCATCAAAGACTCGAGGTCATTCTGGAGCGTCCCCCATGGCCAAAGAGTTGAGTCAATCCGCGACACCGCAACCTTCAGGCGAGCAAGGTAGTCCATAACACTCGCAACATGGGATTCCAGTTGGAGCACGTTCATGGCAGCCTCATCACCAACTGGGGAAAGGACGAGGTCCAGGCCTGTCTTAATCTGTCCGGTTTCTTCCTCAATAGTTTTGGCAGAAGTCTACAAATGCAAAGAAATAATGAGTCGACGGTTGCATGTTTAATTGATGATAGCTAAATAGTCGGACAATGAAGAATACCTTTGAGCATAAGGAATAGCTTCTTGGCGAGTGCCCCCTGATAAGCTTCCAGGTCATTTCTCTTACGAGAAATGCATTCAATATTCTCGTTCAAAGCCACATTGTCTTCCTTCAGACGGGTCACTTCTCGGTTGGATTCATTAAGAGATGCCTTCAGCTTGGCGTTTTCTTCCTCCAGCGCCCCGACTGAGGCCAGCTTCTTGTCACCAAGCGCAATCTTCTCCTGAGCCTCCTTTTGCGCAGCAGTAAGATTGAGGTCCTTTTTTGCCAGAGTCTGCTTCATTTTCTCTGAAAGATATGCACTCGGGTCAGACAGAAGAACGAGGAGATGACTTGTGAGTCGGCCAAGTTAAACAGTCGACCGGTTGTTAGCTTCCATACCAGTTGTCTCGTCTTTGGCCTTCTACAAGTTCTACTTAGCCAGCTCCAAGTCAAGATTGAGCTGTCTCTGCTTCTCCTCGAATTCGGAAAATTTGGAGATGAGCTCACAGGATTTCTGAAGTCAACAAATGTTACATCAATGGACATAATCAAAAGTTATTCACTCCCAAGTGAAAAGAATTCTCAGACTACTGCCGAATCAAACATTCAACAATAGTCTCGGGGACTACACCCAGTGGGTGCACTTAGCGTGCCCCCCACTGGTGCAAGATACACTCGACATGATCCATTTAGACCGAGTGAGAAAGTTCTGATTCTCAGACCATAGCCGACTGCCCGCTGTCAACTATGGTCTCGGGGACTACACCCAGTGGGTGCACTCAGCGTGCCCCCATTGGTTCAAAGACTCAATCGACACAACCTAGTTGACTCAAGAAGAAAAACTATTCAGCAGTACTATTCAGCAATAAATTAAACATCCAATGGGTGTACAAATGCAAAATGCAGACTGACGAAAAGATGCACAAGGAATTTTTTTTGGGTAGCATATCCTAACAGAACAAGCGACGCAACAAGCTAAGGGTTCAGTCGGTAATCAACCAACCTGGACGTTGATTCAGAGAGCTGAGCTGATGTCATAAGCAGCTTGACTGGCCCCCCGAACCACCTTCATCTGCTCCATCATGATGCCTTCCGGCCATATAGCTTCCTTGGAAGCACCCACTTGGTCCTCCGGGGCGTGATGCACAATGAAGAGTGAATACGATGTATCGGCTGGAATCTGTGCAGTCGACGCCGAAGGCTGAGCACTCGACAATGGTATGGCAAAAGTCACAGAAGCCCGGTTGGCATCGCCGGTCTCCTGGATCACCGGCTCTGTCACTGGCGCCGACTAGGGCACCTTGCCAGTTGATGTCTTCTTACTTCTCCCTCCCATGGGCCTCAGCGGCACATCCTTGTCGTCGTCTGGAAGATCAATGACATTGGGAGGAGCTGCAAAAAGAATTAACCGCCAGAATTCAGTCGACCAACAAAATGGCTGAGAAAGCAAAGACAAGTTTGCAAAAGTCATACCCGGGTTAGAAGTGACCGCGTCTTCCACATCCTCATCATCATCCCTATAAGCAGAAGTCCCAGAAGTAGCAGCTCTGCAAGTTTCAAGATTCACTCGGTCAAATGAGGAAGAGGCTCGACAATGTTGGGGAATGTAGTAATTTCAAAAATTTCCAATGCACACGCAAGATCATGGTGATGCATAGCAACAAGAGGGGAGAGTGTCGTCGACGTACCCTCGTAGACCGTAAGCGGAAGCGTTATGAGAACGCGGTTGATGTAGTCGTACGTCTTCACGATCCGACCGATCCAAGTACCGAACGTACGACACCTCCGAGTTCAGCACACGTTCAGCTCGGTGATGTCCCACGAACTCCGATCCAGCGGAGCTTCGAGGGAGAGTTCCGTCAGCACGATGGCGTGATGATGATTCTACCGACGCAGGGCTTTGACTAAGCACCACTATGATATGACCGAGGTGGATTATGGTGGAGGGGGGCACCGCACACGGCTAAAAGATCAACTGATCAACTTGTGTGTCCTAGGGTGCCCCTCCCCACCTACATAAAGGAGGGGAGGCCGGCCAGCCTCTCTAGGCGCGCCAAGGGGGGGAGGAATCCTCCTCCTAGTAGGAGTAGGATTCCTCCTTTCCTAGTCCTACTAGGAGGGGGAAGGAAGGAGAAGGGGAGGAGAAGGAAAGAGGGGGCGCAGCCCCTCCCCTAGACCAATTTGAACTAGGCCCATGGGGGGCGCGCGACCAGCCCTCGTGGCTTCTCCTCTTTTTCCCTTAAATCCCCCTAAGGCCCATATGTACTCACGTATTCCTGTAACTCCTCGGTACTCCGAAAAATACCCAAATCACTCGGAAGCTTTCCGATGTCTAAATGTAGCCTTCCAATATATCGATCTTTACGACTCGATCATTTAGAGACTCCTTGTCATGTCCATGATCTCATCTGGGACTCCGAACAACCTTCGGTACATCAAATCACATAAACTCATAATACCAATCGTCACTGAACGTTAAGCGTGCGGACCCTACGGGTTCGAGAACTATGTAGACATGACCGAGACATGTCTCCGGTCAATAACCAATAGCGGAACCTGGATGCTCATATTGGTTCCTACATATTCTATGAAGATCTTTATCGGTCAAACCGCATAACAACATACGTTGTTCCCTTTGTCATCGGTATGTTACTTGCCCGAGATTCGATCGTTGGTATCTCAATACCTAGTTCAATCTCATTACCGGCAAATCTCTTTACTTGTTCCATAATTCTACATCCCGTAACTAACTCATTAGCTACATTGCTTGCAAGGGTTATTGTGATGTGCATTACCAAGAGGGCCCAGACATACCTCTCCGACAATCGAAGTGACAAATCCTAATCTTGATCTATGCCAACTCAACAAGTACCATCGGAGACACCTGTAGAGCACCTTTATAATCACCCAGTTACGTTGTGACGTTTGGTAGCACACAAAGTGTTCCTCCGGTATTTGGGAGTTTCATAATCTCATAGTCAGAGGAACAGTATAAGTCATGAAGAAAGCAGTAGCAACAAACTAAACGATCGTCGTGCTAAGCTAACAGAATGGGTCAAGTCAATCGCATCATTCTCTAATGATGTGACCCCGTTAATCAAATGATAACTCATGTCTATGGCTAGGAAACTTAACCATCTTTGATTCAACGAGCTAGGTAGAGGCATACTAGTGACACTCTGTTTGTCTATGTATTCACACATGTACTAAGTTTCTGGTTAATACAATTCTAGCATGAATAATAAACATTTATCATGATATAAGGAAATAAATAATAACTTTATTATTGCCTCTAGGGCATATTTCCTTCAGTCTCCCACTTGCACTAGAGTCAATAATCTAGTTCACATCTTTATGTGATTAGTTCACATCTCCATGTGACTAATACCCAAAGGGTTTACTAGAGTCAATAATCTAGTTCACATCGCTATGTGATTAAAACCCAAAGAGTGATCATGTTTTGCTTGTGAGAGAAGTTTATTCTACGGGTCTGCAACATTTAGATCCGTATGTATTTCGCAAATTTCTATGTCTACAATGCTCTGCATGGAGCTACTATAGCTAATTGCTCCCACTTTCAATATGTATCCAGATCGAGACTTTGAGTCATCTAGATCGATGTAAAAATCTTGCATCGACGTAACTCTTTACGACAAACTCTTTTATCTCCTCCATAACCGAGAAATATTTCCTTAGACCTCTAAGGATAATTTTGACCGCTGTCTAGTGATCTAATCCTAGATCACTATTGTACTCCCTTGCCAGAATCATGCTAAGGCATACAATAGGACTGGTAAACAGCATAGCATACTTTATAGAACCTATGACTGAGGCATAGGGAATGTTCTCTTTCTACTTTCTGCTGTGGTCGGGTTTTGAGTCTTTACTCAACTTCACACCTTGCAACACAGGCAAGAACTCCTTCTTTGACTGTTCCATTATGAACTACTTCAAAATCTTGTCAAGGTATGTACTCATTGAAAAAATTTATCAAGCGTCCTGATTTATCTCTATAGATCTTGATGCTCAATGTGTAAGCAGCTTCATCGAGGTCTTTCTTTGAAAAACTCTTTTCAAACACTCCTTTATGATTTCTAGAAAATTCTACATCATTTCCGATCAACAATATGTCATTCACATATACTTATCAGAAATGCTGTAGTGATCCCACTCACTTTATTGTAAATACAGGCTTCACCGCAAGTCTATATAAAACCATATACTTTGATCACATTATCAAAGCATATATTCCAACTCCGAGATGCTTGCACCAGTCCATAGATGGATCGCTGGAGCTTGCTCACTTTGTTAGCACCTTTAGGATCGACAAAACCTTCTGGTTGCATCATATACAACTCTTCTTTAAGAAATCCATTAAGGAATACAATTTTGACATCCATTTGCCAGATTTCATAAAATGCGGCAACTGCTAACATGATTCGGACAACTTTTAAGCATCGATACGAGTGAGAAAATCTCATCGTAGTCAACACTTGAACTTGTTGAATTTTTTTTGCGACAATTCGATCTTTGTAGATAGTAACACTACTATCAGCGTCCGTCTTCCTCTTGAAGATCCATTTATTCTTAATGACAAACCGATCATCGGGCAAGTCAATCAAAGTCCATACTTTGTTCTCAGACATGGATCCCATCTCACATTTCATGGCCTCAAGCCATTTCATGGAATCTGGGCTCATCATCGCTTCCTCATAGTTCGTAGGTTCGTCATGGTCTAGTAACATGACTTCCAGAAAGGATTACCGTACCACTCTGGTGCAGACCATACTCTGGTTGTCCTACGAGGTTCGGTAGTAACTTGATCTGATGTTTCATGATCATCATCATTAGCTTCCTCACTACTTGGTGTAGAGATCACCAGAACTGATTTCTATGATGAACTACTTTCCAATTCGGGAGAAGGTACAATTACCTAATCAAGTTCTACATTCCTTCCACTCACTTCTTTCGAGAGAAACTTCTTCTCTAGAAAGGATCCACTCTTAGCAACAAAGGTATTGCCTTTCCGGTCTGTAATAGAAGGTGTACCCAACAGTTTCTTTTGGGTATCATATGAAGACGCACTTTTCCGATTTAGGTTTGTGCTTATTAGGCTGAAACTTTTTAACATAAGCATCACAACCCCAAACTTTAAGAAATGACAGCTTAGGTTTCTAGCCAAAAGTTCATACGGTGTCGTCTCAAAGGATTAGACGGTGCCCTATTTAATGTGAATGTAGCTGTCTCTAATGCATAACCCCAAAACGGTAGTGGCAAATCGGTAAGAGACATCATAGATTGCACTATATCCAATAAAGTACGGTTATGACGTTCGGACACACCATTATGCTGTGGTGTTCCAGGTGGCATGAATTTGTGAAACTATTCCACATTGTTTTAGTTGAAGACCAAACTCGTAACTCAAATATTCGTCTCCGCGATTAGATCGTAGAAACTTTATTTTCTTGTTATGATGATTTTCCACTTCACTCTAAAATTCTTTGAACTTTTCAAATGTTTCAGACTTATGTTTTATCAAGTAGATATACCCATATCTTCTCAAGTCATATGTGAAGGTCAGAAAATAATGATACCCGCCGCGAGCCTCAACACTCATTGGACCACATATATCAGTATGTATTATTTCCAATAAATCACTTGCTCGCTCCATTGTTCTAGAGAACAGAGTCTTAGTCATCTTGCCTATGAGGCATGGTTCACAAACATCAAGTGATTCATAATCAAGTGATTCCAAAAACCCATCGGCATGGAGTTTCTTCATGCGCTTTACACCAATATGACCTAAAAGGCAGTGCGACAAATAAGTTGCAGTATCATTATTAACTTTGCAATTACTATTTTTTGGCTTCAATATTATGAATATGTGTATCACTATGATCGAGATTCAATAAACCATTTATATTGAGTGTATGAACATAGAAGGTTTTATTCATGTAAATAGAACAACAATTATTCTTTGACTTAAATGAATAACCATATTGCAATAAACATGATCCAATCATATTCATGCTCAATGCAAACAACAAATAACATTTATTTTAGGTTCAACACTAATCCCGAAAGTATAGGGAGTGTGCGATGATGATCATATCAATCTTGGAACCACTTCCAACACACATCGTCACTTCACCCTTAATTAGTCTCTATTCATTCTACAACTCCCGTTTCGAGTTACTAATCTTAAGTAACTGAACCAGTATCAAATACCGAGGGGTTGCTATGAACAATAGTAAAGTACACATCAATAACATGTATATCAAGTATACCTTTTTCCATCCTTCTTATACACCAAGTATCTAGGGTAGTTCCACTTCTAGTGACCATTTCCTTTGCAGTAGAAGCACTCGGCTTTAGGCTTGGGTCTAGTTTTGGGCTTCTTCATGGGAGTGGCAACTTGCTTGCCATTCTTCTTGAAGTTCCCTTTCTTTCCCTTGCCCTTTTACTTGAAACTAGTGGTTTTATCAACCATCAACACTTGATGTTTTTCTTGATTTCTACCTTTGCTGTTTTCAGCATTGCGAAGAGTTCGGGGAATCGTTTTCGTCATCCCTTGCATATTATAGTTAATCACGAAGTTCCAGTAACTTGGTGATAGTGACTAGAGAACTTTGTCAATCACTATCTTATCTGGAAGATTAACTCCCATTTGATTCAAGTGATTGTAGTACTCAGACATTCTGAGCACATGCTTACTGGTTGAGCTATTGTCCTCCATCTTGTAGGCAAAGTAATGTTAGAGGTCTCATACCTCTTGACACGGGCATGAGTATGAAATACCAATTTAAAATCTTGGAACATCTTATATGCTTTGTGGCGTTCAAAACATTTTTGAAGTCCCGGTTCTAAGACATAAAGCATGGTGCACTAAACTATCAAGTAGTCATCATACCGAGATTTGCCAAACATTCATAACATCTGCGTATGCTCCTGCAATAGGTCCGTCACCTAGCGGTGCATCAAGGACATAATTCTTCTGTGCAGCAATGAGGATAATCCGCAGATCATGGATCCAATCCGTATCATTGCTACTAACATCTTTCAATTTATTTTTCTCTAGGAACATATCAAAAATAAATGGGGAAGCTATGCGCGAGCTATTGATCTACAACATAGATATGCAAATACTATCAGGACTAAGTTCATGATAAATTTAAGTTCAATTAATCATATTACTTAAGAACTCCCACTTAGATAGACATCCCTCTAATCATCTAAGTGATCACGTGATCCATATCAACTAAACCATGTCCGATCATCACGTGAGATGGAGTAGTTTTCAATGGTGAACATCACTATGTTGATCATATCTACTATATGATTCACGCTTGACCTTTCGATCTCCGGAGTTCCGAGGCCAAATCTGCATATGCTAGGCTTGTCAAGTTTAACCCGAGTATTCCACATGTGCAAAATTGTCTTGCACCCATTGTATGTGAACGTAGAGCTTATCGCACCCGATCATCACGTGGTGTCTCAGCACGAAGAACTGTCGCAACGGTGCATACTCAGGGAGAACACTTATTCCTTGAAATTTAGTGAGAGATCATCTTATAATGCTACCACCGAACTAAGCAAAATAAGATGCATAAAGGATAAACATCATATGCAATCAAAATATGTGACATGATATGGCCATCATCATCTTGTGCTTTTGATCTCCATCTCCAAAGTATCGTCATGATCTCCATCGTCACCGGCATGACACCATGATCTCCATCATCTTGATCTCTATCAACGTGTCATCATATGGTCATCTAGCCAACAATTCCTTTTGCAAATATTGCTATCGCATAGAAAGAAAGTAAAGCAATTGTATGACGCTTGCATCTTATGCAATAAAGAGACAACCATAAGGCTTCAGCCAGTTGCCGATAACTTTAACAAAACATGATCATCTCATACAACAATTTATATCTCATCATGTCTTGACCATATCACATCACAACATGCCCTGCAAAAACAAGTTAGACGTCCTCTACTTTGTTGTTGCAAGTTTTACGTGGCTGCTACGGGCTGAGCAAGAACCGTTCTTACCTACGCATCAAAAACCACAACACGGTATAGTGATTGCTTTTTGATCTTCAGAAAGAACCCTGTTCATTGAATCCGATTCAACTAAAGTTGGAGAAACAGACACCCACTAGCCACCTGTGTGTGAAGCACGTCGATAGAACCAGTCTTGCGTAAGCATACGCGTAATGTCGGTCTGAGCCGCTTCATCCAACAATGCCGCTGAATCAAGAATCAACTAGTGACGGCAAGCAATATGTATATACCCACGCCCACAGCTCCTTTGTGTTCTACTCATGCATATGACATCTACGCATAAACCTGGCTCGGATGCCATAGTTGGGGAACGTAGTAATTTCAAAATTTTCCTACGCACATGCAAGATCATGGTGATGCATAGCAACAAGAGGGGAGAGTGTCGTCCACGTACCCTCGTAGACCGTAAGCGGAAGCGTTATGAGAATGCGGTTGATGTAGTCGTACGTCTTCACGATCCGACCGATCCAAGTACCGAACATACGGCACCTCCGAGTTCAGCACACGTTCAACTCGGTGACGTCCCACGAACTCTGATCCAGCAGAGCTTCGAGGGAGAGTTCCATCAGCATGACGGCATGATGACGGTGATGATGATGCTACCGATGCAGGGCTTCACCTAAGCACCGCTACGATATGACCGAGGTGGATTATGGTGGAGGGGGGGCACCGCACATGGCTAAAAGATCAACTGATCAACTTGTGTGTCCTAGGGTGCCCCCTCCCCACGTATATAAAGGAGGGGAGGCCATCCGGCCTCTCTAGGCGCGCCAAGGGGGGGAGGAATCCTCCTCCTAGTAGGAGTAGGATTCCTCCTTTCCTAGTCCCACTAGGAGGGGGAAGGAAGGAGAAGGGGAGGAGAAGGAAAGAGGGGGCACAGCCCCTCCCCTCTAATTCGGACTAGGCCCATGTGGGGCGCGCGGCCAGCCCTCGTGGCTTCTCCTCCTTTTCCCTTAAAGCCCACTAAGGCCCATATGTACTCCCGTATTCCCGTAACTCCCCGGTACTCCAAAAAATACCCGGATCACTTGGAACCTTTCCGATGTCCGAATGTAGCCTTCCAATATATTGATCTTTACGGCTCGATCATTTCGAGACTCCTCGTCATATCTGTGATCTCATCCGGGACTCCAAACAACCTTCGGTACATCAAATCAGATAAACTCATAATACCAATCGTCACCGAACGTTAAGCGTGCGGACCCTACTGGTTCGAGAACTATGTAGACATGACCAAGACTTGTCTCCGGTCAATAACCAATAGCAGAACCTGGATGCTCATATTGGTTCCTACATATTCTACGAAGATCTTTATCGGTCAAACCACATAACAACATACGTTGTTCCCTTTGTCATCGGTATGTTACTTGCCCGAGATTCAATCGTCAGTATCTCAATAGCTAGTTCAATCTCGTTACCGGCTAAATCTCTTTACTCGTTCCATAATGCTACATCCTGTAACTAAATCATTAGCTACATTGCTTGCAAGGCTTATTGTGATGTGCATTACCAAGAGGGCCCAGAGATACCTCTCTGACAATTGCTGTGACAAATCCTAATCTTGATCTATGCCAACTCAACAAGTACCATAGGAGACACCTGTAGAGCACCTTTATAATCACCTAGTTACGTTGTGATGTTTGGTAGAACACAAAGTGTTCCTCCGGTATTCGGGAGTTGCATAATCTCATCGTCAGAGGAACATGTATAAGTCATGAAGAAAGCAGTAGCAACAAACTAAATGATCATCGTGCTAAGCTAACAGAAAGGGTCAAGTCAATCACATCATTCTCTAATGATGTGACCCCGTTAATCAAATGAAAACTCATGTCTATGGCTAGGAAACTTAACCATCTTTGATTCAACGAGCTAATCAAGTAGAGGCATACTAGTGACACTCTGTTTGTCTATGTATTCACACATGTACTAAGTTTCCGGTTAATACAATTCTAGCATGAATAAGAAACATTTATCATGATATAAGGAAATAAATAATAACTTTATTATTGCCTCTAGGGCATATTTCCTTTAGACAACACAAGTCCTTGATCAAAAAGTGAGGACAAGACACTTACGCAGAAGCGACGGGGACATCGATCTTGATCTTGGGCAGGGTCTTCCGAGACTTCGGTGCTGCAACTTTGGGCTGCTTTGGAGCCTTCTCAGTCGGCACAGGGGAAGAGGTCCGAGTGCACTTGGAAGTCTGTCCAGTCGGCTTAGCTACTTGTCCACGGATACTTGCTGGGTCGTGCTTATGCTTGGAACACTTTTCATTGCGAGGTGGTGACTCGACTTCTTCACCACTGCTCGAGTCCTCGCTTTCCTCCTCCTCTTCTCCCCCATCAGACTGCCAATCCATGCTTTTGCCTCTGCTTTCTTCTCCTTCCTGGTACTGCTCTTGCTCCCCGTTCGGCATTGAGTACGTCTCCGTATAAATCTGCGAAGCAAAAGAGGTGACCAAAGGATGGTCGACTCAATAAACAACTACAAGTCAGAATGAAAAACACTCAGAAATAAAGAATAGACCTGGTCTGGTTGGTTGTTGGTGTCGAATGGTAAAACTCTTCGGGACCCCCTGGGTTATCCTTGTTTCCTGTGATGCCTTGCACCCACTACGCCACCATCTTCTCATCAACGTCCTCTGGGTGGATCCGAGTGGAATCTTCAATCCCCGAGTACATCCACATGGAGTGATCATGAGCCTGGAGGGGCTGGATACGTCGACTGAGGAATACCTTGAGCAGATCCATACCAGTCACACCCTCATGGATCCGCTGAACTACTCGCTCCATCAACATGGTCACCTCCACCTTCTCTGTTGGAGTCACTCTCAAGGAAGTAGATTCCTGGACTCGCTCCAAGGAAAAGGGAGGGAGACTGGTCGAATGACCAGGGGTCGACTTGTCTTTGCAATAAAACCAAGTCGACTGCCACCCTCTAACCGAGTCAGGGAGAGTCATCGCAGGAAAAGCACTCTTCCCCTCATCTGGATACCTAAGCCCCCACACATTTGGATCACCTAGGTTTTCTCGTCACTCAGGCTAGCTTTTTTCACAGTCTGCGAGCGGCATGTGAAGATGTGCTTAAACAGACCCCAGTGCGGTCGGCAACCCATGAAATTCTCACACAGGGAGACATAGGCAGCGAGGTACACGATAGTGTTGGGAGAGAAATGGTGGAGTTGAGCTCCAAAGAAGTTCAGGAATGCACAGAAAAAGGGATGTGGGGGCAAAGAAAAACCACAGTCGACGTGAGTGGCGAGTAAGACACACTCACTCTCCTGAGGCTGCGGCTCATTTTCATCCCCCGAGAGCCTCCAGGAACCATGCTCAATCAGCCCGCTCTCAGCCAGATCTTGCAAGTCATCCAGCTCGATTGTGGACTGGATCTAGTCGCCCTGAACCCAGCCGTGTGGCAAGGCGGATCTCGACGACGACCCGCTCCTGCCGGTCTTCTTGCCCTTCCCCTTCGCTGCCGCCTTCTTTGTGCGCTCCAGTGCCGCCATCTTGTCCTTCGCCATCACAGCAAGAGGCGCACGGGCGGGAGGCGGCGTCGAGAGCGGAAGCGGTAGGAGTGGAGAAGCAGAGGAGGAAGGAGAAATTGGGGCGCACTGTGCAAAATTCCCCAACCCAATGCCTTATATGGAGTCATTTCCGAGTGACTGACGACTTGGCCCGGGCAATCATGTCAAATCCTGCAACTGTCGCTCGCTTGGTATGTGGCAAAAGAGGTGATGTGGTGATTGAGGCGCCCCTGCCTAATCCATCCCGATTACTACGGCCTCCTTCGTCTCGCGCGCTTCCCAATATTTCGAATCCCGCAAGATCCGGGAGCAGCAGAGCAACCTGTCAGACCGAAGATTTCTTCCATATCAACACTTGAAGCTTATCAGCAAAAGTTCACTCAACTACTTTAGAATGGATCAAGGCGACTGAAAATGAAGTCAAAGTTGTCGCACGACTCATCAATTTAAGGAAAATGCTTTCGCAGCGTGTAACAGAGTCGGAACCAACTTCCAGTCCTTCTTCCACTCGAACCCTGAACCATTCGGGGGCTAATGATGACGACATGTACCTAGGGTAGGGTCATAGGCCTGACCTAGACACCCTCCCCAAGGACATTGACCTAAAGTCAGAAGCATTCGAGGGATACCATCATTCACTCGACCATAAACATTCCACTCAAAAGATTCAAGTTCACTCGACCAAGGAGTACTCACTCGACCGTAACAAGAATCACTCGACGGATAGAAGATCTAAAGTCACTCTATGCCAACGGTCAGGCGTTACCCTGTAGACTTAATAGTCATTCATTTGTCTTTATTGCTGGCATTATTAGTCACGCCCCATCTTTATGTACCTTAAACACTGTGTAACTGAGGGCTGGAGGGGTCCGACGCACTCTATATAAGCCAAACCCCTCCTCTGGCACAGGGGTTCGCACCCCCTATAACTTCACGCATAATCCAATCGACCGAGCCTCTGGGCACCGAGACATAGGGCTATTACTTCCACCGCGAAGGGCCCTCTACTTTGCTGTCAGACTTAGAACCACGACAGTCACCGACAGGAGCACACCACGTAGCACCACTGCATCCCGCCGCCGGCCGCCGGGAGGGCGCCTTTGCTGGTCGCTCTTGCGACCACTTCCAGGTGGCCATACAGATGCAGTCCTTTTGTCCAGATGGTGTCCATGGGATCCAGGTGGCTGTACACATGCACGTCCTACGTGAGGATGGTGTCCACTTTATGTTCAGGGGTCCAAAATAAAGCATCCCAATCCGTTTCAGGTTGAGAGTAATAAAACAAGCCGAGATGTAAAAGGCTTGTTTTTAGGTGTTAGGTTTGTGTTGCATCGAGTCATGGTTATAAGTTGGTTAGGTTGCAGCTCGAGGACAAGCTGCATGTCCAGGTGGGGTGTTGTGTTAGAGTACGTAATGGGCCTAATGGGCCTGGGCTAGAAGTATAGCCTGTTAGTCTTAGGGTTAGATAAGGGTCGCTTGCTTAGGGCTCAAGTAAGCCTTGCTTGGTGAAAGTGCGTTAAGTCGACTTGAGGGGGGGGGTGAATAGGCGATTTTTATAAATTCTTCATTGAGGAATTTCAGGGCGTGGAAATTCCTAAGTGAAGAACTACTTGCAACGGAATAAGTACTCAGATGCAGACATGCCATTACGTAAGCATGGATGTCATGATGAATTGAAAACAAGACACAGAGTACAGAAAGCGTAAGCACGGGATAAAACAGGGTGAAGGCAAACAGACTGAAGAAATTGAACTTAGGAAATTGAGAAAGTCTTTAATCAAAGCCTTCAAACAGATATGAACAAGCACACAACACAGTAATGTGGAAATGAAGGGGTTGAGGAAATAGAACCAGTAATCTAGGTGAAGATAATGATTTGGTAGACGAGTTCCAACTGTTGTGACAGTTGTACGTCTGGTTAGAGCGGCTAGGTATTTAAACCTGAGGACACACAGTCCCGGACACACAATCCTCACCGTATTCTCCTTGAACTAAGGTCACACAGACCTCGTCCAATCACTCGTGGTAAGTCTTCAGGCGACTTCCAAACCTTCACAGACTCGGTCACTCGGCGATCCACAATTTCCTCTTGGATGCTCTAGACCATGACGCCTAACCGTCTGGAGGATGCACAGTCCTCAAAGGTAACAAGCGTCAATTCCACATAGGAACAATCTCTTCAGTGATGCTAAATCACTTTGGGTTTGTAGGTGTTTGGTTTGAGTTTTGGGTTTTTCCTCACTTGATGATTTTCGCTCAAAGTCCTTGAAGGATGGGATGCTCTCAATGACAAGTGTCAGTTTCTCGCAGAGCAACCAACCAGCTAGTGGTTGTAGGGGTGGCTATTTATAGCCTAGGGAGTAGCCCGACATGATAAGACATAAATGCCCTTCAATGATATGACCGTTAGGTGGGTCGATATTTTGGGACAGCTGGCGCGTACACTACAAAAAAATACACTTCCGTGATGATACATGTTTGTCACAGTAGGTCACGTTTTCTGTCATGCATGTACATCCATGAAAAATTTATGACAGAATCAAGATAGTCATACCTGTGCTGTCGTAGAAGTGTTCCATGACATTACCAAAATTATCATCACGGAAGTGTCCACTTCCATGACGATAAATCGCGTGTCACAGAAGTGCTTTCGTCAAGGGTGACCGACACGTGGCATCCACCCTAATGGAATGCCGTTAAGCTATCGGGTCCGGTTTTGGATTCGATAACCCATTAACAACCCTGACCAATGGGGATTTTCCACATGTAAAATCATCATTGGCTGGAGGAAACACGTGTCGGCTCACCGTTGGGACAGATGTCATCCACTCATTGGACCCAAAGTGCCTATGATACGTCAACACATGGCACGGCCCAACAGAGGCCCATTCCTGTGAAAAGGCCGGCCCATTTGACTTAGTCAAAGGGTGGCGGGCCAGCCCACGGCAAGCCTGTTAACGGCATGTTCACATATAGCCCATTTATAGCCCGCTATCCCAGGGCCCGTTTACGGCCTATCCGAATTAGGCCTAGTAGCGTCATCTGGGCTGTCCAATATAATTCTAGACCGTTTTAACTTCCGGCCCATGTATGGCCCATGACATCTTTCGGCCCATATGAGGCCCTTAGTAACCCTCGGCCCCTTAACGGCCCGTGGTAAAACTGGCCCGTAATGAATAGTGTATCACTTTATACCCATTAACGTCCCATTATTCCGTTGGGCCGTTTCCAGCCCATGTTATCTTTCGGCCTTCTCAGGGCCCATTTATTCTTGGGCTCATTTCCAGCATTCGGTTACTTATGACCCGTTACTGTCATTTTCTTCTTGTGGGCCAAATTCAGCGCGTGGTTACAGTCAGCCCGTTAATATGTTGGGCCGTTTTCATATCGAAAAAACCTGTTGGGCTGTTTTCATAGAGTTATCAAATACGACCTATTAACGGCCCATTATTGCGCATGAATAGTAGGGCCCATGGTTGGCGAAATGATGATATGCCCCGTAGAAGGCCCATGGATCCTACGGCCCGTAAAAGGCCCATGGATCATACGGCCCATAGAAGGCCAATGGATCCTACGGCCCGTATAGAAGGCCAATGGATCCTATGGCCCGTAGAAGGCCCATGGATCATACGGCCCGCAGGAGGCCCATGGTTACAACAGTCCGTGTGTTGCCACGATTATTTTTGCCTAGTTTCCAAAAATAGGTTATTGGGGCCACTAGAAAAACACAGAAAAAGAACTGCAGCGACTACAAGCAAACAACTAAACAAGACAATAAGGAAATAAATAAGCAAGCAATTAACGCTAGCCTATTACCGCTATTACACATATTACATCCACTAGGCATCAAAGTTCGCCACCAGTGCAAATATAGGGAACAAAGCAGCATATTACATCCACTGGGCATCAAAGTTCGCCACCAGTGCAAATATAGGGAACAAAGCAGCATATTACATACACTGGCCGTCAAAATTGGCCACCAGTGCAAATAAACGCGGCAGCAAAACAAGAGCATAACTGAAACAACTCCAGAAGAGCTCAAGAAACATGGTATCCACCATGCTGGCAATAAGCTTAGCAAGCTTATTAGCTTTGTCCTGTTTGGCGCTAAAATCCTCCAACAATTGCTGTTGCACCAAAAAGTATGCATCTGAATGCTCCAGGGACTTCCGCAGTCCTTCTTCTTCTTTTCGCTGCATAGCTGATCGATGTCTTTCAGCTTGTAGTTGAGACTCAAGAAACCAAACTGATTCAGACAGTGAGTTTGAATAGCTTGTGCAAGCGGTAGTGGCCAGTAACTCGAACACTAAACCAAGATAGGACTTTGGGGTTTTCTCACTGTCTTTGAGATAGTCTTACTTAGCTGTTTTATCAGCTTTGTTGGAGACCAACAAGGATGTGTCACTATCCTGAACCTTATCTGCAGTACTTCCTTTACCATTGCTTAATAAGGCACTCTTCCCCAATATTCTGTTAGCATTCTAAAAGAAGAAACAAGCAGACACATAACATGTTTAGCATGTACTACTATATGAAACTCATTTCGGTGAACCAGTTCATTAGTAAGGTGGACAGGATTAAACTACCAAGTCTTTTATTGCCAAGTACCAGTACATAATAAAAGCATCAAACAGACATATATCTATGTCCTATGGTCACTGCATTGTCTTTCCAAATCAAAATAGAGACACGGTTCAAATCATATCAGTTCAAGACAAAGTAGGAGTGAAAGAATACAAAGCGTGGGAAACTACACGGCACAACAAGATTTCAGATGGGTACCACGGGTCTACATGTACAACAACACTATTGGCTCTGTTGTGATGCTAGTAAGGTGCATGATATGAGAAGTCAACTGTATACACAATTGAAATTGAAATCAACAGAGCTATTGATAAGAGCAAGCCTGTTAAAGAAACATGCGTGAACATACCTGCTATGCCATTGGAGTTTCGATTAGATCCTCCAATTTAAAAATAAGTTTGTATGAGTAAATACATTTATACAAGAGCAAAGCAGTATGCACGACAACAATCATAGTTAAAAAAGGCGCGCCTGAGCGAGCGCTTAAGCGCGCCTAGGCTCTAGGCGTTGGCGAAACGCATTGCGCATAACTACGCTTAATCTGTGCATAACTGCGCATAAGCATGTGCATTGGTCAGTAAAGCGCAATGCGGTGGCAAAACACACAATTAACGCCTAGCGCTTTTTTGAACTATGATAGCAATGGAATCTTAAATTAGAACAGTTGTTCTTCAGGTTTAGGCACTTGTTCTACATGAACAGAGTACAGTAAGACGCAAGAATATAGTACTTAAAAATAGAAAATGAGCTCATAGACCTTACCACATTCTTGGTTCGGGACCAGTACAGAACAAGGTGTTCCCAGTCATCATCCAGTAAATGTGTCTCAGGAGAACGTAAGGGAATTTTATGAGTTTCTTTGCCGGTGAAGTAAGTTTTCTTCAGGTAATTCCGATACTATCACCAAGCATTCTTGAAGATAGTAGAGGTATTAGCACAGGTTACCTCATCCCGAGTTTCCAAATCGGTCCTTCTCTATAGAGAAAAATGGGAAAATTTGATGTATTATAACCATCATGGAGGTAGGATGTATGGGACAAAGCAAAGTAATTCCCATGAATAACATTACTTACACATAACTCTTGGACAAACACCTGCAACTGTCATTTTCCTTCATCTTCAGTATAATATTTCCAAGATGGGAAGATACGCACATACGATTTA
Organism: Triticum aestivum; assembly: GCF_018294505.1. NCBI lineage: Eukaryota > Viridiplantae > Streptophyta > Magnoliopsida > Poales > Poaceae > Triticum > Triticum aestivum. The sequence goes on from NC_057812.1 coordinate 166,933,086, forward strand.
ACAACATCAAATGCGATAGATGCTAAACTACGACTAGCTGGTTGTGCTTCCTCCACAGGAATATGCATACTAACTGGTGGAGTTGGGGTTCGCTGTGGTAGTACTGGCCCTTTGGACACTGGAGCTGCCTTACTAACTGCTCTTGTTTGGGAGCTCTGTGGTGGAGATGGTGTTGTGTCAACAGGAACTGGGTTACTATCTGCTGGGGTTGGGGTTAGATTGGGTGAAGCTGGTTCTCTGTCCATCGCAGTAGGGGTACAATCTGCGAGAGTTTGGGTTATGTGTGGTAGGCCAGGTTCTCGTGCATGTACAACCGGGGTGCTATCTCCACCAAGAGGTAGCACTGTTTTAGCTGGTTCTCTGTCCATCGCAGTAGGGTTACAATCTGCGAGAGTTTGGGTTATGTGTGGTAGGGCTGGTTCTCGTGCATGTACAACCGGGGTGCTATCTCCACCAAGAGGTAGCATTGTTTTATTTGAAGATCGTGTTTTTAGTCCGCTAGATGTTGGCATCACCCGCTCCAATTCAAATGGCTGATAAACAGAAAACATAGTTGAATGTACAGACATTGTATGAGAGACAGATGCAATAGATAGTGTGGAAAAAAGAGGGCATGAAATACTTGACATGTATATTGTTTAACTAAGACGGATAGCATGACATAATTTCACATATATGATGTCTATCTAAACTGGATAGCATAGCATAACATAATTCAAAGATATGATGAATACCTAAACAGGATCGCATGACATAATTCACCTGCATGTTATCTAAGTAATCAGGATCGCATCATTTAATTCACATATGTGACTAATATGCTAAACAAAGGGCATTAGATATGATGTCTGAACTAAGAACATGGTGTTGCATATTGTGTATATGATGTCTAAACTATGCAATGCAAGACACCATATGCATGGTATGAGCAGTATAATAGTGCCAAGTTAGAGCATACACCTCGGTGGGGAAATAGGACTGGTCATCTGTCTCTGAATCCATCTCTGAGGAGCTATCGGGACCCAACAAAAGATCTGCTTCGACAGGTAGCACTGTCTGCTCTGAAGGCCTTGTTTTCACTCCAGATTTTTCAATCTCCCACCCAAATGGCTGATTCATAGGAAGTGTAGTTTAATGTACAAACATTGTCGACAAATGGAAATGTAATGAAGAAAAGGATGGGCAACATATCATTCAAATATATGATGCCTGGTTAAACAGGATGGCATTGCACATTTCACATATATTATGGCTGGCTAAAAGACATGAGACTGCATAATTCCCATATATGATATAGAAACTAAACAGGTGGCATTACAGAACATGTCTAAACTAAGCAGATGACATATATGATGTCAAAAGTATGCACTGCAAGGCAACATATGCATGATATGACTAACATCATCATGCCAAGGTAGAGCAAACACCTTGGGGGCTAAATAGGAGTGGTCAGCGGCGTCTGAATCCGCCTCAGAACAGATATCTTCCTCTGGATTACAATCTGGAGAGGGGTGGGGAGGGTTTGCCATTGAACCCACCATGGAGCGATGTCTGCATCACATTGTATTGCCGCGCAAAACTCTTCTCTTTTTCTCTACATGTTCAGCATGACTGTGTATAATATCTGACATGCATACGAAAAAATATGGTGAGATTATGTAAGGAGAGCATGCAAAAATTTAGAGTGATGGTAACAACCAGTGGATGGATCCAAAAATAATGATAGCAGGATGATGATTGCTTTAATTTAATAAAAAGACAGATGATGATTGCTCTACTATTTGTTTCCCACCCAAGATGAACAACATAGGCATACCCTAGGTGAACCAGATATTAGACAGAGATACTATTCATTACTTCCTCGGTATGTGCCCCACAACTAATTTAGAACTCAAGTTTGAACATTAATTTGGACCTGACTTGGAGTCCAAGAGGTGAACAGGATGATAAAGTAGCAGGTAATTTTAAGCAATGCATAACATAAGCAGAAACAAAAGAGTGCGACCTCTCTTGTGGACCCATGTACTCCTCAGGTTCATCTGCTGAGACGATGATGGTGATGCCGTTGCGGTGGGTGCCGGCGGCAGGGAAGGAGATCTGAGGCGGCGAAAGACGGTCAGGAGTCGTGATATCTGGTTTGGTGGATGTTTCTATCGATGGAGCAGCTCAGTTGAGGTGGACGACGTCGCGGCAGGAGCAGGAAAAACCACACAAAGTTCCCTTCGACACCTACCTGTAACTGAAGTAATTCTGTAAGGTCTCATTTGACTTGCATGATTCTAAAAACACAGGGATAGGAAAAACACCAGAATAGGATAGGAATGCACATGGTAAACAGAGCATTTGTAAACACGAGATTTCTGTCAACTTGAGTGTTTGGTTTACAGGAATTGGAAGAGCACAGGAATGCAAAGAAACATGGCCAAAATAAAGTGAAACCATATGAAAGCGTGTACAATTAGAATGTTATTCTGCCACTAATGCACTTGGTCTTGTTTTCATGCATAGGATTTTGAAAAGTAGGTCCAGGTGGATGTTTTGCTTCATTACTTTCAACAAAATGCATGAATAATTGAATAGTAGAGTGCCATTGGAAAATTCCCTATTGCTATGTTTTTCGTCGAACCAAAATAGCCCTAATGGATCGACATGAATGTATAGTAATAAGTGATGCAACAAGTGTACAACCTCTTTGCCGTAGCCATGTCGGCCTCAGCATCATTGGGTTGGTCGCTGAAGCAGTTGAGGCAGAGGTGGCTGTCGGAGGTGTGGAGGAAGATCTGAGGAATCTGTAGACGGCGTCCAGGGCACTACTCTGTTGTGATGGATCATTCTGTCGTTGGAGCAGCCCCGCTGAGCCGTAAGACGTCAAGGCTGAAGCAGCACAAGACAGACATCGTCAATCTCAAGTGGGATTTTAATATTATCTCCAATAGATGATGTAAAATAGATGTAAAATTTACATCACCAAAAACCACCTAACTAGAACAAAGGTAAAAAAATGTTGACTCTAAACTTAACTGTCGAAACTGAAATTTACTGTGGAATCTGAATGTTACTGTCGAAACTGGACGCAATGGTAGCACAAAGGCACTTGACATGTAGTTTAGGGAGGACCTGCAGTTCATCTTCAACCTGCACCCCCCTGAGCCGCCAGCCACCACCGGCCGAACCGCCGGCGCCAGTGCAGCCTCGCCGCCCCGAAGCAACTCCCCACCGCCGGTCCGCTGACGCCCCGGCCAGCCCTATAGCCCCCCGCCCCCACCCTGAACCCTAAGGTAGATAGTAGGGTACCTCTCCGGCGAGCCCCCGTCCCCGCTGCAGGTGGTTCTTCCTTAACTCCGGTGAGCCCCCCCCTGAAAATCGACTGACCCAAAAGTCGATTCAGTCGGAACAGAGCAGCAGCACTAGCATGGGGGAGAGCAGTAGCAGCAGCGCGAGCGAGAGCCGAAGCAGCAACAGCTGGGCGAGCAAGTGATCGAGCGAGAGTCAGAGCAGAAGCAACGCGAGCAAGCGAGCGAGAGCCAGAGCAGCAGCAGCAGATCCGGCTGGTATGGATTCCGCCGCTGAAGGGGCCTCACACTGGGGGAGAGCCGCCGTGGAGATGTCGCCCGCGGCGCCGGCTTCAAGGTAGCCGCTCCATGGGGGTGCGGGATGGAGCACTGTCGGCGCCGGGAGGTCGAGCTAAGGAGAATGTGCGATGCGATGAGTGTACAGCCTCTTTGGTGGCGCCAAGTAGGCCTCAGCTTCGTCCGAGGAGTCGGTGAGGATGAGCAGGTTAAGGCGGCTCTGTGGGGATGGAGCAGCCGCGATAGACGAGATGATCGTCGGAGCAGCTCCTTGGAGGTGGGGGACGGGGCAGCTGAACCGGAGGGACGACGAGATGGACGACGGATCCTCATCCGGGGAGGTGGACGCGGGACGTCAAGCTGTTGCAGTGGACGACTGATGACCCACAAGTATAGGGGATCACAACAACTTTCGAGGGTAGAGTATTCAACCCAAATTTATTGATTCGACACAAGGGGAGTCAAAGAATATTCTCAAGTATTAGCAGCTGAGTTGTCAATTCAACCACACCTGGAAACTTAGTATCTGCGGCAAAATGTTTAGTAGCAAAGTAATATGATAGTGATGGTATCGGTAACAAAAGAGTTATGAAAGCAAAGTAATGTTTTTGGTATTTTGTAGTGATTGTAACAATAGCAACGAGAAAGTAAATAAGCGTAAACCAGTATATGGAAAGCTCGTAGGCATCGGATCAATGATGGATAATTATGCCGGATTTGGTTCATCATGTAACAGTCATAACATAGGGTGACACAGAACTAGCTCCAATTCGTCAATGTAATGTAGGCATGTATTCTAAATATAGTCATACGTGCTTATGGAAAAGAACTTGCATGACATCTTTTGTCCTACCCTCCCTTGGCAGCGGGGTCCTAATGGAAACTAAGGGATATTAAGGTCTCCTTTTAATAGAGAACCGGAACAAAGCATTAGCACATATTGAATACATGAACTCCTCAAACTACGGTCATCACCAGTAACTATCCCGATTATTGTCACTTCGGGGTTAATGGTTCATAACACATAATAGGTGACTATAGACTTGGAAGATAGGATCAAGAACTCTCATATATTGATGAAAACATAATAGGTTCAGATCTGAAATCATGGCACTCGGGCCCTAGTGACAAGCATTAAGCATAGCAAAGTCATAGCAACATCAATCTCAGAACATAGTGGATACTAGGGATCAAACCCTAACAAAACTAACTCGATTACATGATAAATCTCATCCAACCCATCACCGTCCAGCAAGCCTACGATGGAATTACTCACGCACGGCGGTGAGCATCATGAAATTGGTGATGGAGGATGGTTGATGATGACGACGACGATGAATCCCCCTCTCCGGAGCCCCGAACGGACTCCAGATCAGCCCTCCCGAGAGGTTTTAGGGCTTGGCGGCGGCTCCGTATCGTAAAACGCGATGAAATCTTCTCTTCTATTTTTTCTCCCCGAAAGCAGATATATAGAGTTGGAGTTGGAGTCGGGAGGTCTCCAGGGGGCCCACGAGGTAGGGGGCGCGCCCTGGGGGTGCACCCCCACCCTCGTGGAAAGGGTGTGGCCCCCTTGGTCTTCATCTTTGGTGAGGATTTTTTATTATTTATTGTAAGATATTCCGTGGAGTTTCAGGTCATTCCGAGAACTTTTGTTTTCTGCACATAAAACAACATCATGGCAATTCTGCTGAAAACAGCTTCAGTCTGGGTTAGTTCCATTCAAATCATACAAGTTAGAGTCCAAAACAAGGGCAAAAGTGTTTGGAAAAGTAGATACGACGGAGACGTATCAACTCCCCCAAGCTTAAACCCTTGCTTGTCCTCAAGCAATTCAGTTGACAAACTGAAAGAAATAAAGAAAAACTTTTACAAACTCTGTTTGCTCTTGTTGTTGTAAATATGTCAAGCTAGCATTCAAGTTTTCAGCAAGGATTATAACTAACCATATTTGCAATAATTCTCAGGTCTCATGATTACCCATATAAATAGCATAATCAACTAGCAAGCCATAATAATAAATCTCAGATGACAACACTTTCTCAAAACAATCATAATATGATATAACAAGATGGTATCTCGCTAACCCTTTCTGAGACCGCAAAACATAAATGTAGATCACCTTTAATGATCAAGGACTGACTAGACATTGTAATTCATGGTAAAAGAGATCCAATCATAGTCACACCCAATATAAATTAACAATGATGAATGCAAATGACAGCAGCGCTCTCCAGCTAATGCTTTTAATAAGAGGGTGATGACTCAACATAAAAGTAAATAGATAGGCCCTTCGTAGAGGGAAGCAGGGATTTGTAGAGGTGCCAGAGCTCGGTTTTGAAATAGAGATAATTAATATTTTGAGCGGTATACTTTCGTTGTCAACATAACAACCAAGAGATGGCGATATCTTCCATGCTACACACATTATAGGCGGTTCCCAAATAGAATGGTAAAGTTTATACCCCCCTCCACCAACAAACATCTATCCATGGCTTGCTCGAAACAACGAGTGCCTCCAGCATACATCAGGTCCCAGGGGGAGTTTTGTTTTGCAATTATTTTTTATTTAGTTTGCATAAAGCATGGGACTGGGCATCCCAGTGACCAGCCATTTTCTCGTGAGTGAGGAGCGGAGTCCACTCCTCTTGAGAATCACCCGCCTAGCATGGAAGATACAGGCAGCCCTAGTTGATACATGAGCTATTCGAGCATACAAAATAGGATGATTATTTGAAGGTTTAGAGTTTGGCACATACAAATTTACTTGGAACGGCAGGTAGATACCACATATAGAAGGTATAGTGGACTCATCTAGAATAACTTTGAGGTTTAAGGGATTGGATGCACAAGCAGTATTCCCGCTTAGTATAGGTGAAGGCTAGGAAAAGACTGGGAAGCGACCAACTAGAGAGCGACAACAGCCATGTACATGCATTAAAATTAATAAACATTGGATGCAAGCATGAGTAGGATATAATCCACCATGAACATAAATATCGCGAAGGCTATGTTGATTTGTTTCAACTACATGCGTGAACATGTGCCAAGTCTAGTCACTTAAATCATTCAAAGGAGGATACCACCCCATCATACCACATCATAACCATCTCAATAGCATGTTGGCACGCAAGGTAAACCATTATAACTCATAGCTAATCAAGCATGGCACAAGCAACTATGATCTTTAATTGTCATTGCAAACATGTTTATTCATAACAAGCTGAATCAAGAACGATGAACTCATCATATTTACAAAAACAAAAGAGGTCGAGTTCGTACCAGCTTTTCTCATCTCAGTCAGTCCATCATATATCATCATAATTGCCTTTCACTTGCACGACCGAACAATGTGAATAATAATAAGAGTGCACATGCATTGGACTAAGCTGGAATCTGCGAGCATTCAATAAACAGGAGAAGACAAAGCAATATGGGCTCTTGGTTAAATCAACAATAAAGCATATAAGAGCCACTTCAACAATTTCATTATGGTCTTCTCCTATCGACCCCCAAAGAAAGAAAAGAAATAAAACTATTTACACGGGAAAGCTCCCAACAAGCAAAAGAAGAACAGGAAATATTTTTGGGTTTTCTTTTTAATTACTACTACAAGCATGGAAAGTAAATTAATTAAAAGCTACAACTAAATTTTTTGGTTTTTTCTTAAGGTTTATTAAACACACAAGAAGAAAGCATAAAAGGAAATAAACTGGCATGGATGATACAATGAAAAAGTATGAGCGCCGACATCTAGCAATGAGTGTGTGTGTGAACATAAATGTAACGTCGGTGAGAAATACGTACTCCCCCAAGCTTAGGCTTTTGGCCTAAGTTGGTCTATGGCCACGGCTGGCCTGGCTGATATCCATAATAATAGTTGTTGGGGTCGTACTGTGATGCAGCGGCTATCGCCTCCTGAGCTACAGTGTGGTGACGAGCGGCCTCCGCTCTCCTATCGTACTCATTTGCCTCCTCTCTGGTAATAGTATATCCTCCTCTTACCTGATAATCAAAGAAAGCAGGAGCAGGAAGAGTAATACGGACAACACGGCGTCTGTCAAAGATTAGTCGGTACTGGAGAGGTGATTCGTTCCTCTCGACAAAATGGTGAGAAACCATAGAATCAAAATCTAAATAAGCAGGAGGCAACTCCATGTCTCCCTCACGAACGTCTATCTCAAGAAATTTAGCTAAGCGGGTTGCATAAATTCCTCCAAAGAAATCTTCATTATATCTATTATGATGCAACCTACGAACTACAATGGCTCCCATATGATAAGATTGGTCTCCTGACACAGCACTCCTGAGAATGCTAAGGTTAGGGACACACATGTGACATGCTTCATCCTTAGCATTTATGCACCTACCTATGAAGAGAGCAAAATAATGTATAGCAGGAAAGTGAATGCTCCCTATGGTAGCTTGCGTTATATCTCTAGATTCCCCTACAGTTATACTAGCAAGAAAGTTTCTAAATTCAGATTTAGGGGGATCCCTAACACTACCCCATTGTGGAAGTTTGCAAGCAAAAGTGAAATCCTCTAAGTCCATGGTATAAGATTTGTCATAAAGATCAAACATGATTGAAGGAGAATTACACGAAGATGAATACTCAAACCTCCTCACAAAAGAGCTTGTGAGATCATGATACTGGGGGCATTTGCCTGCCTCAAAGTCCTCAAGACCGGCATTGCGCAAATATGCGTTAAACTCTTCTTTAATTCCCGCTCGATCCATAAAATTTTCAGAAGGCCACTCACAACGACGCACTGGAGCGTCTCTTGGTGGCTCTTCATCAGCATCACGCATTGCAAGCCTGGGTCCTTGCTTCCTTGAGGAACCACCTTGGAACATTTTCCTAAGCATATTTCTTCCTCTGAAAAATTCTGAAATTTTTTAGTAACTTCAAAATAAAAGTAAACCAAACTCAATAATATTGATAGCAACTACTCCTACAAGTGCCTAGGGCCTATATCATGCATCAAAACTACTTTTGAAAATATAAATTTGACATGCAAGCTCAAGAACAGGGTCACCTAAGCAGCAAAAATTTGCAATGAATAAAGCACTAGAACAAAAACTAATTGGACCAATGGAGGAGTCACATACCAAAGAACAATCTCCCCAAGTAGTTTTGTGAGAGGTGCTTTGAGCAAGGAGATCGAAAATTACAGCAAAGAGGGCTGGAACTCGTGCTTGAGTTGGTTTTTCGTGTTTGTGGGAGGAAGAAGAAGAGGATGGGTGCAGGAATAAGTGGAGGAGGGCCACCGTGGGCCCACGAGGCAGGGGGCACGCCCACGGGGGAGGGCGCGCCCTCCACCCTCGTGACCAGTGGCAGCTCCCCCCGCGGTAATTTTTGCACCATAAATCCTCAAATATTCCCGAAAAAATCATATTAAATTGGCATGTCATTCTGAGGACTTTTTATTTTCGGGACATTTTTATATTGCACGGATAATCAGATAACAGACAGAAAAATACTATTTTTACTTTATTTCAACTAAATAAGAGAAAGTATAGAGAGGGTACAGAAGGTTGTGCTTCTAGTTTCATCCATCTCATGCTCGTCAAAAGGAATCCACTAACAAGGTTGATGAAGTCTTGTTAACAAACTCATTCCGATTAACATGAAACCAGAGAAATTTCAAATAATAGTAGGTTACCTCAACAGGGATATGCACATCCCCAATAATAAGTATATCATATTTCTTCTTGACAGTAGGAAGAGGAAATTCAAAACCTCCAAATCTATTCGATGGAATTTTTCCGATAGAATTGATACTATGAACTTGAGGTTGTTTCCTAGGAAAGTGTACCGTATGCTCATTACCATTAACATGAAAAGTGACATTGCCTTTGTTGCAATCAATAACAGCCCCTGCAGTATTAAGAAAAGGTCTTCCAAGAATAGTAGACATACTATCGTCCTCAGGAATATCAAGAATAACAAAGTCCGTTAAAATAGTAACGGTTGCAACCACAATAGGCACATCCTCACAAATACCGATAGGTATAGCAGTTGATTTATCAGCCATTTGCAAAGATATTTCAGTAGGTGTCAACTTATTCAAGTCAAGTCTATGATATAAAGAGAGAGGCATAACACTAACACCGGCTCCAAGATCACATAAAGCAGTTTTAACATAGTTTCTTTTAATGGAGCATGGTATAGTAGGTACTCCTGGATCTCCAAGTTTCTTTGGTATTCCACCCTTAAAAGTATAATTAGCAAGCATGGCGCGCCCTAGGGGGGGCGCCCCCACCCCCGTGGAAAGGGTGTGGGCCCCCTGGTCTTCATCTTTTGTGAGGATTTTTTATTATTTATTGTAAGATATTCCGTGGAGTTTCAGGTCATTCCGAGAACTTTTGTTTTCTGCACATAAAACAACATCATGGCAATTCTGCTGAAAACAGCGTCAGTCCAGGTTAGTTCCATTCAAATCATACAAGTTAGAGTCCAAAACAAGGGCAAAAGTGTTTGGAAAAGTAGATACGGCAAAGACGTATCGACGACGTCGTCGGGGAAGAGGCTCCGTCTAGGTAGCAGTGACGTGGCAGACGGAGGAGGGTGGGGTTTCGCGACTGGAGTGGAGAGGTTATGGCGGCCTGGAATTTCTAATGGCAAAGAGGAGGCGATGGGAGGGGTGAACCATGACTTAGGGACGCGCTTGTCCAAAATGTAGGGTGTGTTACAAAAGTACCCCCCACCGATTTGAACTAGCGGCCCTTTCGGCTCAGGGTTAGAAGGGGTATGTCGCATGTCAGGATTTGGCAGCTGGAGGGAGTTTTCGCGCGCGTTGTAATTTTGGGGTAGCAAGGCGCGGGTTGTGAAGGCGCCAGTTTTGGGAGCACAATATCTGAATTTTCGGGATATAACAAGGCGCGGGTTGAATTTTAGGGACAAGCCTAACATGTAATATTGTACTTGTACATACCAAATCAATTTGCACTTCCCTCAACCAAAAAGAGAACGAAAAAAATAAAAATATTCACACCACACAAAGAGAGAGTCTTGCCCCGTTTTACTATAAAAATGCTATTCAAAGCTACTCCCTCCTTCCATCTATAAGGGCCTAATGCGTTTTTCGATGCTAACTTTGACCAAATATTAGAGAAATAATATATGACATGCAACTTACACAAAGCACACCATTAAATTCATCTGTGAAAGGTTCTTTCAATGATATGATTTTCACATTGTGCTTGTCATGTACTATTAATCTTGTCAATAGTCAAAGGCGGTCTTAAAAAACGCATTACGCCCTATATAGATGGAAGGAGGGAGTATGAATCCATGTTATGTCCAATTAATTTTTTTTCTTGCTGTATAATGCATGTAACCTACTCATACCAACATTTTAGTGCATTCCAAATGTCTATACTGCCGCTGCAATTCGAACTGAATTTGAATTCGTTTCTCTATTTCAATAAGAATCTACAATCATGATTGTTGCCAACTTCAACCATCATTCGTGTATTACCTTAATAACACAGCACATGATTACTATAGAGATAGATATGAACTATGTGTACTACATGAACTCGAATTCTATTTTTTGAATACACTTGATGTTGATTCCAAATAATAGTACATTTGATGTACTAACTATATATTCATAATCTAAACCATGTTCGATACGTGTACACCGTGTTTATCACACATAGTATAGTGCCTCGTCCCCTACATTATGACAAGTATTTAGACCTGAGCTGCAAAAGCCACACATTAGCCCGAATTATGATCAATGTTCTATATATTATACGTAGTACTAGCAAGATGCCCATGCGTTCCATAGAACATCAACATGATCAAGGGGAGACCTAATTTGCAAATATGGAGAGGGGTGTGGGTATCTTTTTTCAAAATTGCCATAGTTTCCTTCCTATCTGTTAGATACAAATCGGACGGCCTATATTGCAGGATGGCAGGCACACCATCATCAACAACTCCGTTTTTTATAAGAGTAGAGATAAAATATATTATATGTAGTATAACATGTTCATAACCACACCATGTGTATCACCGTTATATATATTCACACATGCGTCGGTTTAAAACACTATGATAAATTCTTCAAATATCTGAATTCTCTTTTTATAATGAAGTATGATCTCTATTCGTCTTTTACACACACATAATCCTCTTATCTTTGTAGCTAGCTAGCGCTAACTTTCTCTCGTGCATGCACACACCCGCATCGCTCTCACCCTCCCTCAACATTCTCTAGCTCCATCACACAAATTCGTCTTCTCACTTTAGGTCGTTCACCCACGGTGTGTGAAGGCCCCCTAGCTCCTTCTTTACGGCACACATCGATCGATATGCCTCTCTAGCCATGTAAGACCCACGATGTGGCTATATCTCCGACGTGTCGGGGCACGACTTAGAGGCATAACCGCATGGTAGGCATGTCGCAAGAGGGGTAATCTTTACACATCCCATGTACTGAATAAGGAAGGGATAAAGAGTTGGCTTACAATCGCCACTTCACACAATACATACATATATCATTACATCATCCAGATAGAACCAAGGTCCGACTACATAACCAAATAAAGAAAGACAACCCCTAATGCAATAGATCCCCGATTGTCCCGACTGGGCTCCACTACTGATCAACTGGAAACGAAACAACACAACGAACACGATCTTCGTCGAGCTCCTCCTTGAGCTCGGTTGCGTCACCTGCACGGTTATCATCGGCACCTGCAACTGTTTGAAGTAATCTGTGAGTCACGGGGACTCAGCAATCTCACACCCGCGCGATAAAGACTATTTAAGCTCATGGGTAGGATAGGGTAATGAGGTGGAGCTGCAGCAAGCACTAAGCATATATGGTGGCTAACTTACGCAAATGAGAGCGAGAAGAGAAGCAAAGCATGGTCGTGAACTAGAAGTGATCAAGAAGTGATCCTGAATTCTACTTACGTTCAAGCATAACACCAAAACCGTGTTCACTTCCCGGACTCCACCGGAAAGAGACCATCATGGCTACACACGCGGTTGATGCATTTTAATTAAGTTAAGTGTCATGTTTTCTACAACCGGATATTAACAAATTCCCATCTGCCCATAACCATGGGCACGGCTTCCGAAAGTTCAAAACCCTGTAGGGGTGTCCCAACTTAGCCCATCACAAACTCTCACGGTCAACGAAGGATATTCCTTCTCCCAGGACGACCCGATCAGACTCGGAATCCCGGTTACAAGACATTTCGACAATGATAAAACAAGACCAGCAAGACCGCCCGATGCGCCGACATCCCGATAGGAGCTGCACATATCTCGTTCTCAGGGCAACACCGAATGAGACATCCTACGAGTAAAACCAAACCTCAAGTTTCCCTGAGGTGGCCCTGCAGTTTACTCGGTTTGGACCAACACTTGACAAGCACTGGCCCGGGGGGCTTAAAATAAAGATGACCCTCGGGCTAGCCGACCCGAGGGAAGGGTAGGTGGTGGTGAGGCAAATTATAAAACCAAGGTTGGGCCTGGCTGGAGGAGTTTTATTCAAAGCAAACTGTCAAGGGGTCCCCATAACACCCAACCGTGTAAAGAACGCAAAATCAAGGAACATAACACCGGTATGACGAAAACTAGGGCGGCAAGAGTGGAACAGAACACCAGGCATAAGGCCGAGCCTTCCACCCTTTACCAAGTATATAGATGCATTAATTAAATAAGAGATATTATGATATCCCAACACATCCATGTTCCAACAAGGAACAAACTTCATCTCCACCTGCAACTAGCAACGCTATAAGAGGGGCTGAGCAAAGCGGTAACATAGCCAAACAACGGTTTGCTAGGAAGGTGGGTTAGAGGCTTGACATGGCAATATGGGAGGCATGATATAGCAAGTGGTAGGTATCGCGGCATAGCAATAGAACGAACAACTAGCAAGCAAAGATAGAAGTGATTTCGAGGGTATGATCATCTTGTCTGAGATTGCGCAAGGAAGAAGAACGAGTCCATGAAGAAGACAAACGGACGTAGTCGAACGAATCCTCACAAACGCGACGTTATCGGAACCAACCCGAAGAAGCAACACCGGAAAGAAGCAAACAACATGGTAAACAACCATCGCATAAACATGGCATGATGCACAACCAAGTATGATGCATGTCCGGTTTAATGAGGCATGGCATGGCAAAGTGCACAAACAATACTACAAGTTAAGTGGAGCTCAATATGCAACGAGTTGCATATTGCCGGACACCACATTTGATTATTTAGTTCGATCTTGTTTATGTACCCAACAATATTAAATGTTCTTAAACATGGCAAGGGTTGGAGCAAATGAAAACTACCTATCTAGGCAAGTTTAAATGAGGCCGAAACAACAAACAACAAGTCTGGAAACTCCTCATGAGCATAGTTTGGATTAGGTACTGTTCTGCCCTAAACCATATTTTATAGTTGTTAAACATGCAAAGTAAGGTCACCATGTTAAACTAGGCATTTTTCTACCCCATTTACATATAAAGTTTGTTAAGTTTGGAGCTACGGTTATTTAGTTATGATTTAAAACATTTTAGCATGGCAATAGGAAAAATATAAGCAAACATCATTTTAAACATTTTTAACATGGATGAAAGTTGGATATTATTAATCTACACAAAATTCTAAGCATTTTACATATATAATTTGTTTCAATATGATGCACCGTTTGAGAGATATGATAAGCATGAACAACAGGGGGTTTTCTGTAAAACAGTCGTCTCTGGAATAAAGCTAAAATCGCAGACAAGGAAAACAAACACACTGGGCTGAATCCGGTTGACCCGGTAGTGTACAGGAGAGGGAGTGGAGAGGGGCTGCTCACTTTGGGCCTTGAGGCCTGTGCGTGGCTGGGGCGAAGAGGAGCTGGGCCTTGGCCTGATCTAGAGGCGCGCTGGCCCAGGCATGGTCAAAGCGAGGTGAGGCAGGCGAACGAGCTGCTGCTCGTTACTGCAGAATAGCGACAACAACAGGTTCAGGCGATAGGCGGCGGGAACTTGGCGCGGTGGCTGATCGGGCGGCGTTTGGCGCGGTGCCACGCGCGAGGAGGGCGCCAGTCGTGAGTGAGGCAGGGTTGGTGGCGCGGACGATGCGGAGACGGCTAGATCCGGGCGCGAGGCATAGGTTTGCGGGCGCTCCTCTGCTCGAGAAGAAGCAGAGCAACGGCGGTCTGGACCTTGGGGTGCCAGAGGCGGGGACGGGGACCTGCCGGCGGGATCCGACGCGGGTCGGGAACGGGCAAGGGCGGCGAAGGTGGTGGCTCGCCGGCGTCGGGGCTCGAGGCGGCCGGGTGCTGCATCCTCCAGCGACGGTGGCGGCCGTTGGTGCTCCTAGACAGAGAGAAAACGAGAGGGATGAGAGACAGTAGGGAAGATGAGCAGGAGAAAGTCGGGAGGAGGAGGCACGGCGACCTGCGGTGCGCGAGTTGAAGACGAGCACGCGTGATGGAGCCATGCTGCAGGGAAGCGGAAGGAGCCACCATGGGCGAGCTGCTGGGTTCACCGGCGAGGGTCAACGGTGCTCCCATGGTCGGGGAGGAGGGAAGGAGAGGGCGCGAAGGGGTCCTGCTGGTGAAGCGGTCGCCGGCGAGAGGCTAGCGCCTTGCGGGCTCGCCGTGGATCGGGTGCTTGGACCGACAGGGGGGTTGCGGGATTAGCCCGATGGGGAATTTCGGAGAGAGGAGGTGGGTGGATCGGGAGGGATCCCGATGACGATTTGGAAGGTGCCGGCGGGGAAATGGGACAAGCCCCTAGAAGTTAGGGTTTTGTCCAGATTCAGACTAGGGAGTTTTGTATAAGGAAAGAGGGGGAGTTTAGGGTAGATTCGGACCCTCCGATCGAAATCGGGTGGTTCAAGAAAACTAGGTTAGGAAGTCCAAATAAGAAAAGGGTGATATTTTATCGACGTTTGGGGATGATCCGGACCCAACGGTGATGACTGCTCGGGTTGGGTTCGGGGAGTTTTCGGACACGGGCGAGGGTCGATGCACTATGCAAAGAGGGATTAGGTGGTATGACAAGAGGGAATCAAAAACCCGGTTGGTCTCGGAACAGTCAACGAAGGTGAGGGGTTTGATGGGCTCAGAAAGGAGAGAGAAGAGAGATGCCCGGCAGCAGTTTCGGTGACCGAAACGTCCGACGTTTGACCGGCTATATTGCCGCTATAGTTTAACAGTTGGGCTATCAAACGGACTCTGAATGCGATGAAACTTGGCAGGCGGTCTACCTACACTATAATAAGATCGCTCGCCAACTCTCATCCCATTCCGAGAACCTTTTTAGGCCACTTATAAAATAATATTTCGGACGTGCCGCGGGCGCGTGCAAGTGTGCCTGGGCTCAGAATGGACAACGGAAAGAACGAGGAGACCGGGACGGATGCAAGTTTTGAAAACATGATGATGCAATGCACATGATGACATGACAAGATGCAACACGCGAGCAAATGACATGGCAACGACGGCGAACAACTGGGAGACACCTGGCGCATCGGTCTCGGGGCGTCACAACACTCCACCACTATGAGAGGATCTCGTCCCGAGATCTAGGATGGCACCGGAGAAAAAACGGAAGAGGAATAGGTAAAAATAAGTTGCTTATTTGACGAATGAGTGAAACCAAAGAACCTTGGGAGGTTAAACAATTGAAAGAAAGAATACAACGAAGATGAACAAAGTTGAAAACACTCCATTAGAAAAGAGGAACAAGGAGCATTACGAGAACCTTGTAGGTTGAAAGACATAAGAAAAGGGGTGCAATGGATAAGAAGTACATGCAAGCACTCTGGTTGAAACAAGATGTACAAGGAACGAATAAAGATCAATTACGAAAACACTCCAGTTAAAACAAGATATAAAAGGAATAAGAATGATATAATTTGGACATCACTCCGACTGTAAATGAAAGGAATTGAATATGAACTTGGGAAGATTGGATGATACTTGATGAGATCAACAACACACTACCTCCAGAACTATTGAAAGAGTGGCACAAGTGGTAAGAACAATTTCAAACAGCACTCCGGTTGAGAAGGGATGGAAAACTTGATAAGATGAGAGGACTTGAATAGAGGGCATGACACTCCGGTTAAATGGATAAGCACGAAAAGAACACGATCCTCACCATTCGAGATGATGAGAGAAAAGAGAAACATCATAATGCCTCCGGATGAAAGAATAGAAGGTAGGTTGTCAGAACAAAAGAACGGAGAAGAAAATGGCAACTCCTCCCACAATTGAATTTGAAAGAAACATCCCTACGAAGAAGGCTTGAACGGAATTGTTGAAATATCAACAACAAAACAATAAGTTGTTTCTAGGCTTATGAAAACATCTAAAAACTTGAGGTGAAATTCTGCCACAAATGAAAACAATAGATTGGATTGATGTCAACAAGGAGAGGAGAAGCTTATTTCACCGCGATGATAGATGAAGAACTTGGGTCATTTATTAGCACCATAATAGCAACATTCCTTAGGGAAGGTTTTAGGTGAAAAATAACTCAAAATAACTCCAAAGAAGAGATTGATGGATAGCAAAAATCTCATGAACGAATTGAGAATGATGGGTTTAAAATATGTCATTCCGGACAACTTGTGAATCATGAAACACAAAGGGAAATTGTCAAGAGTGACATAACACCACCTCAAAAGATAATATAGGAAGAACTGCACTTTTGGAATGCACGATGAAGAATACTTGAACTCCTCAAAACAAACATGTGTTGAGGACCATGTTTATTTTCAGAGTAAAGCTTGGCAGATCTTAACTCTAAGAGAAATCTTGCAGAACAATTGAAGAATGAAAGAAAGCCTTAACGAACCACCAAGTTGAGCCATCATGAGAACTGCGATAAAAAGGATGATAAAAGAAAGAGAAGTTGGAAAGAACTCTAGTAGAAGCCTTGCAATGATTTCATGGAGATGATTAGAGAATACTTGAATGAGGCACCGGTAAGATTTGGAGAACGAGAGCTGAAAGCTGGAACGAATAATTCTGAGATGATGGGCTTCGGATGAAACAAAACTGAAAAGACTCTTGAATTGCTCCAGATAGGTGAAAATAATTCTCACAATCAAAACAATTATGAGAGGATGGCATCAAGCTTGAAGTACACATCTTTGAGAGAACTGATAGGATTTCAAGGAAAAACTCTTCTTCGGTCTTCAAATGTTGAGAATAACGACAAGAAACACCACAATGAATTATTGAGGCACTCCGGAATGGAAATTAGAATGGTTGAACCAATGATGAAAAAAGTTGAAAGATCTTAGAGAAAGACATATGACTGATGACAATTCATACTTACATCAAACTTGGAGAAGAATTTGATAGTAACTCCGAGAAAATAGACGAGTCAGGTAAGATCCTGGGAAAAGACCTGTGGGTTAGGGCCCACTCAAGAGGAACACCGTTGAACAACTTCAGAGAGATTTGCGCCGGTTGAATTAAATGGCTTGAATGAGATAACATCCTCAAAAGAACTTGAGTGAATAGAGAATGGAAACTTGAATCTTGTGAGATGTCTTCAGCACTCGGGAACAACTGAATAGCGAGAAGTGGATGATTAGGAGGTGCACCGGCATGGGAAAACATTTAAAACAAGGAAAAAGGATATGATCAACAAAGCTTGAATTGAATTCAGCGGAGAGGAAAGAGAACGAATAAAGATGAAGTTAAGGCTCCGTTAGTATCTTCATGAGAATCACCGGATAAGAACATTGACAGAAAAGAATGGAGAGACTTCACATCAATAAAAGGATACTTGATTAAGAAATCTTAGTCCTTGAAGAAAAAGGGTGGGAGGGTGGGAAAACAAAGACAACTTGGGCAGATGGAAAGGATATCGTTGAGAAAACTTAGAGTTGATCTTGCGGATGTTGAAAATGATCGGATCCACTTGAAGAGGAGCACGCCGGTTGAAAAGGATTGACATGACAATCTCGATTATCATGAAGGATTAGTATTCACATAGAAATGTGAGAACACCGCTTAGGAAAAGGTATGTATTCGACACTTGACATTGAAGCAACTCGAATACCATAACTCAAAACAAAACAAAGAATTGGCTTGCAGAAAAAGCCGGAACAAACATATGATAGAGATTTCGTCCGAAGTTTTCGTGGTGGGGCCCACACGGGCTCGATCGTACATCATCATCATGTACAAGGCAGTGCACATGACATACGAAGCGTCCCCGAGTCAGCATAGCCAAGGACTCTTCAAGACACAACGAGACCACTGTAAAACCAACCGTGGATAGGCGGACCACTAGACGTCGAACCCCAATTTCATATCATACATCTGTCGGAAAGATATCCTAGGAGCTACTTGAATTCCCACTTATAAAATCCCGAAACTTTCTGGTTATGCAATCAGGTGTTGGGGATACAGGGGAAGCATAATATCTCACCCAAACTAACAATCCCTACATCCAGCTGTATCCATCCTTCAACACATAACCAAGAAACCTTTGGAAATTGTTTACCTCAACCTTCGAAAAGCATCCGTTATACGAGTTATGGCAATACTCCCAAACTCCCGCCCCAGTACTGGGTGGCATCGAAAAACCCGGTTGGTCTCGGAACGGTCAACGAAGGTGAGGGGTTTGATGGGCTCAAAAAAGAGAGAGAAGAGAGATGCGCGACAGTAGTTTCGGAGACTGGAACGTCCGACGTTTGACCGGCTATATTGCCGCTATAGTTTAACGGTTGGGCTATCAAACGGACTCTGAATGCGATGAAACTTGGCAGGCGGTCTACCTACACTATAACAAGACCACACGCCAACTCTCATCCCATTCCGAGAACCTTTTTCGGCCACTTATAAAATAATATTTCAGACGTGCCGCGGGCGCGTGCAAGTGTGGCTGGGCTCAGAACGGACAACGGAAAGAACGAGGAGACCGGGACGGATGCAAGTTTTGAAAACATGATGATGCAATGCACATGATGACATGACAAGATGCAACACGCGAGAAAATGACATGGCAACGACGGCGAACAACTGGGAGATACCTGGCGCATCGGTCTCGGGGCGTCACAAGCCAGGTGTGCCTAGCACAAAACACAAGCTTCCTCTCTTCTCTTATCACCGTCCATGCCTCACTCCCACCACTCTTTCATCGATCTCGTACTCGCACACTCCTACCCCCTCGATATAGTATGACTCTCGCACCACCTCCTAGATGCATCCCTCTCTCTCTATCCTTCTCCACGTGCCTCATTTGCTTCTAACACACACATGCATGTATACCGATCGATCTCCCAACATATACCTAGGTCGACTTTAACTATTCCCCCCCCCATCGATCGACGTACCTCACAAGTTATGTCTCTCCTTTCTCTGACAAAGGACGATTGATCTTCCTATGCAGTTATGTCTGCTTACCACAACCATATCACCCCCCCTCATCATTCGTGCATGCCTCCTGACCCGTCTCTCACACGCACGTGCACAGACAGGCAGCCATCCCCTCTCTTATTGATATTGCAGTTGTGCCCTCCGGTTGTCTAGCAAGCCTATCCCATCATTTGTTAGAAGCAACTCCACTACCACCCCCTCCAACACTCTAGCTCTGTCTCTCTCCCAACCTTATTCCTCTCCTACACATATGCATGGATGCCGATCGATCTCCCTTAATACATGAGGTAGATTGATCTCCCTTAATACATGAGGTAGGCCTCTCTCCTCCTCCACACATATACCAGCCATTGTACCTCTATAGTTAATTAGGCCTCCCTCCCCCACCACACACCGATAGTTGAGCGCTGTAGGTAGGTATCCATGCCACAAAGACAAACTGCACCTGCCCCTCTCACGTTCCAGTAGGCCAGCCACTCTATATCTTTGACGTGGGCACACACAAATTCGATGGCACTCTTTATCGATCACGCGCGCACACACACACATCATCCCTCTCTTCGATTCTATGGACACCTCAAGCCGATGATACCTCCACTCTCTTCTCGTGGATCGCCCCCTCTATATATATGATATATCCAGGACTCTATTTCACACACATTGCATATGTTACAATTTTTTATTGACCTCACCCCCACCCCCCCCAAATCTCACAAACCCACACACTATACTATCTCTCTACGTTTGTATTTCTCTCACACAACCCCATGTAGGTGGTGTACATATACAAGAAGAGAATAGGTGCACCGTGCACGTACTCACGCTTCGTGCCCAGCCACACCCGCGCGGGTACACGGTGGAGCTCATTTCTATACAAATGGCAGCCCACGTGCTAATTTGAATGCTTGTAGCGGTTGTTTACGTACGGAGGCCGTGTACCATGCGTGCACGAAACAAAGTTCGACTTGATGTGTTGGCGCGTTATTTTTAAATAAAGTTATATCGCTCAATGGCACATACACAGAGTATAAAACGATTTTTATGGACAAAAAGGTAGTCCGCTCCACTATATACAATGGAGCCTGCCTGCCTGGTTTGTCTCTCTTCAGAGTATCTCACACAAGGCTGCGGTGGCCTCTCTCTCTCACCGTTGGTCACTGATCCGGCCGCATCCCGTCCGCCGGCGGAAAGGGAGGACGTGCATAGTTTCTCCGTTAGACGGCACCGAGGCAGCACGTCCCGATCTGCGGTACACGCTGTTCTCTCTGACCAAGCTTCGGCGTGGTAGGGCCTATGCCACCCGCTCGCTACCGCAGTATGGGCAGATTCCAGCCGCCGCCGCTCACCTAGTTACATCCCGACGACCTCCAGGTATCCCCTCCGGCCTTGCTCCACTACCCATATTCTCACGTCGCTGCATCTGGATCTTCCATAGTTCTTTGCCCAAAATGTAGCTCATCCGGCGTACTTTCCATATTGTAATCTGATAACCCACAAGTATAGGGGACCGCAATAGTTTTCGAGGGTAGAGTATTCAACCCAAATTTATTGATTCGACACAAAGGGAGCTAAAGAATATTCTCAAGTATTAGCATCTGAGTTGTCAATTCAACCACACCTGGAAACTTAATATCTACAACAAAGTGTTTAGTAGCAAAGTAATATGATAGTAGTGGTAACGATAGCAAAAGTAACGGTAGCAAAAGTAATGTTTTCGGTATTTTGTAGTGATGATAACAATAGCAACGGAAAAGTAAATAAGCGAAGAACAATATATGGAAAGCTCGTAGGCAATGGATCGGTGATGGAGAATTATGCCGGATGCGGTTCATCATGCAACAGTCATAACCTAGGGTTACACAGAACTAGCTCCAGTTCATCAATGTAATGTAGGCATGTATTCCGAATATAGTCATACGTGCTTATGGAAAAGAACTTGCATGCCATCTTTTGTCCTACCCTCCCGTGGCAGCGGGGTCCTACTGGAAACTAAGGGATATTAAGGCCTCCTTTTAATAGAGTACCAGACCAAAGCATTAACACATAGTGAATACATGAACTCCTCCAACTACGGTCATCATCGGTAAGTATCCCGATTATTGTCACTTCGCGGTTAACAGATCATAACACATAATAGGTGACTATAGACTTGCAAGATAGGATCAAGAACTCTCATATATTGATGAAAACATAATAGGTTCAGATCTGAAATCATGGCACTCGGGCCCTAGTGACAAGCATTAAGCATAGCAAAGTCATAGCGACATCAATCTCAGAAAATAGTGGATAATAGGGATCAAACCCTAACAAAACTAACTCGATTACATGATAAATCTCATCCAACCCATCACCTTCCAGCAAGCCTACGATGGAATTACTCACGCACGGCGGTGAGCATCATGAAATTGGTGATGGAGGATGGTTGATGATGACGATGGAGACGTATTCCCCTCTCTGGAGCCCCGAACGGACTCCAGATCAGTCCTCCCGAGAGAGTTTAGGGCTTGGCGGCGGCTCCGTATCGTAAAACGCGATGAATCCTTCTCTCTCAGTTTTTTCTCCCTGAAAGTGAATATATGGGGTCCAGGCTGAGGTCGGTGGAGCGTCAGGGAGCCCACGAGGCAGGGGGCGTGCCCATGGGGGCAGGCGCGTCCCCACCCTCGTGGGCAGGTGGGGCACCCCCTGACGTGGATCTTCCTTCCAATATTCATTATATATTCCAAAATAATGCTCCGTTGATTTTCAGGTCATTCCGAGAACTTTTATTTCTGCACAAAAATAACACCACGGCAATTCTGCTGAAAACAGCGTCAGTCCGGGTTAGTTCCATTCAAATCATGCAAGTTAGTGTCCAAAACAAGGGCAAAGTGTTTGGAAAGGTAGATACGACGGAGACATATCAACTCCCCAAGCTTAAACCTTTGCTTGTCCTCAAGCAATTCAGTTGATAAACTGAAAGTGATAAAGAAAAACTTTTACAAACTCTGTTTGCTCTTGTTGTTGTAAATATGTAAAGCCAGCATTCAAGTTTTCGGCAAATATTATGAACTAACCATATTCACAATAACATTTAGGTCTCATGTTTACTTATATCAATGACATAATCAACTAGCGAGCAATAATAATAAATCTCGGATGACAACACTTTCTCAAAACAATCATGATATGATATAACAAGATGGTATCACGCTAGCCCTTTCTGAGACCGCAAAACATAAATGCAGAGCACTTTTAAAGCTCAAGGACTGACTAGACATTGTAATTCATGGTAAAAGAGATCCAGTCAAGTCATACTCAATGTAAACTAACATTAATGAATGCAAATGATAGCGGTGCTCTCCAACTGGTGCTTTTTAATAAGAGGATGATGACTCAACATAAAAGTAAATGGATAGGCCCTTTGTAGAGGGAAGCATGGATTTGTAGAGGTGCCAGAGCTCGGTTTTGAAAAAGATATGAATAATATTTTGAGCAGTATACTTTCATTGTCAACATAACAACCAAGAGATGGCGATATCTTCCATGCTACACACATTATAGGCGGTTCCCAAACAGAATGGTAAAGTTTATACTCCCCCTCCACCAACAAGCATCAATCCATGGCTTGCTCGAAACAACGAGTGCCTCCAACTAACAAGAGTCTGGGGGGAGTTTTGTTTGCAGTTATTTTGATTTGATTTGCCTAAAGCATGGGACTGGGCTTCCCGGTGACCAGCCATTTTCTCGTGAGTGAGGAGCGGAGTCCACTCCTCTTGAGAATAACCCACCTAACATGGAAGATACGGATAGCCCTAGTTGATACATGAGCTATTCGAGCATGCAAAACAGGATATTTATTTGAAGGTTTAGAGTTTGGCACATACAAATTTACTTGGAACGGTAGGTAGATACCGTATATAGGTAGGTATGGTGGACTCATGTGGAACACCTTTGGGGTTTATGGAATTGGATGCACAAGCAGTATTCCCGCTTAGTACAGGTGAAGGCTAGCAAAAGACTAGGGAGTGACCAGCTAGAGAGCGACAACAGTCATGAACATGCATTAAAATTAATCAACACCAAATGCAAGCATGAGTAGGATATAACGCACCATGAACATAAATATCGGAGAGGCTATGTTGATTTTGTTTCAACTACATGCGTGAACATGTGCCAAGTCAAGCCACTCGAATCATCCAAAATAGGATACCACCCTATCATAGCACATCACAACCATTTTAATAGCATGTTGGCACGCAAGGTAAACACTTATAAGCTCCTAGCTAATTAAGCATGGCATAAGCAACTATAATCTCTAATTGTCATCGCAAACATGTTTATTCATAATAGGCTAAATCAGGAACGATGAACTAATCATATTTACAAAAACAAGAGAGGTCGAGTTCATACCAGCTTTTCTCATCTCTATAAGTTCATCATATAAACATCATTATTGCCTTTCACTTGCACTACCGAATAGTGTGGATAATAATAATAGTGCACGTGCATTGGATTAAGCTGGAATCTGCAAGCATTCAATTCAAGAGAGAAGACAAGGTAATATGGGCTCTTTGTTAGATCAAGAATAATGCACATAAGAGCCACTTTAACATTTTCATTATGGTCTTCTCCTATCGACCCCCAAAGGAAAGAAAAGAAATAAAACTATTTACACGGGAAATCTCCCAACAAGCAAAAGAAGAACGAGAAATCTTTTAGAGTTTTCTTTTTAATTACTACTACAAGCATGGAAAGTAAACTAATTAAAAGCTACAACTATTTTGTTGTTTTCTTAAGGTTTATTAAACACACAAGAAGAAAGCATAAAAAGGAAAATAAACTAGCATGGATGATACAATGAAAAAGTATGAGCACCGACAACTAGCAATGAGTGTGTGAACATCAAAGTAATGTCGGTGAGAGATATGTACTCCCCCAAGCTTAGGCTTTTGGCCTAAGTTGGTCTATGGCCACGGCTGGCCTGGCGGATATCCAAAGTGATAGTTGGGGTCGTACTGAGATGCAGCAGCTATTGCCTCATGAGCTGCCGCTTGGAGACGGGCCGTCTCCGTCCTCCTCTTATACTCGTCTGCCTCCTCCCTGGTTATAACATATCTCCCTTTTGCCTGAAAGTCAAAGAAAGCAGGAGCAGGGAGAGCGACGTGATAGGTGCGTCGTCTGTCAAAGATTAGTCGGTACTGGAGGAACTGATCATTCCTCTCAACAGACTGATGACGAACCATGGCCTCATAATCCAAATAAATAGGAGGCAACTCAATATCATACCCACGTATGGGTACACCAAGAAAATTAGCTAGACGGGTTGCATAAATTCCACCGAAGAAATCTCCACTAAATCTATTATTATGCAACCTACGTGCAACAATGGCTCCCAAATTATAATGTCTATCTTCTAATACAGCACTCTGAGAACACTGAGGTCAGGGACACACATGTGACATGCTTCATCCTTACCATTTATGCACCTACCTATGAAGAGAGAAAAATAGTGTATAGCAGGAAAATGAATGCTCCCTATGGTAGCTTGCGTTTTGTCTCTAGATTCCCCTACAGTTATACTAGCAAGAAAATCTCTAAATTCATATGTGCGAGGTTCATTAGGACTATCCCATTGTGGAAGTTTGCAAGCAGTGTTAAAATCCTCTAAGTTCATAGTATAAGATTTTTCATAGAGATCAAACAGGACAATTTGAGAATTGCGTGATGATGAAAATTCAAACCTCCTCACAAAGGAATCAGTAAGATGGTGGTACTGGCGGCATTTGTCTGCCTCGAAGCTCTCAAGATCAGCATTATGCACATATGCATTAAATTCTTCCTTGATTCCTTCTCGATCCATAAAGTCCTCTGAAGGCCATTCACAAGCCCGCACTTGAGCTTCCCTCGGTGGTTCTTCGTCGGCATCGCACATTGCGAGCTTGGGTCCTTGCTTCCTTAAAGGACCACCTTGGTACATTTTCCTAAACATATTTCTTCCTCTGAAAAATTTCTGAAATTTTAGTAACTTCAATATAAAAGTGAACCAAACTCAACAATATTGATAGCAACTACTCCTACAAGTGCCTAGAGGCAATATCATCCATCAAAACTACTTTTGACCATATAAATTTGACATGCAAGCTCAAGAATAGGGTCTCCTAAGGAGCAAAAATATGCAATGAATAAAGCACTAGAACAAAAATTAATTGGACCATTGGAGGAGTCACATACCAAGGAACAATCCCCAAAGCAGTTTTGTGAGAGGTGCTTTGAGCAAGGAGATCGAAAATGGCAGCAAAATGAGCTTGAACTCGGGTTTGAGCTGGTTAGTGGTGTTTGTGGGAGGAAGAAGGAGTGTGTGGTAGCTGGAATAAATGGAGGGGAGCCACCATGGGCCCATGAGGCAGGGGGCGCGCCCTCCACCCTCGTGGCCAGGTGCTTGCTCCCCCTGCTGTGTTCTCAGTGCCAGATATTCTAAAATATTCTAGAAAAAAACCATATTTAATTTTCAAGGCATTTGGAGAACTTTTATTCTCGGGGTATTTTTTATTGCATTGATAATTCAGAAAACAGACAGAAATTACTATTTTTGTTTATTTAATATAAATGACAGAAAGTAAAAAGAGGGTACAGAGAGTTGTGTTTTCTAAATTCATCCATATCATGCTAATGAAAAGGAATCCACTAACAAGGTTGATCAGGTCTTGTTAACAAACTCATTCCGAATAACATGGAACCAGAGAATTTTCGAATAACACTAGGTTACCTAGATGGGGATATGCACATCCCCAACTATAAGAATATCATATTTCTTCTTGACAGTAGGAAGAGGAAATTCGAAACCTCCAAAAATAATCGATGGAATTTTTCCAATAGAGTTTATACTATGAACTTGAGGTTGTTTCCTCGGAAAGTGTACCGTATGCTCATTGCCATTAACATGAAAAGTGATATTGCCTTTGGTGAAATCAATAATAGCCCGTGCAGTATTCAAAAAGGGTCTTCCAAGAATAATAGACATACTATCGTCCTCGGGAATATCAATAATAACAAAGTCCGTTAAAATAGTGACGTTTGCAACCACAACAGGCACATCCTCACAAATACCGACAGGTATAGCAGTTGATTTATCAGCCATTTGCAAAGATATTTTAGTAGGTGTCAACTTATTCAAATCAAGTCTACGATATAAAGAGAGAGGCATAACACTAACACCGGCTCCAAGATCACATAAAGCAGTTTTAACATAGTTTCTTTTAATGGAGCATGGTATAGTTGGTACTCTGGGATCTCCAAGTTTCTTTGGTATTCCACCCTTAAAAGTATAATTAGCAAGCATGATGGAAATTTCAGTTTCCAGAATCTTTCTTTTATTTGTAATAATTTCTTTCATATACTTAGCATAAGGATTCATTTTGAGCATATCAGTCAAAGGCATATGCAAGAAGATAGGTCTAATCATTTCAGAAGCGCTCAAAATCCTCATCATCCTTTTTCTTGGATGGTTTAGGAGGAAAAGGCATGGGTTTATGAACCCATGGTTCTCTTTCCTTACCATGCTTCCTAGCAACAAAGTCTCTCTTATCATAACGTTGATTCTTTGATTGTGGGTTATCAAGATCAACAACAGGTTCAATCTCTACTTCATTGTCATTACTAGGTTTAGCATCAACATGAACATCATCATTAACATTATCACTAGGTTCATGTTCATTACCAGATTGTGTTTCAACATCAGAAATAGAAATATCATTAGGATTCTCAGGTGTGTCAATAACAGGTTCACTAGAAGCATGCAAAGTCCTATCATTTTTGTTTTTCTTCCTTTTAGAAGGACTAGGT
The DNA here is from genome assembly GCF_018294505.1 of Triticum aestivum. Taxonomy (NCBI): domain Eukaryota; kingdom Viridiplantae; phylum Streptophyta; class Magnoliopsida; order Poales; family Poaceae; genus Triticum; species Triticum aestivum. The sequence continues at coordinate 166,960,837 of NC_057812.1, forward strand.
GCATCAATAATATTTCTCTGAGAATCCTGCTCAATTCTCTTAGGATGGACCTCAGGACACAAAGGTTCCTGAGTCATTTTACCACCTCTAGTCATAACTCTAACAGCATTATCATTTTTCTTACTATTTAATTCATTGAGCAAATCATTCTGAGCTTTAAGTACTTGTTCTACTTGAGTGGTAACCATAGAAGCATGTTTACTAATAAGTTTAAGTTCACCTTTAACATTAGCCATATAATCACCCAAGTGTTCAAGCATATCAGCATTGATGTTTAATTCTCTACCAAAATAAGCATTGAAAGTTTTCTTGTTAACCATAAAGTCATCAAACTCATCCAAGCATGGGCTAGCAAACTTAGTAAATGGGATTTTAGCTTTATCATATCTATAGAGAGAATTTACCTTTACTACCTGTGTTGGGTTATCAAGACCATGTATTTATTCAACAGGCGGTAAATTAAGACCATGTGTTTCTTCAATAGGAGGTAAATTCTTAACATCTTCAGCTTTAATACCTTTTTCCTTCATAGATTTCTTTGCCTCTTGCATATCTTTAGGACTAGGAAATAGAATACCCCTCTTCTTTGGAGTTGGCTTATGAGTTGGTTCAGGAGTTGGATCAGGAATTGGATCAGGAAGTGTCCAATTATTTTCATTAGTAAACATATTATTCAATAAAATTCCAGCTTCATCTGGTGTTCTTTCCCTGAAAACACAACCAGCACAACTATCCAGGTGGTCTCTGGAAACATCGGTTAGTCCATTATAAAAGATATCAAGTATTTCATTTTTCTTAAGAGGATGATCAGGCAAAGCATTAAGTAATTGGAGAATCCTCCCCCAAGCTTATGGGAGACTCTCTTCTTCAATTTGCAAAAAATTATATATTTCCCTTAATGCAGCTTGCTTCTTATGAGCAGGGAAATATTTAGCAGAAAAGTAATAAATCATATCCTGAGGACTACACACACAACCAGGATCAAGAGAATTAAACAATATCTTAGCATCACCCACTAATAAGAACGGAAATATCTTAAGGATATAGTAGTAGCGAGTTTTCTCATCATTAGTGAACAGGGTAGCTATATAATTTAATTTAGTAAGATGTGCCACAACAGTTTCAGATTCATAACCATAGAAAGGATCAGATTCAACTAAGGTAATTATCTCAGGATCAATAGAGAAATCATAATCCTTATCAGTAACAAAGATAGGTGAAGTAGCATAAGCAGGATCATATTTCATTCTAGCATTCAGAGTTTTTTGTTTCCGCTTAGCTAATAATTTCTTAAGAACACTCCTATCATTGCAAGCAAGAAAATCTCTAGTAGTTTCTTCATCCATAACATAGCCCTCAGGCACAACAGGTAATTCATATCTAGGGGGAAAGTCTTCATCATCACTTTCATCAATATTATCAGTTTTAATAATTTCATTCTCTCTAGCCCTAGCAAGTTGTTCATCAAGAAATTCACCAAGTGGCATAGTAGTATCAAGCATCATAAGTATCATGCATAGTAGAAGTGGCATCATCAATAATATGTGACACATCAGAATTAATAGTAGAAGCAGGTATAGGTGTCGCAAGCTTACTCAAAACAGAAGGTGAGTCAAGTGCATAGCTAGATGGCAGTTACTTACCTCCCCTTGTAGTTGAGGGATAAATTTTTGTTTTAGTGTCTTTCAAGTTCTTCATAATGATAAGCAGATATAAATCCCAAGTGACTCAAAGAATAGAGCTATGCTCCCCGGCAACGACACCAGAAAATAGTCTTGATAACCCACAAGTATAGGGGATTGCAACAATTTTCGAGGGTAGAGTATTCAACCCAAATTTATTGATTCGACACAAGGGGAGCCAAAGAATATTCTCAAGTATTAGCATATGAGTTGTCAATTCAACCACACCTGGAAACTAATATCTGCAGCAAAGTGTTTAGTAGCAAAGTAATATGATAGTAGTGGTAACGATAGCAAAAGTAACAATAGCAAAAATAATGTTTTTGGTATTTTGCAGCGATGATAACAATAACAACGGAAAAGTATATAAGCGAAGAACAATATATGGAAAGCTCGTAGGGAATAGATCGGTGATGGAGAATTATGCCGGATGTGGTTCACCATGCAATAGTCATAACCTAGGGTGACACAGAACTAGCTCCAGTTCATCAATGTAATGTAGGCATGTATTCCGAATATAGTCATACGTGCTTATGGAAAATAACTTGCATGCCATCTTTTGTCCTACCCTCCCGTGGCAGCGGGGTCCTATTGGAAACTAAGGGATATTAAGGCCTCCTTTTAATAGAGTACCGGACCAAATCATTAACACATAGTGAATACATGAACTCCTCAAACTACGGTCATCGCCGGTAAGTATCCTGATTATTGTCACTTCGGGGTTAACGGATCATAACACATAATAGGTGACTATAGACTTGCAAGATAGGATCAAGAACTCTCATATATTGATGAAAACATAATAGGTTCAGATCTGAAATCATGACACTTGGGCCCTAGTGACAAGCATTAAGCATAGCAAAGTTATAGCAACATCAATCTCAGAACATAGTGGATACTAGGGATTAAACCCAAAGAAAACTAACTCGATTACATCATAAATCTAATTCAACCCATCACCGTCCAGCAAGCCTACAATGGAATTACTCACGCACGGCGGTGAGCATCATGAAATTGGTGATGGAGGATGGTTGATGATGACGATAGCGACGGATTCCCCTCTCCGGAGCCCTGAACGGACTCCAGATCAGTCCTCTCGAGAGAGTTTAGGGCTTGGCGGCGGCTCTGTATCGTAAAACGTGATGAATCCTTCTCTCGCGGTTTTTTCTCCCCGAAAGTGAATATATGGAGTCCAGGTTGAGGTCGGTGGAGCGTCAGGGGGGCCACAAGGCAGGGGGCGCGCCCAGGGGGCAGGCGCGCCCCCCACCGTCGTGGACAGGTGGGGCACCCCCTGACGTGGATCTTCCTTCCAATATTCAGTATATATTCCAAAATAATGCTCCGTTGATTTTCAGGTCATTCCGAGAACTTTTATTTCTACACAAAAATAACACCATGGCAATTCTACTGAAGACAGCGTCAGCCCGGCTAATTCCATTCAAATCATGCAAGTTAGAGTCCAAAACAAGGGCAAAGGTGTTTGCAAAAGTAGATACGCCGGAGACGTATCACGATCTCGTCCTCACACCGTTTTTAGACAAACACAACCGTGTTGTTATCTTCCCTTAGGACAAGGAATATGCTTCTTTTTTGTCGTCGCATGTGTCATCAACTATTATTGGCCAGTAATTGTTTCCTTTCTACCTCTTTTTTGCAAACAGGGCTATCCATTTCACCTCGTTGCTATTGCGACCTTTTGGTGAACTGCAAAAATCAATTTTTTCTTAAGAGTTTTTTGTGCAGTTCTACCAAAATGTCACACGGGTAACGTCTCTATGATGTCTACTACACAACCTTCTTCTTGTAGACGTTGTTGGGCCTCCAAGTGCAGAGGTTTGTAGGACAGTAGAAAATTTCCTTCAAGTGGATGACCTAAGGTTTATCAATCCGTAGGAGGCGTAGGATGAAGATGGTGTCTCTCAAGCAACCCTGCAACCAAATAACAAAGAGTCTCTTATGTCCCCAACACACCCAATGCAATGGTAAATTGTATAGGTGCACTAGTTCGGCGAAGAGATGGTGATACAAGTGGTATATGGATGGTAGATAAAGGTTTTTGTAATCTGAAAATATAAAAACAGCAAGGTAACTAATGATAAAAGTGAGCACAAACGGTATTGCAATGCGTTGAAACAAGGCCTAGGGTTCATACTTTCACTAGTGCAAGTTCTCTCAACAATAATAACATAATTGGATCATATAACTATCCCTCAACATGCAACAAAGAGTCATCCAAAGTCACTAATAGCGGAGAACAAATGAAGAGATTATGGTAGGGTACGAAACCACCTCAAAGTTATCCTTTCTGATCAATCTATTCAAGAGTCCGTAGTAAAATAACACGAAGCTATTCTTTCCTTTCATTCTATCATAGAGTTCGTACTAGAATAACACCTTAAGACACAAATCAACCAAAACCCTAATGTCACCTAGATACTCCAATGTCACCTCAAGTATCCGTGGGTATGATTATATGATATGCATCACGCAATCTCAGATTCATCTATTCAAACCAACACAAAGAACTTCAAAGAGTGCCTCAAAGTTTCTACCAGAGAGTCAAGACGAAAACGTGTGCCAACCCCTATGCATAGGTTCATGGGAGGAACCCGCAAGTTGATCACCAAAACATACATCAAGTGAATCAATAGAATACCCCATTGTCACCACGGGTATCCCACGCAAGACATACATCAAGTGTTCTCAAATCCTTAAAGACTCAATCCGATAAGATAACTTCAAAAGGAAAACTCAAACCATTACAAGAGAGTAGAGGGGGAGAAACATCATAAGATCCAACTCTAATAGCAAAGCTCGCGATACATCAAGATCGTATCACCTCAAGAACACGAGAGAGAGAGAGAGAGAGATCAAACACATAACTACTGGTACATACCCTCAGCCCCGAGGGAGAATTACTCCCTCCTCACCATGCAGAGCACCGAGATGATGAAGATGGCCACCGGAGAAGGATTCCCCCCTCCGGCGGGGTGCCGAAACGGATCAAGATTGGTTTTCGGTGGCTACGGAGGCTTCTGGCGGCGGAACTCCCGATCTATTCTGCTCCCCAAAGTTTTTAGGGTATATGGGTATATATAGGAGGAAGAAGTACATCGGTGGATCTCCGGGCTGTCCACGAGGCAGGGGGGCATGCCCAAGGGGGTGGGCGCGCCCCCACCCTCATGGGCAGCCCGGGACTCTCCTGGTCCATCTCCGATACTCCGTGGGCTTCTTCTGGTCCAAAAATAAGTTCCATGAAGTTTCATGTCAATTGGACTCCGTTTGATTATCCTTTTCTGCGATACTCTAAACAAGGAAAAAACAGAAACTGGCACTGGGCTCTAGGTTAATAGGTTAGTCCCAAAATAATATAGAAGTGTATAATAAAGCCCACAAACATCCAAAACAGATAATATAATAGCATGGAACAATAAAAAATTATAGATACGTTGGAGACGTATCACTCTACATTTCAGTGCGACTGCACAAAGGGGGATTGGTTTTGCTCTATCCTCCTCATCCAACTCCGAGCCTAATCTTCTCCAACTAGTTAGTCTTAAGAGAGACTGCAAAGTTGACCGGCTTCTATTTGTGTGTTTATTGTTTCATCAGCGGTCCTCTATTATCGTAATCACACTTAATATCTTTGGAACAGGGACGCTCAACTCTATCTTAGTGGAACTGCACAAAATGATCGGAATGTTGCATGCTCCAGACAACTACGTTTTTTCCCAACATGCCTTGTTGATTTAGACAGAGCTGGGGGGACGTTGCTGCCAATGAAAGCATGGATCGATTCTAATTTAACACCCTCTCACAACTTTGTCTTCAGTTGTGATGTAAATATTATCTCTGATTAGCAAGGAAGTTAGTTTTTTATTGTTTCCGAAAGAGCATCGATGGCAAGACGCACGAAACAAAAGCTGAAAGCTCACACCATTGTACAATTTCATGTCGCTGGAAAATTAGTTGTATAGTACGTCAATTATGTAAACAAATGCTGGAAGCTTGATAGCATTGCCAGAAGCCTCTTCGGCATCCGGGTCCATGTGCCATGCACAAAATTATACTCCTTTGTTCCTAAATATTTGTCTTTTTACAAATTTCAAATGGGCATATTTTAGAGTGTAGATTCGCTCATTTTGCTTCGTATGTGTACTCTCTCCGTTGCTAAATATTTGTCTTTATAGAGATTTCAACAAGTGACTACATACGGAGCAAAATGAGTGAATCTACACTTTAAAATATGTCTATATACATCCGTATGTAGTAGTCCATTTGAATATCTAAAAAGACAAATATTTGAGTAGTCACTCGTTGAAATCTCTAGAAAGACAAATACTCTGGAGTATATTTAAGAACTGAGGGGGTAGTGCACAGCCGCATGGGAGACTCAGACCGGTTGTTGCGCTGCATTAATAGTGAGTAATGAGCAGTCAAATCATAATCCCCACCTTTTCCCACTATAAGTTGCTCGAAAGAAGCAACCATCAATACGCTCTTCTTTGAATCCGCTCATACTACTCCATCCGTCACTGTTTATAGAGCGCGCTTCAGAAAAAGAGAAAATCTCTGGGACCAAGACGACTAGCGATCGGCCTGAAAAATAGCATTGGTAGTTATAGCACGACGTCTATTACTAGAGGAAATAATGTGTACACACATGCATGCAGTGCTTCCACCCCGGGGTACACACATGCATGCACTTACTCCACTCCGTAGTACTACATCGAGAGAAATTTGCAGTTACCACGCCCTAATTAATTGAGCATTAAACCGAACGCGTCTAAAGTCTCTCTGGTGGTGGAAATGCATTGAGAGAAATGCATCATAATGAAGCACGCCCTGTAAACTGTGACGGAGGGAGGAGTAGTATGAAGGTGCAAAACCAAGTACGCGTATGGCCAGTCAGTCAATGCACCTCCTCTTGGCATATCACTGACATGTGGGACCGGAGTGTGAGCAAACCGATCTCAATTGATGGCAAAATGGCCAACCCGCCATTCCTTGAGAGAGAGGAGGAGCAAGAACACACAGACGGGCTCGCACGGAGGCCAAGATATATTCGAGCATGGTTGATCGATATCATCATTACATGTTGGGCTGCCGTTTTTCGCCCTTCTCCGGAATAAATGTGTACTTTATTAGAGATTAAAAAAAGAGTACAGAGGCTCCACCATGCGGTTCTAGTAGTATTACTACTCGTACTACTAAACCTTGCGCTTGGCTCTTCGCCTCTTCGTGAAGTCGAACAATGATGGCACTCCGCATATTCGGTACTACTACAGTGTATGCCTCTGACAATCTGACACCGAATGAACTGATGCATGTCCACTGCCTGGGCGAGGGTACGTTGCATTAGTCAAAAGGTGTAAGCGAGCTCCACCTTGTCCCGCAAGCTTCTCCTTGTTCTGCGAGTTGACGGGACACACCAACAAGTAGTGCTAGTCCATACTCCCTCCTTTCTGGTTAATATGGCTTAATCTTTTTTGCGGGTAAATGAGAGAGCTTTATTCATATATAAGCATTCTTAGGACGATCAGCCAAGACACTGGTCACTAGGAAGTGAGGTACCCCGCAAAAAAAGTAGGAAGCGAGGTGTTTCATCAAGCAAGCTCTCAACCACATTCAAAGTGCAGCAAGCATGGTTCGCAAAAATATGCACCACAAGGTTTGCTGACATGTTTACATGCTGAATAACAAAAAAAGAGGAAATATTACCGAGCGCTCCTATTTGTAACAGGATATGAGCCAGACTTAAGCAAGAATTGTGGCGAGTGTTCCATGCAATCAACTTCCATTATCACATGCGAGAACCCTCAAAGAGAACCAAATATGTTGAGGATTGCTTTATCCCATTTTAAAAATATAATAAGAGTGCAGACGCTCCTCCATCCGGTTCCTAGTACTAGTATAGTACATACCTCTATAGACTATAGTAGTAGTACTAGTACTAGTAAACTTTGCGCTTGGTTGTCCGCCTCTTCAGGAAGTGCAACAATAATAGTACTAGTACAATGTATGCTTCTAGCAATCTGACACCGAATTAACTATTGCACGTCCACCGCATGAGCGAAGGAGAGCTTGCATTAGTCAAAAGTTTCTCCTTGTACTGCGAGCCACCCCGCGCAAGCTTCTCCCGTCCTGCAAGATTCTCCTTGTTCGGCAAGTTGACGGGACACAACAAAGTAATGCTAGTCCATACTGCCTCCTCTCCGGTCAATATGGCTTAGTTTCAAACGAGATAAATGCACTGTCTGTCACTGTATATTTGTAAAAATACAGTTAGTGGACTTCATAATATGCCCATTGCGCTCAATATATACATTTTTCGGTGTTTACACGGTCACCAGCTCACTCTGGTTGAGTATGTGTGTGCATGCACGTGTAGGTCGAGCACTTGATCGTGACCGTGTGTGTTCCGTCGTGTGCTCGGACATGCATGCATTAGGGCGTCGCGATCGTTTTTGAGTCCATGTGTACGTGTGACTATTGCATACACTTAGGGGAGTACGTGTAGGGGCCACTAAAGGAGCAGTCAAATCACACAGTAAGTTCGTCGGAAGAAGCAACCACCATTTCACTCTTCAATGACACGCACGCAATATAAAATGGTTGATATGGAGAGAAAAAGAAAACCACTATATATACACTAGCAGGAGCCTAAGCTACAAGCCTGCTTGCTTGGGTTGCTCTCTTCACAAGCATAGAAGGACGGTGGCCACACCGCTGGTCACATATCCAGCCCGATCCCATAGCTGGGGGAAGGTAACAATATTCTGCGTAGACGCGGTCGACATCGGCGAGGGAGAAAATCCACAGTCGGTGCATCCCAATCGGGGGTCACTGCGGTATGGGCCAATGCCACGTCCCAACCGCCCTTCTAGCTACAGCCCGGCGTCCCAGGTAGTCCATCTTCCTTTTGGAGCCGGCTTGCTCCACTGCCGCAGCTCCCCACGTAGCTCCATCTCCATCTCCATCTTTCTCTACTTCTACCGGCTTCTACTTGTGATGAGTTTATGTCTCATGATCTAGTGCCAGTACTATTATTCTAATCACACTTCTTCAATATCTTTGCCATCAGGGATGCTCAGCTCGATTTTAGTGGAATTGCACAAAAGCATCATATGATCTGAGGGTGCCAGCCATCTTTCCTTCGACAGGTTCTACCTGGCCAGGAAATTAAATCTTGTTTAGGGTTTAGGGTTTAAGTCGTGGTGACCCCATCAATAGTTTTTCTTTCATACACGCTCTCACAACTTTTGTTTTTAGTTGTGAAGTAAATATTGGCTATGATCTGTGAATCATTGAGATGCATCAGCATGCGTGTTAGTTTTCCGTTGTATTTGATGGAATGTTGTAACGGGGCAACCTTGGAGTAGGAATGAAAATGGAGTGGAAAGTTTCCGTTTTTCCAGAGAAAAAATGGAAACGGAGAGAAACCAACGTTTCGTTTCATTGGACCGCGCCATCGAGCAAAACCAACGTTTAAATCACGCCTGTCGCGTTCGTGTCTCACCCTCCTCCACGGCTCGACCCCACATGGTCGCTCGACATGCCACTCACCGCAAACCGAGTATACGGTAACTTTCCGGCCTGCTTGTCGATGGATCATGCCATCGAGTACTAGTACTACTGGAAGAGATTGACGAGTTGGGGGAGGACGGCTAGCTATAGCACGGACTCCCGAGAACTTTTTACATGCATGTTGTGGCCGGCTATTGCGACCTTTGAACGCGGAGCAGTCGCGTGCACCAGGAAGCGGCGCGGGCGACGCTCTCTCAGCCGGCGCGCCGCTTCAATGCCAGCGCCAGCGATAGGTCGCGTCCACTCTGGCCGGGCATGAATGCGGCACTGACCGTTTCGGACCGGAAGCACGTGCGGGTGATGAAGAGGGTTCGGGTTGGTCAGGAGCGGTCGTGGCAGCGGTCTGGACGCCCACAAACAAGAGATGTTGTATGTTAATATTGCCGCGTATATAATTAACAACGTAAATAATGTGCCAGTTGGACAAATATGATTGGAGATGGAGATGGAAATGGAATTTTATGTAAACACAGATATGCATGTCTATGTCTATGTGTGTGTACGCGACGACTCTCGTGACCTGGAAGCGAGGGCGTGTTTTTGATCAAGTTTTCTTTCTTGGTACGTTAAAAAAGCTCCGCCAGTTTTCTTTTCTTTTTTCTGGGAACGCGTGTATTCTATTTAAAACCACTGCTATGGAGAGATTGTTTTACTCCATTATAGCCTCTTGTTTGATAGAGTTTCTCACGTCTCGCTCTCTCACCCTCTCCATATCAAAACAAGATGACAGTGTCCACACTATCTCTCTCCTCACTGATGGTCACAGATCCGGCCGAATCTCGTCCACCGCGGGAGGTGAGGAGGTGCAGCGTTAACGTTGTCGCCGTCGGCGATGGAGGAAGCCGATGCGCACTGTCCTCTCGAAGCCGATGCGCACTGCTGCTAATATAATACTATCACTAGTTAAATGAAGAAATGCTTTTTTTCTCGGGTATCCTGGTTTAGTTCCCATCAAGATAATCATGATGCTTCTGTTTGTTGGTGTACTTTTCATAATTCTTATTGACAATTGAGATGTCGTGGTTAATCTTTTAAAACAAAGTAACAACACTATATCCCTTTTTTATATTTTTGGAAACAGCGATGCGTATCTCCATACCCGGGCATGTCTTCCTCAATTTTAGTGGAACTGCACAAAATTGGATGGCCATTGTTGTTCCGCCTCACTGTCCTCTGCCATGTGGTTCTTCCTTCCTCGAGCTTGACTACTGAGAAGAAACAGACCACAACGAGGATTTGTCGAACTTCATAGGTGCCTCACCCAAACTTGATGCCAAATGGATGATGCATGACCACGATGACCTATCGATGCTCATGGTTGCGCCTCATGGTTGCGTCGGCTAGTGAAGCTGATTGATTTTCAAAGAAAAACAAGCTTTCTTCCATCAGTGCTCTTTGCTTGTTACCCACAAAGTTGATATCCTTCGTCAGTTCACCTTGGTTGCATTGGAGACGCTGGTCTTTCACATTGGTGCAATTTTATCACACAATTGGCTATGAACCAAATGTTTCCTCGAAGAAAGATCGACGTTGGTACTAAGAGCATAAGTTTTGTATTGATTTCTAAGCCTTCTCACAACTTTTTCTCCAGCTCCCCTGTAATTTTATGTGTCCAGCTATTAAGTTTGATTAAAAAATGGTGTGGACTAAAAACTTGGATGGACGTAGTAGCCCTCCATTTTTATTTACTCCACATATTAGATTTGACTAAAGTCAAACTTTGTAAAGTTTGACCAAGTTTAGGCCGAACACAACAAACCATAATTATTAGAGAGGGCAAACTGTACATACTCTCAAACCTTTCCAATAATTGAAATTAAAATTCTTTATTTGTACACACTCTCACACTTTCCAATAATTTGGCGCATGTGTGGTTGTTCACTTAAGGGAGGGTAGTGTACCGCACGTGAAGGACAGGAAGTGCGACCAGGACGCGTGGACAGTAGTTTTATTCACTAGTACGTTAAATAAAGAGTTTCGTTTCGTACTTACACAATTTAAAACGATTGTTATGGAGAGAATAAGAAAACCACTCTACTATATATTAGTCGTATACACAAGTACTATATGGACGCGACTTCATTGACTTTAGTGCACCTGCCTTTGGGTTTATGACAGGTGGGCCCAAAATGTGGTTGGCCCACCTGTCATACAGCCAAAAGCAGGTGCAGTTAAGGCACCGGAGCTCAGTCCGTACTACAGTATATATATATAAGTTGGAGCATCAGCGCTTGTTCGCTAGGGTTTGCACTCTCCACACTCTCGCCGCACTATATATATATATATACACGCCAGAGGCTCAATGTTCCTTTGCTAGGGTTTGCTATATTCACTGTCTCTCACCCTCTTCACCAGATCTAAAAAAGACTGCGCTGTGGCCTCTGTCTCTCTCACCCCCCTCACAGGTGGCGAAGGAGGCGTCCGGATCCCGTCGCACCAGGAAGGGGAGGAGGTGCAGCGTTCACTCTATCGCCTTCGGCGAGGGAGGCAATCCACTGCCGGCTGCGCTTTTCTCTTTCACCTAGCGCCTGTGCGGGAGGGCCACCGACCCCTTCTTCCTCGCCGTCGTACCTAGTGTGGGCAGATGCGACCTCCCGATGCACACCTTTCCACATCCTGACGACCCTAAGGTATAAGTTTCTTAAAAACCGTCATTGGTCTAACTGCATGTTGATCTTTTTTGACTCTGTAGTCAAATCTAGGTCTTGGTTCAAAAAGGAAAGAAGGGTGCGGTGGGGTGGAGCATGAATCTAGGACGTGGTTCAATGAGGAAAGGAGGGAGGGAAAGTAGTATAGACTAGGTATCCAGCCGCTTTGTTGGTCGAAAAGGGAAAAAGGGGTAACCCAATACACACATCGGTAAGGAACTGAACTCTTTGTTGAAAAGGGAAAGAAACTGGGGAGTCGGGTAGTTTGTGCAGGACTAGATTTGCTGCCCTTACATCGGAAAAAATTTCAAAGAGAACAAATATGGGACCAATGCAGATATGCTGCTTGGCTACATACTCTGCATCACCCATTTATACGTGTGGATGAACATGGTGCTGGCATGTCCCATCCACATGATCGTGCAGTGTGTTTTGAGATGTTGTGCTACTTGTATTGGTACTGTTTTAAATTAATATTGAATTCAAGCTATTGTATTTTAAGCAATGCCACTCTCAGAATTAACTACGGAACTATTTTAAGAGAATTTCTCCGTTAATATGAATCAATGCAACCGTTTTAGAAATGCTACTGTCCTATACTTTGTTTTCCATCAAGATAAGGTAGATGCTTCTTTTTGTGGCCACATGTTTCTTCCTCCTTTATTGGCAGTAATTGTTTCCTTTTTTGCCTCTGTTAAATCAGGGATATCTATTCAACTTGTTGCTATAGTAAACTTAAATGTCACACCGGCGACTTTACTTGATTTCAGAGTAACTGCACAAAACGAGATTGGATTCCTATTCGTGTTGGCAGATTCGTACGTGATCTTGTGTGCGTCATGACAGGTTGGTACTTTCCTTCATCCACATGATCGTGCAGTGTGTTTTGAGATATTGTGCTACTTGTATTGGTACTGTTTTACATAAATGTTGAATTGAAGCTATTGTATTGCTATCTCTTTCCCATTAAATAGTGAATAAAAATGGGACCAACCCAGACATTATGCTTGTTGCTCTGTTACAACAAACTCTGCATCACTCCCTTATAAGTAGATGGAAGCACATGTTGTTGTTGCCCCACTCTCCCCTGGAACTGTTTATGCTTTTTGTTAATCTAATGCCGCTGGTAAAATTAAGCAATGCCACTCTCAGAATTAACTACTGAATCTTATTTCAAAACTGCAATACTTGTTAGGGATTGGCGGGATTATCATTTTTGTGGCCGCATGTTTCATCCTCCTTTATTGGCCAATAATTGATTCATTTTTTGCCCCTGTTAAAATAGGGATATCTATTCAACTTTTGCTATTGCGACTTTTGCCTTTCGATTAATTTTGTGGAACTGCCCACAAAATTAGACCAGATTTCCATATATGTGTTGAGATCTCTCTCAGGTCTTCCTCACGAGTTGTTTCATATCTTTCTTGAAAGTGTAACATCCCAAATTTTCATTTGGAATGTTATACATAGATCATCATGCATATCATATTTTCTTTGCATTTGGTCGATCCTAGAATTTTCACGCAACTCAAGGACCCTTCGGAGAGAGTTGGAGATTCGTTATTTCATATTTGAGTTTTCTCAAATTTTGAAAAGAGGATCATTTGATTTATTTATTTTCATCTTCAATTATTTTTCCGATATCAAAAATATATGAGAGAGGGAATAATATGACTTTCCAAATTGAGGAAAAATGAGATTTAATAAATAGATCAAATTTGTTTTGCCGGAGTTTATTTGCTTTTTATTTGATAGGGAAAATGCGTTGTTTCAAAAATTGCATTTTAGGCCGGAGAAAGTTCATTTTGTTCGACTCATTTTTAGGAGTCGGGGAAAATTTACTTTAGATTTTTGGAGTTCGTTTAGATTTTCTTTTGTTTTTCTGCGCGGAACCGATTTAAAAAAAAGAGCCTCCGCCAGGCCAGCCGGGCCAAAGGCCCAGCCAGCCGGCCCCCCCCTCGCGCGCAGGCGCCAGCGCCAGGCGCCAGGCAGGCCGCCGCCGCCCTGGCCGAGTCCCAGCGGACTTAGGCGGTTAGCCCCTCCCTTCTTTTTTTTGTTTCCTATTCCTAGTCTATTTCTTGTCCCCTACCCCAAGTCCCCTCCCCTCACCTATATAAATACCCCACACCCCCCCTCTAAACATCAAATCAAACCCTCTCCTCCCAAGCCCACACCACCCCGCGCCTCCCCAAGCCCCGCCCCACCCGCGCCCCTCACCACGCCGCCGCGCCTCCGCCCGCCCCTCCCACCGCCGCCGCCCTACGCCGCCGTTCGCCGGAGCCCCCGCAGGTGCCCGCCGCCGCTCTCTTTTCTCCCTCGGTTCGGTTGGTTTTCTTTATAACCATTGCATCTTTTCTTCTCTTCGCATTCGGTTTTCTTTCGGTTCTTCGCTTAAACCCGTTCCGGGTTCTAGATCGTTTTCGGTTTCGGTCTTTTCTCCGAAAACCCTAGAATCGGTTTTCGTTCTTTTTTCGGACCGTTCGTCTCAACGAACGTGATCACCGATTTTCCCGTCGGTTACCACGCACGCTGTTCGTTTAACCGTTCGTTCTTTTCTTTTCGTCAGATTGATTCCGTGATCGTCGATCTCAGATCCGATTTTCGTTCTAGTCTTTCTCTCGCTCGTTTATCGGGAATAGGTGATTCAAGTCGCCTGGAGTTCGGTTTTGAAACCGGCCGTTCCGTCTAATCACTTTAAACAAGTTTTTGCCCCTGGGTAAAATTTGACCTAGTTCCAACTTGCTAGAACCGAGTTGTTTTCTTCCGCCGTTTGTTTTCCGTCGTCTGTTCGTTCTTCTTTCTTTGCAACCGGAGTTCTTAATTGAACTTTCTGGTTCGTTCTCTTGTTCGAGTTTTACCTGTGCATTAGATGAGTACTTATTGTATGCTTGTTGTTTGTCTGCGATAGATCACCCGGATTGCGCCGCTTGTTACTTCGAAACCCTAAGGTCTCGCGGATCATCAGCAAGGCAAGTAACACTTTGATCATACCTTTTCTACAAACCCAGTTTATTGCATTAGATCAATCCTCTCACATTGCATGATTAGGATCTAATTAACTTGTGGATGGGAAGTAGATGAGGTAGTAACCTATTTACCTGTATTATTATGAAACCTTTGGGAGTTACTTCTACGTTTGCTTATTATGCCATGCTATGCTAGTAGACGTGGATTGGGTGAGTGATATCCATGACAGATGTGAGTTGATAATTTTAATGGTTTATCTAAGGTGGCAACTTAAACACACATCTGGGTGGATTGAGGCACCTGATGTCTATCAGGACTTGCCTGTTTTTTTTGGACCGCCACCCAGGCTCAAAGGGATCATAAGATCTTTCATGCTAGAAACTTCCGTGTGCAGCCACATGCTACTATGGGCTCTGGCATAGTTGACTAAGTTGTGCGAACTCTTACGGGGTGGACTAGCAGATGTAGGGGTTGTAGGTGGTACGGTCTACCCACATGTAAGGTGCTAGCGCTTCTGAAAGACTATGTCTCGGTCATCCGTTTCTCAAACACCATGTAGTGCGAGAAAACAACGGAGGCGATCGAGTCATGTGGGGAAAAGTGCGCAAACCTCTGCAGAGTGTACAAACTAATCATGATTAGCCGTGTCCCCGGTTATGGACAACTTGAGTATCTAGTACTTGAATATCATGTGAATCTCAACATGTTACTTCTAATTAATGTTGTTGGGTTTTTAATTATTTTAATTGGGATTGAGAATGCTGTCAACCATTCTCAATGTTTCACAACCACCATGATAGTTAAATAAATTTATTCCTTTGCAGTAGGGAAAAACTGGCTTTACGCAAAACTGTAACCATAGAGCTTTCCACCAGCCATATATGCATATAGTATAGCTTGTTTCATTCCATTACTCTCTATGTGTTACATTGCCAGCATATTCCATGTGCTGACCCGTTTCGGGCTGCAACTTCTCATGTTGCAGGACTTTTCAGACGACGAGTAAGGTGCTTTTAGGTCGTGGCCCTATACTCAGTGATGCCGTTGGAGTTGATGGACCCATTTATCTTCCGAAGTCTTCCGCTGTTATCGACACTAGATGGCCTTAAGCCATATTTATTGTAATAAGTTCTCTTTGAGACAACGATGTAATAAGTGTGTGATTGCCACTCTGCTATAAATCCTTCGATGTACTGTGTGGTGTCAGCATTACTGATCCAGGGATGACACCTGAGCACAGAGCACTTGATCCATTCGGGTCGGTCGCTACAGAGATGGTATCAGAGCACACGCTGACTGTAGGACACGACCACTAAGTTAAAGCCATAGATCACCACTCTCTTCTCATTTCTAACTCCTCATCTTTTCTACTCTTTTAGGATGACGAACGGAAGATTAAGTACGCTCAACCGGATGAAGGCACACCATTTGGATTTCACCTGAAGGAAGTCACCAAGTACCTGAACATTGGATTACCAAGCTTCACGGGAACCTTCAACGCCACTCTGCCTGAAGAGGAGCGCTGGAAGATTCAAGCTCACGTTCGGGAAGGACATTCGCACCAATCACGAAGCCCATAGATAGTGTTTTCAATGCACCAACCTGGAGTCTGGGAAGGAGCATGGCAGCTCATATCACCATAGGACGCATTGGAGAAGTTTACCAAGAAGACCTCAAGGACACTATCTTACCAGATTTGCGGACGCCGAGATGAACAATGGGAGTTAGTCAGCACCAAGAAGGATAGATCCATTGCATCTTTCATCCAGGAGTTAAACCAGCACATTCGACGCCACGAGAACCAGATGTGCAATGATATGATAGAGTTAAGAATGCAAAGGCAAGGATCATCGAGCTAGAAGGAGAACTGAAGTCTACACGCAAGGACTACATGGACGAGATCGTAGCTCTAGCAAGACACAATGTCGATCTTAAGCAGGAGATTGAAGAACTCAAGAGGAAGTTAGGCATCCAAGGAGGAAGACGAGTACGTCGCATGTCCGGACAACTACATCATCATCGACGACACCGATTCGGATCCAAGTGAACCCGACTTTGAAGACGAAGCTGGAGCAGATATCATGGAGTCTTCCACCGGTTCAAATTTCTAGAAGACCACCAGATAGTAGTAGTATTCCCCCCTGTAAACACAATAGTTCGAGCACTTTTGCGATAGTTAGACCGTTGTAAGCCCTTGTTTGATTGAATGAAGTGATTTTGTGTGCATTTGCTCATGTGCATTGGGGTAGTGTTTTCCCTTTAGACCTCACTCTATTCTTAATTCTCGTCTTTTCTAAACCCTCAGATGCCTCCGAGACGTGACAATGGATTCCCACCGGAGCTCACTCAGTTGATCCAGCAGCAGAATCAATTGATGCAGATGTTAGTCAGAACCAGCAGAACAACAACAACAACCCACCACCACCACCACCTGTTGACCACTTAGCCCGTTTCCTTAGGCTGAATCCGCCGGTGTTTTCTAGTAGCACCGAGCCGATTGTAGCAGATGATTGGCTCCGTAAGATAGGAAGGGAGTTGACCACTGCAGGATGCACGGATGGTGAGAAAGTGAAGTTTGCCGCTCACCAGCTTGACGGACCCGCGGCAGCATGGTGGGAGAATTTCACAGCCACCTACCCAGTTGACACTGTCACATGGGATCAGTTTCAGCAAGCTTTCCGCACTGCCCATGTTTCAGCAGGAGCTATGGCCATAAAGAAGCGTGAGTTTCGCAACTTACGCCAAGGAGGAAGGACAGTTGGCCAGTACGTTGACGACTTCAGCAAGTTAGCACGTTATGCCCCAGATGACGTTGCTACGGATGCAGCTAAGCAGGAGAAGTTTCTGGAAGGATTGAATGATGAGCTAAGCATGAAGTTGATGGTAGCGAGTTTCAACAACTACCAGGAGTTGGTAGATCGTGCCATCATGATTGAAGGGAAGCAACAGCAGATTGAAAACCGTAAGAGGAAGTATGGACAGGGGAAGTATAACTCTGGAGCCCAGCAGAAGCCCCGTTTTACCCCTAAACCGGGATTTAGTTTCAGCACACCCATGGAGGAGGTAGCTCGCACAACCATAATGGCCACAAGAATGGTAATGGGAATGGAGGAAGCAACGGCCAGAACCGGACCACCCCATCGACCCCAACCAAGAGAGACCTGAGTCAAGTCACTTGTTTCAAGTGTTCCAAGACCGGACATTATGCCAATGAATGTCCGAAGGCCAGAATGGAAATGGCAATGGAAGCTCTGGGAAGAAGCCGAACCCTTTCAATAGGGGACAGGTGAACCACATTAATGTGGAGGAGGTTGAAGATCAGCCCGATGCAGTAATAGGTAAGTTTTTGGTTAAGTCATTTACTGCACTCGTTCTTTTTGATACTGGAGCATCGCATTCATACATATCAAGGGGATTTGTGGATAAATATAACCTACCTACCAACCCTTAGGTCACCCATGTTAGTAAGCTCACCAGGAGCGGAGTATACGGCTAGACGATGGTGTGATCGGTTACCATTAAGGATTGGTAACTATGTGTTCCCCTCAGACCTAATAGTATTGGAAACTCAAGGATTGGATGTGATATTAGGCATGGATTGGTTATCGAAGTATGAAGGGAACATTGAATGTGCTAGTAAGTCAATTTTGCTTACCATACCAGAAGGAAGAAGGATCAAGTATGTATCCCGGCATGTGCCAAACAGGACACAAGTAAACTGCCTAACAGGAGTTGTGCAAGAAGAGGTACCAGTGGTAAAGGATTTTCCTGATGTATTTCCAGAGGAATTGCCAGACATGCCACCGGATAGAGACATTGAGTTTTTGATTGAGTTCTTGCCAGGTACAGGCCCAATATCGAAGCGACCGTACCGGATGCCAGCAAAGGATTTGGTGGAAATTAAGAACCAGATTAAGGAGTTATTGGATAAAGGTTACATTCGCCCAAGTTCATCGCCTTGGGGATCATCCGTACTTCT